>NC_056728.1:1356923173-1356998173 GCF_019279795.1 Protopterus annectens
GAAGACCTGGAGGGAGACAGATATTGAGACATCCAGACGTCAGGCTGAGTGTGTTCCCTGTGTGCTCTTAAGGGAAATTGTTCTTGATGCAGAGAGGTCTGCATCTGGAAATCCATCTGCATATGGAGATACTGATTGTATCCATTTGTATTCCAAGTGCACTTCCCTTCCCAGTGTCAGTGGTGAGGATTCAGTCCCTTTGATTACTTGTCCAGTATAGGGATGACACATATTGGTGTCCATCACATATTGGGTGGCAGTGGTGGGACCATCACATGCTCACACATTGGTCAGCAGCAGTGTGGACATTGAATTTCTGTAGCCTGTAAGCAGTGTCACTAAAGAAAGGTATAATCTCAGAAGCCACATGGTAGATATTCAGAGTTTCATATCACAATAGTTTTATTTATTTACTTGTTATTAGCTAGTCAGGGAGAAGCAGGCAAGGATGTCAACAGAGGATTATGGCAAGCTGACAAGGAATCAGTTGACTGAGATGTGCCAGTCCAAAGGACTGGTGCATGCCAGCCTGACTAAAGAGGAAATTATTGTAGCCTTAATCACATACGCATCACAGACTGACAACCAGACTTGCATTGGGGATGTACAGCTCTCAGAAACAGGACAGTTCATTTTTTTTTCTCAGAGGAATTAAAAATCTATCTGGAGTTAGGAGACTTGAAATGGAGTCCAAACATTTAGAATTAGAATCAACAGAGAGACTGTGGCATTTGGATGTCAAAGTAGACTAAGCAGAGAGACTGCAGCATTTGGAAGCCTTAGGAAATGAGAGGCAGAGGCAACATGAAAAAGAAATGCTGACTCTTTGCCAGGGTCATGGAGGTAATGGGGAAAGGAGTACCCCAGAAGCAATAAAGGTCAGTAATCTTTTTTCTCAGTACCTAGAAAGTGATAATTTTGATAGCTTTATTCATATATTTGAAAGAGTATGCAAGCAGTATAATGTTGACCGAGGGCTCTGGATACAGTTTCTCACCTCTTACTCCATGGTAAAACTGTAACTGTTGTTTCCAAATTATCTGATACTGATTGTTTAGATTATGATCAAATTAAGCACTCTTTATTACAATGTTTTAACACCTGAAGCTTACAGAAAATGTTTTGTGAGCATAGACGCAAGGCAGATGAAAGTGTATGTGATTATATTGCTGAACTAAGCACCTATTTTCATAGGTGGGTGGGTGGGTGTCAGTTCACCACTTTTCAATGGCTGGCAGACCTTTTGGTGAGGGAACAACCCCTTAGCACTTTGCCTGAGGACATGATAATCTGGTTGCAGACAGGGAATGCAACTCTGCAGATGAGTTAGGGAAAAAGGAAGATGTATATATAGCAAGCAGGGCATCACTGCACAGGAAAGAGACACCCAGTTCTGCACATGGATATAAGGGAACCCATGGTGGGCAACCTAAACCACCCCCAACAGAGTCTGCCAGTAATAGGGGAAGCCACTAGATCAGGTACACAGCCAGGATCAAGGGTTAACTGTTTTAAATGTAAACAGTAGGGCCATGTAGCATATAGATGTCCATGGAGACAAGGTGGGGAACAAAAGGTGGGAGAGCCATCGAGTGGGAATAACAGAATGCCAGTGATAAGCTGTCTGGAGACAACAGGGGTACCAAACTACCATCAGAGTTTATATCCCATTTTGGTGGATGGAAAACTGGCCACTGCCAAGAGAGACACTGCCTTTGATATAACGATCATGAAGCCTGCAATGGTTAAAGAGGAGCAGTACTTGCTTGGGCAGTTCACTCCAGTCAGAGCTTTTGGAGGGATCCCCATTATAAATGCCTTTGTCCAGGGTTCTCATTGACTGGAAGATTGTAAAAGGAAGCAAGCATGTAGGTGTGTTTGAGGATATCCCTGCAGATGTCTTGATAAGGAATGGTTTTCATAATGCAGTACCACGTGTCCATACAGTGACATGCATTCAGGCTTGGAGAAAGACATGTAGGTCTGGTTGCCTGGGGAGACCTAGACAGACTGCACACATGAAGCCAGGACTGGTGATGTGGCCACTTCAGGAAGGAAGCTACCCTGTAGCAGTGAGACTGAATGCAAGCCACAGCTACTGGTGGTACTGGTGTTCCCTTGGACAGAGTGACTGTAAGGGCAGAGGTGAGTAATAGTACCCAGGGTGACAGTGAGGCACCACTGTCAGAGGCTACCAGACTTCCTGTGGAAGGGGAGCTGGGAAGAGTTACAAAGAGAGACAACTGAGACAGGGTTCAGCTCTCAGACCCTACACTATGAGGTTTGAGGGAGGTAGCTACAGAGGCACCTGATTCTCAAGGAAAAGAGGATACTGTATACTAGAACACAGGGTTACTGTATAGAGAGTGGTGTCTTGAGGGAGGCTTAGAAGGTGAGGTAATACAGCAGTTGGTAATGCCCAGAGCCAACCATCTGGCACTTTTAGCCATAGCCTATGACATTCCTTTTGCATGATATAGGGCCATAAAGCATACCAAGAGACATATTGTGCAGAATTTGTATTGGCCTGGGATTTCCAGTGATGTAACAGGGTACTACAGTGCCTGTGATCAGTGCCAAAAAGTAGACAAAGCACGAGACAAGCTCAAAGCTCCTATGATGCCTTTGCCTGTGATTGAGGAGCCATTTCACAGGGTAGCTGTGAGTATTGTAGGGCATCTGAGTGCCCCAAGTTCTGCAGGGAATAAGTATATCCTAGTGGTAGTAGATTATGCTACTAGATACCCTGAAGCAGTGGCTCTATCCTCCATCAAGGCAGAGAGCATGATTTTCAGTAGGGTAGGTTTCCCAAGAGAAATACTAACTGACAGAGGTGCCATTTTCATGTCAGTCCTGTTGGACTGCCTGTGGGAACAATATGGGGTGAAGCACCTAAAGACCACTCCCTACTACCCCAGACTAATGGTCTCATGGAAAGGTTAAACTGTATGCTAAAGACCATGCTATGTGCATTTGCAGACCAGTTTAAGAGAGAGTGGTATAAATATTTGCCCCTCTATTGCTTGCGTACAGGGAGGTCTCCCAGGAACCCTCAGGTTTTAATCCCTTTGGGTTGCTGTATGGGCATAGGGTGAGGGGGCCTTTACATTTGATTTGTAATGAGTGGGAGGGTGAGTGTGGATCCAACAAGGAGTCTGTTGTAGCATATGTATATGTCCTAAACCTCAGGACAAAGTTTGGGAGCTCATGGGCTTGACCAGGAGAACCTGACAGAAACCCAACAGCAGAAAAAGGCCTGGTATGACAGGAATGCTCAATCCAGAGAGTATGCTTTGGGGCAGCAGGTAATGGTTCTCATTCCTGTCAGACACAGTAAACTGCAGACAGCTTGGGAGGGACCCTTCAATGTGGTAAGGAAGGTCAGTGATGTTAGCTACATGGTAGAACTGCTAGGCAGGAGGCAGGGGCACAAATTGTACCAAGTTAACATGATGAAGCCTTACCATTACAGGGAGGCACTTGTGCTGAGTATTTGCAGTGGATGTCAGGAGGAGTCTGAGGGTGATCTGGTGACTGCTCTCCTCAGTGAGGCTCCGACTGACACCTCAGTGGAAGGGGCAGCAATGTCTCAGCGGCTATCCCCTATCAAGGGTCAAGAAATCCAAGCAGTGTTGCAGGAGTTTGGGGACTAGTTCACTGGGAAACCAGGGTGCATCTACCTGGTGCAACACCATGTGGGTGCAGGGCCCCAATGACCTATAAAGCAGGCCCCTTACAGGGTGCCTGAGTGAGTCAGACAGACTTTGAGGGAGGAGATACTGGATATGTTGGAAGTAGGAGTAATCGAGGAGTCCAACAGACCCTGGGCCTCCACAGTGGTGCTGGTACCAAAGAAAGGTGGCAGCACCAGGTTCTGTGTGGACTACAGGAACTAAATAGTCACACAGAGTCAGATGCATACCCAATGCCTAGGACAGATGAAGCCCTAGAGCAGCTGGGTGGGGATAAGTGTCTGACCACTATTAATCTTACGAAGGGCTACTGGCAGGTGCCCTTGACTCCCACACTAGCGAGAAAGAGGTCAGCCTTTCTGATTCCTTTCGACTTGTAACATTTCATGAAGATGCCCTTTGGGATGAAAAATGCACAGGCAATTTTCCAGAGGCTGGTAGATCATATCTTAGCAGGAGCAGGAGATTAAGCCCTTGCTTACCTGGATGATATTGCCATTCCTGGCAAGAGCACCCTCAGCATGTCAGGGAGGTTCTGGGCAGACTGCAGAGGGTAGGGTTGACCATTAAGCACAGAAAATGTCAAGTGGGTATGGCAGAGGTCTCCTAAAAGGAACATAGAGTGGGGAGTGGTAAGATCATACCAGAACTTGCCAGAGCAGAAGCCATTCAGGCATGACCTGCTCCTGCCACTAGAAAACAGGTGGGAGCATTCTTAGGGACAGCAGGGTACTATAGAAAGTTTGTCTGCATTTATAGTACCATAACTGCTCCCCTCACAAACCTGACATGAAAAAAACAGGCAAGATAAAGTAGTGTGGACTCCAGCATGTGAGCAGGCATTCCAGAAGCTTAAAGGAGCTTTGGGAAAACCCCTTGTGTTAGCCAGTCCAGATTACAGCAAATAATTTGTTGTGCAAGTGGATGTTTCACACTATGGGGTGGGGACACTATAGCCAGGTTTCCTCAATGAAAGAAGAGCATCTAGTGGTATATCTCAGTCATAGACTCCAACCCAAGGAGGAATGTTATGCAGCAGTGGAAAAGGAATGTCTAGCTATAAGATGGGCACTGCAGAAACTTCAGCCTCATCTGTATGGAAGGAAATTCACTGTAGTTACAGACCACAGTCCTTTAACATGGCTACATAGAGCCAGCCAGCAAAATGCCAAGTTATTAAGGTGGAGCTTAGGGTTGCAGGCATTTGATATGACAGTACAACACCATAGTGGGGTCAGCAATGCCAACTCAGATGGGCTCTCAAGACAGGGAATGGGGATGACAGATTCCTAGAAAGGCTTATTTCTCTCAAGCCATGTTTCTCAAGGGTCACCTGAAAAACTAGCTTGAGTCTTTGGGGGGATGATGACTTGGGGAAGTGCCATCAAACAGCTGGAGTTTTGTAAAGAATGATATGTCCTTTGAATATCAAACTGATTGTACAACATGCTTGTGCTACAAATGAATTACAACTGCATGTCATTTGTATATCAAACTGATTTGTGTAGATGTTTGTGCTAAAAATGTATTGGTGAGGTTTGCTTGTGCAAAAATGTATCAATTGTGCACCTTGATGAAATGAAAAGAAATGTACATATATTATTGCAAATGAATTAAATGTACCAGCTAGCTTACTTTAAGAAAAATAAGGGAATTGTAAATAAGTTGTTAAACTATTAAAATGTTACCCCACAGTGCTGAATAAGACCGGAGACACTGGGTCTGGGAAAGAGTATTCTGTTTTGGAAAAGCCTGTCTAGAAAGACCCTCACCCACAGCATCTTGCCTTGAGGTAGTAAGTAACAACTAGGGAATGGTAATTCATTTAGATTCAGTCAGGAATATAGTGAAGCTTAGTTTAGATACTGTTGTTCTTTATTTGTCTGAGTCTGTCCATCAATGCTCTTTTCAATATTTCCTGTGATCTGAACTCTGTGATTTGCTGTGAATATGTATTCAGTATTTTCATGCACTTTTATTATTTAATATTAAATACATTTAAACTTTTATTGCGGCTCATCCTTTTAGAAAGTATCTAACCTTTGAGAGTACTTATATTTATTTGGTGACACTGTGTAGACCACTCCAGAAGGCCTAACTGTCTTGGTGAACTACTGCCATTTGTATTAGTATTAATATTACACAGTATAATTGGACACCCTTTGTTAAGAGCCTTTGAGTAGTTGATTGGGGAGTGTCTGGTGGCAGTGCTAACTAACTTATGGTCTTGGCAGAAGGGGGCATAGCTAGTAAACCTGTGGCTGTCTTTCACAGGTGTGTGTGTGTGTGTGTGTGTGTGTGTGTGTGTGTGTGTGTGTGTGTGTGTGTGTGTGTGTGTGTGTGTGTGTGTGTGTGTGTATCAGTGGGGAGTGTTATTGGGGACCTGGAGGGAGACAGATATAGAGACATCCAGACCCCGGGATGAGTGCTTTCCCTGTGTGCTCTTAAGGGTAATTGTACTTGATGCACACCCCTCTCCAGTATCAGAAGTGAGGATTCAGACACCTAGAGTACTGGCCCAGCATGGGGATGACATATATTGATGACCATCAAATATTGGTAGCAGTGGTGGGCATCACAGTGTTGTTCATTGATTTCTTTTCTTCCTTTCTCATAATTTTCCCTTTTTTAAATGTCAGTGTTTGCACAATGTGGGACTTAGCACACACTTGTGAAGCATAGAAACACTATGAATGTCATGTTCTTCTTTGCTTATCTTATCAATTTCTTCTTTGCTTATCTTATTTGCATGACACTTAGCAGTGCATAAATCTGGACTAGTGGCCCACACAGGAAGCAGACAGAACACGTGCAGACAGGGCATAGACAGTGTAAAGGTCAAATAGTATACATGGTTTCAGATTTTGTTTTCCATCACTTAATACCACTAAGCAATGTTGTGTGGTGGTTAGTAAGCTTCCCCAACACCTGCAGCCATTGAATACTTGCAGACAGGAAGCAGACAGTCAACAATTCCAAAATGGATACATTCTATCGATTCTGTTGGGCACAGCACAAACACGCTAAGTGGCATTGTGTGGTGGTTATCACACAGAAGTTAAGAATAAGTAGGGAATTATGCATCTGTTATTTTACTATTTCTGTGGCAGCAGGTGCAAGTGTAGGGCTGTAATATAGATGGTTCTGGGTTCTAATACAGAAAATTCCAGACAATTTTACTGTTGTTCCATTTCACATTATATGAAATATTACTGATAACACTTTATACATAATTATAAATAGGGTAGCTTATTTGAATTATATGTATGAGGGATAAGACACTCTTACTCTGCTTTGAAGGTTTAGATGTATGACTGAGGATATACTGTCTATTGTGTCTCTATAAGTATAATTATGTTATCTGGACTTGGATGGCCTTCACACTTAAGTAAGACACATACACAAATGAATGCATATACAAGGACCTTATCAGGTTACACACCTACATGGTTAACACCTCAATTTGTCATCTGTATTTATAAATGATTCAGGACTATGTCTTAGAAGCACTTCTTCTGTGGCAAAGATGGAAAATCACAGCTGTGGAAGAAAATGTTTTGTCCCTTATGCATTGGTTTGAATCCCACACTGTAAAAATCAATTTTAGCAATGTATAAAGTCAAGCAAACATTTGTCAGGTCATGAACTTTATGCCTCCAGTGCATGTCAGCAAAGGTAATTTACCTAACACTCACAGCAGCAGACACTCCTCAAACTAATGTCAAGTGTCAGATTAACTTTCCAATTTCAAAAATTGGTTTCCTGTCTGTTTGGTACTGTTGCTCTCCACTTAACATTGTGCAAATGTCATTGGCATCTCTTTTGGGTTTGTACACTACCAATAAACGTGATAACAGGAATAGGCTGGAAATTATTATTTGCTATTCTACTGCTTTAGAATTAGACATGCCTGGTTTTAGAGGGGAATGTGCCCAATTTACAGCAAAGAGGTTGGGTGTTCAAGAATCCAGAGTATTTATTGGTCTCCTGGTAAAGCGCCACAGCCAAAGGCCTCTGCAGGGGGACTATTCTGGCTCCCAGTACAAGTCTGAAGCTTGAAATAGTCTGACTGGCATCCCATGCACTGGAGAACAGCATAGGCACCACTTCAATTACCTGAAAGGGTACAAGAGGGATACACTCAACCAGTGGTTAGATGAGTTTCAAACTAGTGGCATCCCACAGCTGTGTAAGTATGGTAATAAACATAATTTATAATACACCGAAAACTAAATACTGGTAAAATAATGCTATTCTGTACTTTTTTTCTTCTCACAGCTAATCCTGAAATACTGGCACATAGACAAGCCTGTGGTGATCATCTGGAGAGCCTGAGAGAAGCAAGTGGTATGTATGAGCACAAGATTAGTATTACTGCAGCTTTAAAAGTTAAAGAAAACTGTTTTTGTTTTCTATACAGTAATAGCAAAGTAAGCATGCATATCATAACTGTAAAAGCAAGTATGCATGCATAAGTCTGTAGTACAAACCAACTTTGGTAGTCAAGTGTAAGACTGTAGTCAGAGACTGTAGGTTCAAATACCACAAGTAACAACTATAGAGTACTGCAATTCTTTAATAATATTTCATAAATTAAAATCTATACAAGTGGCATAAATGCTCGGCTGTTAACTGTAATCTATATAATTGGGCCAAGCATATGTGCAATATATGTACATTACAAGGATTACTTTGAGCAATGCGTAATAATAGTTTGTAGTTGTTAGAAATTATACTTAAATGTAAATCTTCAGAAAGTAGTTGTATTATTGTGATAATGCATTGTATGTCACATATGATGGCACTAGTTTTATCTCTTTTTTCCTCTCACTGCAACCCTTATCTCTTTTTTATTTTCTATGATGTGTTGACAAAATGCCTCCATGTCATCCATCTGAAACAAATCACTAAATGCTTCACAGCACAGAAGGTAGGCCAACCCATTGGCTCAGCCTTCCCACACTCCACTGGCTCTGGCACCAACTCTCAGCACGTCTAGAATCTAACCTGGCAGTACTGCCTCTGCTGCCACTGTACTACCTGCACCCTCATGTAGCACTACCCCAATAGATGGTGCTGTGGTACCCTCCAGGAGTACTGGCAGAGGTGGGAATTTCTCCACCTGCCAGGAGATGCTAGGATTGATGCATAGGGTCATGTACCACACCATTGATGTATGCCTACACTGGATGCAGAGGCTGCTCTCCCTAATGGTCCATAGGAGAAGACATCAAGCACTCCAGCAGCAAGTGGAGTAAGGGGACAGTGTTGACAGTCCTCAGGTGAGGACTAAATTCTCACTGTCCCTATGTTTGATGGGCATGGGCTTGCAGTGTCCCCTCCTTCACCTCAATCATGGTGTCCCCCAACCTTTTGCATCCCTCACTGTCCATGTGTCTTGTCTTGTTTGTCCTGTTTACATTTGCTTCCTCACCTATCCAACTTACCTGACCCAGAAATACCAACGTCCCTTACCCAACATTCCTCTCTTACTGAAGTTAAAAAATGGGCACCTGTCCCACAAAAAAAGTATTGTCCCATACATAGCTCTCCATTTGGCACATGTGTCTTTTTGACACACTTGATTTGGTCCAACTGACTATACAACATGATTGCATTATCACCCCTCTTTGTGTAAGTGACAGCCCAAATTCAGCTAATATTTTGTACTTATTTTCATTTTACACTGTTGAAGAAATGGATAGTTGTGGTTCTTTCCTACCTCCCTCCTGCACATTCCTATATTGCTTTCCCTTTGTTCTTCCTCCTGCTTGCCCCCATTTCACCACTTTCCTATCTGCCTCATTTTGACACCTACAATGTGATCAAAAAATAGATTCACACAATGCACATAAGTAACAATAAAAAAATAATGGAGCCCCTCAATTTTTGGCCTCTGTGTGTGGAGTTTGGCATTGCACACCACTGCCAAGCGATGGTAAACAGTTCTTCAAGGGTATAGTTACTTCTGCACAATGTCACTTAAACACGCTGTGCTAAGTCAACACACAGTGAATGTAGTATAAAGATTTAATTTCTTTGCATTATCACTACTTATTAAAAGTATTACATATACCTGGATTTGAACCCTATATCATCTGGGCTGAACAAGAAATATGTCAATGCATATACACTTGTTGCCACAGAGTCAGCTAAGCAGCAGATGTTTCCTACCCTCAGTATTGAGAACTCTTAGAATTTTAGCATTGCGGTTCACATTTTCTTGCTGCTTAACTACACACAAACAGGGAAAGCAGTATAAATATGTATCTCGCATGTTTAAACACTTTACCATCCATTGCATAAACCCACTGCTTAGTGGTATGCTATGCAAAGTAGACAACAGTATATATTACTTTTGTTTACTGTCCATTTAGTGATCAAGACATGAAACTACATGTGGAAACAGAAAAAAATCAGAGCTCTATGTGATGACCGCACCCTGGCCCAGCAATCAAGTAGCCTCAATCCTCACTACTAACACCAGAGAGGTTGTCTCAGAGACGAGAAAAGGATAACTAATACACACAGTACAGTACAATTTCCCTTAAGTGTACACAGAGATCACAGTCAGTCTGGGGCTGGTTGCTCCCTTGCTCACCAGGTCCATAATAAGACTTCCCACTGGCACAGCTATAGGGTCCAGGTCTCAGCCTAGCTGGGCAAGCTAAAACCTCCAGTACCCTCTCTGTCCAACCAGTGCTTCGTGTCCCTGCCCAAGTAGCTGACACAACACACACACACATTGAGATAAGTGTTTATACAACTTCACATACACTCCTGGGAAAGACTGACACATATTCTCCAGCTGTGCCCCTTTACCCAGTCTATACAGTAGTAATTACTGCCACCACCCAACTGATAATATCAGCTACTAAAAGGCCCTTAAAAAGGTGTCCAATAATTACTGTGCAATATTATAATCCAATGGTAACATGACTAACACTAGAGGCTTACTTTAGACTGGCTTATTGCAATAACCCCTATAAATATGCAATGTACTCTAGAGCTTATCTCTACACAAATCAGCCGCAGGTAGAAGGTTTTAAAAATATTTAATAATAAATAATTAAAACACAAGACAAAAACTACTACACCACAGAGATATCTAAGAGCTCAGAGATCACACAGAAACTTAAAATAATACAGTAGTACAAGTCTGATTTCAAAGAAAAATACCTAATTAATCTTTACTAGCTTTAACTATTCCTACAAGAAATCACAATACTAAAACTTACATGTGAGCACAAGGCAGAGTGCTGATAAGTTGGATATCAAGATCAAAATGCTTAAAGTCTGTTGTGAGAAATTGTATTTAAACATTACTAACAAACATGCCTCTGCTGAGGCCCTCCCAAATTACATCATTTTGACACTTAGGTTTTCCCAGTATTCATATTGCATCATCTTAACACCTGGTCTGAGACTTACAACAACAGAAGACATTTCACATGTATATTCTACAAGAAACTAGAGCAATAAAGCACATTCCACATCTAAATTCTGGTCATAATCTTTAGCCTTAAAACAATGGGCATGAAACCTTCATCCAGCCACACTGGAGCCGAATTCTAACATGAAAGGGTTACAACATGCTTCACTGAGCCAGTAGAGTGTAATGTTGTCACATATTTTGCAGTTCCACATTTCACAGTATTCTTTACACTCAAGAAACATGCCTTTATTTTACATTTATTATCAAGAAAACATACCTGTATTTTACATTTACAAATGGCACAATTCGCCCATCTCTCCCCAATTGTCACATCTCTTTCCCCTCCCCGGGGAACTCAAGCAAGTTTCTCAAGTTCCCCTTGAGAAACATCGCTTGAGAGTGTCAGGTCTATCTGGGTGTACCTCACCCCATTCCCTGTTTTGCTATCCCATCTGCATTGGCATTGCTACTCCCACTGCGGTGCTGCACTGACATATATGCTTGCAACCCCAGACTCCATCTTAGCAACTTGGCCTTTGCTGACTGGCTCTTTTTAACCATGTTAGAGGGTTGCGATCTGTCATCACAGTGAATTTTCTTCCATACAGATAAGGCTGAAGATTTTGTAGTGCCCACACTATGGCTAGACATTCCTTTTTTACCGCTGCATAGCATTCCTCCCTGGGGTGGAGCCTATGGCTGAGATAAATCACTGGGTGCCCTTCTCCCTTTGAATAAATCTGGCTAAGTACAGCCCCCACCACATAGTTTGAAGCATCCACCTGCACAACAAAATCTTTCCTATAGTCTGGACTGGCTAACACAGGGGGTCCTCCCAAAGCTTCCTTAAGCTTCCGAAATGCCTGCTCACATGCTGGGGTCAACACTACCTTATCTGGCCTGTTCTTCCTTGTCATATCTGTGAGGGGAGCAGCTATGATACTATAATTAAGAACAAACATTCTGTAGTACCCTGCTGTCCGCAAGAATGCGCTTACCTACTTTTTGGTAACAGGTGCAGGCCATGCCTGAATAGCTTCCATTTATCATACCACTCCCCACTCTATGTCCTAGGTTGGAGACCTCTGTCATTCTCACCTGACATTTGCTCAGCTTAATGGTCAACCATGCCCTCTGTAGTCTGCCCAGCACCTCTCTGACATGCTGAAGGTGCTCTTGCCAGGAATGGCTGTAGATAGCAATATCATCCATGTAAGCAAGGGCAAACCCTCCTGCTCCTGCTAAGATATGATCTACCAGCCTCTGGAAAGTCACTGGGGCATTCTTCATCCCAAAGGGCATCTTTGTGACCTCATATAAGCAAAATGGAGTCACAAATGCTGACTTCTCTCTAGCACTGGGAGTCAAGGGCACCTGCCAGTAACCCTTGGTAAGATCAATGATTGTAAGATACTTAGCCCCATCCAGCTGATCTAGGGCCTCATCTGTCCTAGGCATGGGGTAAGCATCCAATTCTGTGCGACTATTTAATTTCCTGTAATCCACACAGAACCTGGTGCTGCCATCCTTGTTTGGCACCAGTACCACTGGGGAGGCCCAGAGATTTTTGCACTCCTAAATCACCACTAGTTCTAATATTTCCTGTACCTCTTCCCTCAGAGTCTGTTTGACTCTCTCAGGAATCTTATAAGGGGCCTGCCTAATAGGCCTTTGGGGTCCTGTATCCACCTCGTGCTGCATCAGGTGGGTGCAGCCTGGTTTCCTGGTGAACACGCCCCCAAACTCCTGCAACACTGCTTGGATTTCTTGAACCTGGGTAGGAGATAGCTGCTGGGACATTGCTACCCCTTCCACCAAGGTGTCAGCCTGAGCCTCACTGAGGAGATTAGTCCCCAGATCTCCCTCAGACCCTCCTGCAATCCACTGCAAATATTCAGCACAAGGGCCTCCCTATCATGGTAAGGTTTCATCATGTTAACAAGGTAAAGTTTGTACCCCTGCCATCTGCCTAGCACTTCCACCATGTAGTTAACATCACTTACCTTTCTTGCCACCTTGTAGGGTCCCTCCCAAGCTGCCTGCAACTTGTTGTGTCTGACAGGAATGAGAACCATCACCTGCTGCCCTACAGCATACTCTCTAGCTCGAGCATTCCTGTCATACCACACCTTTTTCTGTTGTTGGACTTCTGCCAGGTTCTTCTGGGCCAGGCCCATGAGTTCCCTGAGCCTTGTCCTGAGGTTTAGGACATATGCCACAACGGACTTCTTGTGAGACTCACACTCACCTTCCCACTCATCTTGAATTAAATCTAGAGGTCCCCTCACCCTATGCCCATATAGCAACTCAAAGGGTGAAAAACCTGTGGATTCCTGGGAAATCTCTGTAAGAAAACAACTGATGGAGCAAATATTTGTCCCACTCCCTCTTAAACTGATCTGCAAATGCCCTTAGCATGGACTTGATTGTAGGGTTTAACCACTCAACAAGACCATTAGTCTGGGGATGCTAGGGGGTTCTATTCTTGTGTTTCACCCCACAGGACTACCACAGACAAGTCAACAGGTTTGACATAAAATTGGCACCGCTGTCAGACAGTATTTCCCTTGGGAAACCTACCCTGCTGAAAATCTCTAGCAAAGCATTTGCCATCTTCTTAGCCTCAATGGAGGATAAAGCCACTGCCTCAGGGTATCGTGTAGCATAATCAACAATCACTAGGATATACTTTTACCCTGTGGAACTTAGGGAACTCAGAGGACCCACAATATCCATAGCAACCCTCTGAAATGGCTCCGCAATCACAGGCAAAGGCATCAAAGGAGCTCTCACCTTGTCTCCTGCCTTACCTACCTTTTGGCACTGCGCACAGGTCCTGCAGTACCCTGTTATATCTCTGGAAATTCCAGGCCAATAGAGGTTCTGCATAATACGCCTCTTTGAACGTTTTATGCCCATATGACCTGCAAAGGGAATATCATGGGCTATGGCTAGAAGCACCAGATGGTAAACTCTAGGCATTACCAACTGCTGTACCCTTTTAGCCCTCCCTCAGTGGTCCACTTTCTGTACAGTAACCCTTTGCTCCAGTATACAAATTTCCACTTCCCTTGAGAATCAGGTGCCTCCCTAGATACCTGCCTCAGGCCTTGCAATGTAGGGTCTGAGAGCTGAGCCTGTCTCAAGTCTCTCCTTGTAACCCTTCCTGGCTCCCCTTCCACTGGAAGTCTGGCATCTTCTGACAGCAGTGCCTCCCTGTCAGCCTGGGTACTACTAATCACCTCTACCTTTGCAGTTACCCTGTCCAAGGGAACATTAGTGCCCACAAGCAGCTGTGGCTCACATTCAGTCTCACTGGTACAGCGTACCTCACTCCCTGAAGTAACCACCTCAGCAGTCCTGGCTGCAGGTATTCAGTCTGTCTGGGTCTCCCCCGGGCTACCAGCCCCACATGCTTGTCTCCTAGCCTCACTGCATGTAACTGCATAAGTACATAGTACTGCCTCATCCAAATACTTCCCTCTCAGGACATCTGCAGGATGGTAGTTCCATACCCCTGTTGTCTCAAGACAACGTACTGTTGGCATTTTGTCTTTCCCACTTACTGGCTCCCTTACCTTTGGTTCCCCACCTTGCCTCCGTTGACATCTCTATGCTACATGGCCCCACTGGTTGCATTCAAAACATTTAACCCTAGCTCCTGGATGTGTACCTGGACTAGTAGCTTCCCCTGCTATGGCAGATTCTGTTGGGGCAGTCTGTGCTGCCTACCATGGGTTCCTTTAGTCCCATGAGCAGTACTGGGGATCCCTTTCCTGTGCAGGGCTGCCTTGCTTGCTATGTATAGGTCTCCCTTCTTCCCCAACTCCTCTAAAGTAGCCCGCTGTCTATCAGCTAACCAGATCCCCATGTCCTCAGGCAAAGTGCTAAGGGCTTGTCCCCTTACCAAAAGGTCTGCCAGAAGATCTGGGCTCTTCAAAAGTGGTGACCTGACATCCACTCACCCAGCTATGAAAATAAGTGCTCAGTTCAACAACATATTTCGCATACATTTTCATCTGCCTTGCGTCTATGCTCACAAAACCTTTTCCTATATATTTCAGGTGTTAGCTTAAAACATAATAAATGTCTTTTTACAGCAGTATAATCACAACAGTCAGTGTCATGCATTTTTGCTAAAGATGTTACAACTTTACCATGGAGTAAGGGGGTCAGGAACCATACCCAGAGCCCTTGGTCAACTTCATACTGTTTACATACCCGCTCAAACATATGAATGAAGCTATCAAAATTATCCTCGTCTTTAAACTGTGGAAAAAATTTACTGTCCTTTTGTGCTTCTGGGGTCCAGTTACTCCCTTCCCCATTACCTCCATGATGCTGGCAAACAGTCAGCATTTCGCTCTCATGCCCCCTCTACCGTTCATTTTCCTCAGCTTGTAGACTCCTCATTTTCTTGACTGCTTCTAGTTCCATACACCTGGCCTCCAACTCATGCCTCTTTAGCTCCAGCTGGATTTTTAAGTCCACTGCAGAAGGGTTGAGCTATCCACTCTCTGAGGATATTGTATCTCCACTGTCAGTCTGATTGTCCTCCAGGCTGCTGTTTTCTGATGCAGTTGTAACCAAGGCTGAATCAGGTCTGCTTTAGTCAGGTTTCCATGCACCAGTTCCCTTGCCTAGCACATCTCTGCCAGCTAGCTCCTTGTCAGCTTTCCATACTCTTCTGCTGACATGCTGCCTGCTCACCCTGACTAACACTAGGCTAACAAAAGAAATAAAACAATTGTGAACTGAACACTGGGTATACACTGTGTGGCTGTTTTAGAGCACAAAACACTTTTGGAGATCACTGTACATAAGCTACAGGAATTTGCTCTACCCACACCACTACAAGCCAATTAGTATGTGAAGTAGATCCCACCACTGCCAAACACTTATGACGACCGTGCCCTGGCCCAGCAACCAAGGAGCCTCAATCCTCACCACTAGCACCAGAGAGGTCATCTAGCAGAAGAGAAAAGGATAACTAATACACACAGTACAGTACAATTTCCCTTAAGTGCACACAGAGATCACAGTCAGTCTGGGGCTGATTTCTCCCTTGCTCACCAGGTCCCCATTAAGACTCCCCACTGGCACAGCTATAGGGTCCAGGTCTAAGCCTAGATGGGCAAGCTAAAACCTCCAGTATCCTCTCTGTCCAACCAGTGCTTCGTGTTCTTGCCCAAGTAGCTGACAACACACACACATTTTGAGATAAGTATTTATACAACTTCACAGACAAGCCTGGGAAAGGCTGACACAGATTCTCCAACTGTGCCCCTTTACCCAGTCTATATGGTAGTAATTACTGCTACCGCCCAACTAATAATATCAGTGAACAAAAGGCCCTTAAAAGGGCGTCCAATAATTACTGTGCAATATTATAATCCAATGGTAGTATGACTAACAGTCAAGGCTTACTTTAGAGTGGCCTATTGCAATAACCTCTGTAAATATGCAATGTACTCTAGAGCTTAACTCTACACAACCCAGCCACAGGTAGAAGGTTTTAAAAATATTTAATAATGAATCATTAAAACACAAGACAAAACTACTACACCACAGATATATCTAAAAGTATAGAGATCACACAGAAACTTAAAATAATACAGTAGGACAGGTCTGATTTAAAAGAAAAATTCCTAATTAATCTTTACTAGCTTTAACTATTCCTACAAGATATCACAGTGCTAAAACTTACATGTGTGCACAAGGCAGAGTGCTGATAAGTTAGATATCAAGATCAAAATGCTTAAAGTCCCTTGTGAGAAATAGTATTTAAACATTACTAACAAACATGTCTCTGCTGAGGCCCTCCCAAATTACATCATTTTGACACTTAGGTTTTCCCACTATTCATATTGCATCATCTTAACACCTGGTCTGAGACATACAACAACAGAAGACATTTCACATGTATATTATAACAGAAACTAGAGCAATAAAGCACATTCCACATCTAAATTCTGATCATAAACATTAGCCTTAAAACAATGGGCATGAAACCTTCATCCAGCCGCACTGGAGCCAAATTCTAACATGAAAGGGTCACAACATGTTTCACTGGGCCAGTAGAGTGCAATGTTGTCACATATTTTGCAGGTCCACATTTCACGGTATTCTTTACACCCAAGAAACATGCCTGTATTTTACATTTATTATCAAGAAAACATACCTGTATTTTACATTTCTTTACAAATGCCAGAATTATATAGCAAATTATATTTGACTAGGCTGGCAGCTTTCGCACATCTCTCCCCGATCATCACACTCTATATAAGAAAAGGTCACATATTTACAATGCAGCCATCTGTTACCTCCCTCCATGCACTGCTACACGTGGTCTCTCAGCACTTGCTCACAAATCTAGCAACTACATTACATAAATTAATAACAAATGTGTTATATATCATGCACATTTTTAGAATGACAATACACATTTCCAGTACTTGTAGTAATGTGAACACCTGTTTGCATACAGTTTATAAAGCTGTCAATTAAAGCATACATGCACATTGGAACACAACCACAAAATACTACACATTGCACACTCATCAATCTGGTAACATGCATAATTTTAATATCTTGATAGTTGAACATGACTAGCTTTCCATTTCATGCAGACCTCCCAACATCTTCTCTCCAATATCCAGTGCTGATGTCATTCACTATAAGTTGTCCTGCAGTCCTGTAAAAGTCAGACTTGTGTTGTGACACTTGTGTAAAGTACTAAATTCTGTTGTCTGTTTACTTAGGTAGGAGCTCTGTTCTCACTGTAGTCAAATGGCAGGCATGTGTATCTATCTAGTCAGAGGAGAGTAAGTCTGTGTCTTAGAGTTACTTCAATCACATGGATTGCCAAAATTTTGACACTTGCACATGCCCACACATCCATTTCATGCAGGCCTCACAGCATATCTCCAATATCCATTGCTGATGTCTTGCACTATAGGGTATCCTGCAGACTTGTAAAAGTCAGAGCTGTGCTGTGGTACATGTGTAAAGTACTGACTTCTGCAGCCTGTGTACTTAAATAGGTAGAGGTTCTGTTCTCATTGCAGTCAACTGGGAGGTGTGTGTGTGTGTGTGTGTGTGTGTGTGTGTGTGTGTGTGTGTGTGTGTGTGTGTGTGTGTGTGTGTGTGTGTGTGTGTGTGTGTGTGTACTTGCATGACATTAGAAAGAGCATTTTACACCAGCATGTGGGACACTGCTACTACCATCTTCCTCTCACCAGGCTCTACTGATGTAATCAATGCTAGCTGATTTGCATACAGTGGTGGTGGTGGTGCAGTAGCGTTGTTGACTCACAGTAAGACACTGACCGGTTCAACTCTCAGCTAGAGCGTCTTCTCTGTGGAGACATGCGTGAATGGGCGTACCTTCGTTGAAGGTTGTGTGTTAGGGCTGGCAACTCAACACGTAAAAATCAACTGCCAATCATTAGCGGACGGGAGTTCCGCTGTGGCGACCCCTAACCGGGAAAAGCTGAAAGACTCAACATGTGCGGGATTCCCATCAGGGTAAGGTCAGAGACTGGCCTATAGGCCCGACACAAGTCATTTCATCCTATATGATACAGCTTACCATGACAGGGCTTTCAGTCTATCCATGTACCTACATTATGGCATGGTTTGTAGGCCCTGTATTTTCTTGGTGAGAAACCTCTGTGGTCTCTCCAGCTGCTGCAGGTGTCTGGTGAGGTACATGCAAAAGGGAGCATTATGCTCTATTGGTGTTCTGATGGGTTTTGAGTACAGTGTTGCTATATCATCCTCTGGATATGATGACCTGACTTATGAGGTGCATGACGTAGCCTTGCCATACCACTGTGGACACTTTGTGGTCGAAGCTCAGATTGCTATCTACATGTGTTCCCAGGTCTTGCACCACTGGGTTTCACTATAGGAGGAGTGTTGTCAATGCTGTAATTAGAGGAGAATTCCACTTTGCAGAAGCTCAGAATAATGACACAACTAATGAGTATGTGTGGGACATCCACATCAAAGGCCATATTACCTCCATAGGTCATAGCCTTCATCACACCAATAACTGAGTACAATATACCCTTCTTCATGTACCTCCCTACACATCTTCCAGTGATGTGTAACTGAAGTGTACCACCTTTTCCACAGTGCGCTCCCATACATCTTATTAGCCATACCTAGGCATTCTTTTTGTTGCATAAACATTACTGTCTGATGGTACAGAAACCCCATCAAGGTGTTATACTAGATGCATGTGTGATATCTGTTCCAGTGATTCACACCATACATACATAGCTGTTTGACATCATAGATGGGATCGGTTGAATTCATGACAGATTGGTTTGCATCGTTTGTGTGTGTGTGTGTGTGTGTGTGTGTGTGTGTGTGTGTGTGTGTGTGTGTATATATATATATATGTATATATATATATTTATATATATATATATATATATATATATATATACACATATATACATATACATATATGTCATGCACACCATTCAGCTAGGCTGTATTGATTATAATGTCACATACAGTATAGCATTGTTCCTCCTAACACCTCCAGCAGATGTTACAGTACCACAACAGTGTGCTTGATGATTACCCTCATAGACTGCTGACATGTCACAATAGTTGTACAAATGTATTCATTCAGAACCATCTATGATCACTCAGATTCACATATGTCTGAGACATGTGATTACTGGTGGTATTATTCTGATATTGTCCATGATTGTGATTGCTTCTTTTACTGTTGTTCATGAGCATGTAACTGTTTCCCACTTGTTGGAGAACTTTGCTGACATTACAGTTATATTCAGGCAAATCAATTTTTACAGCTTCACAATATGCACTCAACCCCGATTGCACACAACATTCCTGACAGATGTCTTCTCCATTGTTTGTGTCAGTATACTTATATCACCAAGACATCTTCTCCTTTGTTGTGTCACTTTGTCTGACAGTCACATAATATGCATTTTTCACTGTGCAGTCCATACTGTACCATGTCTATATGTGATTAGTGTTCCCGCTACAACATTCTTCCATTTATATGCCTTCATCTGCTGTGCATAATGTCCTCTTTCCATGTGTTCACTCCTCTAATTCATCTGCATGTGCCTATTCAATAGACACACTTCCTCTGACTGTTTATTTTAAATAGCAGTCCATGTATCCTTACAGATAATTTACACAACTGCTGGTACCAAAGAAAGGTGGCAGCACCAGGTTCTGTGTGGACTACAGGAACTAAATAGTCACACAGAGTCAGATGCATACCCAATGCCTAGGACAGATGAAGCCCTAGAGCAGCTGGGTGGGGATAAGTGTCTGACCACTATTAATCTTACGAAGGGCTACTGGCAGGTGCCCCTGACTCCCACACTAGAGAGAAAGAGGTCAGCCTTTCTGATTCCTTTCGACTTGTAACATTTCATGAAAATGCCCTTTGGGATGAAAAATGCACCAGCAATTTTCCAGAGGCTGGTAGATCATATCTTAGCAGGAGCAGGAGATTAAGCCCTTGCTTACCTGGATGATATTGCCATTCCTGGCAAGAGCAGCCTCAGCATGTCAGGGAGGTGCTGGGCAGACTGCAGAGGGTAGGGTTGACCATTAAGCACAGTAAATGTCAAGTGGGTATGGTAGAGGTCTCCTAAAAGGAACATAGAGTGGGGAGTGGTAAGATCATACCAGAACTTGCCAAAGCGGAAGCCATTCAGGCATGACCTGCTCCTGCCACTAGAAAACAGGTGGGGGCATTCTTAGGGACAGCAGGGTACTATACAAAGTGTGTCTGCATTTATAGTACCATAACTGCTCCCCTCACATACCTGACATGAAAAAAACATGCAAGATAAGGTAGTGTGGACTCCAGCATGTCAGCAGGCAATCCAGAAGCTTAAAGGAGCTTTGGGAAGACCCCCTGTGTTAGCCAGTCCAGATTACAGCAAATAATTTGTTGTGCAAGTGGATGTTTCACACTATGGGGTGGGGACACTATATAGCCAGGTTTCCTCAATGAAAGAAGAGCACCTAGTGGTATATCTCAGTCATAGACTCCAACCCAAGGAGGATTGTTATGCAGCAGTGGAAAAGGAATGACTAGCTATAATATGGGCACTGCAGAAACTTCAGCCTCATCTGTATGGAAGGGAATTCACTGTAGTTACAAACCACAGTCCTTTAACATGGCTACATAGAGCCAGCCAGCAAACTGCCAAGTTATTAAGGTGGAGCTTAGGGTTGCAGGCATTTGATATGACAGTACAACACCATAGTGGGGTCAGCAATGCCAACTCAGATGGGCTCTCAAGACAGAGAATGGGGATGACAGATTCCTAGAAAGGCTTATTTCTCTCAAGCCATGTTTCTCAAGGGTCACCTGAAAAACTAGCTTGAGTCTTTGGGGGGATGATGACTTGGGGAAGTGCCATCAAACAGCTGGAGTTTTGTAAAGAATGATATGTCCTTTGAATATCAAACTGATTTGTACAACATGCTTGTGCTACAAATGTATTACAACTGCATGTCATTTGTATATCAAACTGATTTGTGTAGATGTTTGTGCTAAAAATGTATTGGTGAGGTTTGCTTGTGCAAAAATGTATCAACTGTGCACCTTGATGAAATGAAAAGAAATGTACATGTATTATTGCAAATGAATTAAATGTACCAGCTAGCTTACTTTAAGAAAAATAAGGGAAATGTAAATAAGTTGTTAAACTATTAAAATGTTACCCCACAGTGCTGAATAAGACCGGAGACACTGGGTCTGCGAAAGAGTATTCTGTTTTGGAAAAGCCTGACTAGAAAGACCCTCACCCACAGCATCTTGCCTTGAGGTAGTAAGTAACAACTAGGGAATGGTAATTCATTTAGATTCAGTCAGGAATATAGTGAAGCTTAGTTTAGATACTGTTGTTCTTTATTTGTCTGAGTCTGTCCATCAATGCTCTTTTCAATATTTCCTGTGATCTGAACTCTGTGATTTACTGTAAATATGTATTCAGTATTTTCATGCTCTTTTGTTATTTAATATTAAATACATTTAAACTTTTATTGTGGCTCATCCTTTTAGAAAGTATCTAACCTTTGAGAGTACTTATATTTATTTGGTGACACTGTGTAGACCACTCCAGAAGGCCTAACTGTCTTGGTGAACTACTGCCATTTGTATTAGTATTCATATTACACAGTATAATTACACCCTTTGTTAAGGGACTTTGAGTAGCTGATTGGGGAGTGTCTGGTGGCAGTGCTAACTAACTTATGGTCTTGGCAGAAGGGGGCATAGCTAGTAAACCTGTGCCTGTCTTTCACAGTTGTGTGTGTGTGTGTGTGTGTGTGTGCATATCAAATCTCTCACTGTGTGTGTGTGTGTGTGTGTGTGTGTGTGTGTGTGTGTGTGTGTGTGTGTGTGTGTGTGTGTGTGTGTGTGTGCGTGTGTGTGTCAGCTACTTGGAGAAGGGACATGAAGCACTGGGTTTACAGAGAATGTGCTGGAGGACTTGGCTTGGACACTGGACTGAGGACCTAACCCTACCACTGTATCAGCGGGGAGTCTTATTGGGGACCTGGAGTGAGACAGATATAGAGACATCCAGACCCCGGGATGAGTGCTTTCCCTGTGTGCTCTTAAGGGTAATTGTACTTGATGCACGTCCCTCTCCAGTGTCAGAAGTGAGGATTCAGGCACCTTGAGTACTGGCCCAGCATGGGGATGACATATAGGTTCATAGGTTCATAGGTTCGTACTAGGCTATCTGCCCTAGGGCATTTATAAGCCTAGCCAGAGTTTATGTGGCTTACACCACCCCTTAGGATGAGAATACTACGCCCTTTTAGGGTTTAGTTTACTATGCCTCTGTCTAATAGTGACACAGAGATGACCCCCGGGGTAAACCTATGATCTCCCATCCACTCGTCGAGATTTCTCTTGAATAGAGTCAGTGAGGGGCTCTGCCTAACATGGACTGGGATTCTGTTCCAGAGTGTAGGGAGCCTCTGGGTTATGAATCTGTCCCTCCAGCACATTCTATTTATTTCTGTGTTGAGGTTTAAGTCACTTGTTGTCATGGCTCTGATGGATTTGGATTTTCTGAGGGGGAACATGTCCATTAATTCAGGATTGGACATGGCCTTGTACGTCAGGCACAGATCACCTCTGAGTAGGCGGTATGCGACTGAATAGAGCTGGAGTTATTTCAGTCGGGCAGCATATGACATATGTTTAAGACCCTTTATCCTCTTGGTGAGGAACTTTTGGGGTCTTTCCAACTGCTGCAGGTGTCGGGTGAGATACATCCCAAATGGGGCATTGTACTCAATCATTGGCCTGATAAGAGAAGAGTACAGGGCACAATGACCTCTCTTGATCTAGATGTGAAACCCTTCATGATAAGGTGGGCAATATAGAAGGTCTTCCTAACCACTTTGGCAATGTGAGTGTCAAATGAGAGGTTACTGTCAACCTGGGTTCCTAGGTCCCTGATTACCTCTTCCGTACTTAATGGATTACCACCTATGTGGTAATTTGTCAGTACCTTGTTTTTCCCAAAGGGTATGACTATACATTTTTTGGCATTCAGCTTAAGGCCATGGCTCTGGCACCAATTATCCATTTCTATGAGGCCTCTCTGAAGGATGTTTGTGTCCGCTGGAGTATCAATTATCGCACCCAGTTTGCAGTCATCTGCAAACTTTGTCAGCCACAATCCTCCTATGTTTGCTTGTACCTTGGAAAAATAAATGCCGAACAAGAGGGGTCCCAGGACTGAGCCCTGTGGGACACCGCTTGTGACTGGCTTAGAGTCTGACATAGCTCCAGCAACTCTGACCCTGTGGGTTCTGTCCTTGAGCCAGTTTGCAACCCATCTTGTGACATATGGGTTTACATTTAATCTGGTGAGTTTGTCTATGATGCCCGAGTGGGGTATTGTGTCAAAGGCTTTTGCAAGGTCAAGGTAGGCTGTGTGAACTGCCTTAGCCTTATCAACGGCCTTAGTGACTGTTTCAAAAAAGTCGACCAAGTTCAAAAGGCAGGATCTGCCCTTGACAAAGCCAAATTGAGTAGGATCCAATGTCTTTAGGTCCCCAATGTCTTTGTTTATGAGTTCCGTAATGATCCTTTCCATAGCTTTGCAGACCTGGCTCGTCAAGCTTATGGGGCGGTAATTTCCAGGGTCCATAGAAGCACCGCCTTTGTGAAGTGGGACCACTGTTGCCGTACGCCACTCTTTGGGTACGTATCCTGTAGTAAGGCTAAGATTAAACAGCAGCCTTATGTGTGGGTTTAGTTCCTCTTGGAGTTCATGTAGCACACAGCCCGGGACACCATCTGGTCCCATTGATGCTGTGTTTTTAGCTTTAGAGAGGGCGGCTCACACCTGGGCATCTGAGATGTTAGGGAGGCTACACTCTGCTGGGATAGTTATTTCTCCTTTTGGGGGGGGGGGAGGAGAAATTTTCACTGAACCTGTCTGCCAGAATGTTGGCAATGTCAGTGGGTTCAGTGTATTTTGTGTCATTTTGGACTAACTCTGAGCATATCTGGGAGTTTCCACCCAGGTTTCTAACATAGCTAAAGAAGGCCTTGTGATTGTCTTTTGTGTCTTTTGCGATTTTTCTCTCAAAGTTGGCCTTGGATGATTTTATGAATGATCGTAGTTTTTTGCTAGTACTGATCAGAGATGCCTTCCCTTTTAGGGATTTTGCTCTGTCATGTAGTAGCTTCCTCCTCCTGTTGTAAAGTTTGTTTATGGCTGGGGTCAACCAGACTGGGCACCTGCCTTTGGGGGAATGGGTCTTGGTTTTATTTGGGATTGCATGATCCATGCATTCTTGAAGGTGCCCATAGAAGGCATTTGCAAAGGATTCAGCAGTGTGGGTTGTGGTTTCCACTGGCTCAGGGGCCTTGAAACATACCACTTCAGTCTTAAGAAGTGTGAAGTTTGCTTTTGCGAAGTTCTTCACTATGGTCTTTTGTGCAGGGGGTGGGGGCGGGCTGTGGATTTCCAGTGAGATTAATTTATGGTCTGATCTTACCAAAGAGGGATGTACTTCCGGTGTGGAGCATTTTGTCCCCATGTTTGTGATGATCAAGTCCAGTATATTGTCTCCTCTTGTGGGAATGGTGACTAGTTGTTCCATTGCATTTGAGTTTATGAATTCTAGGAACCTTTAGGCTAGGGTGTTGGGGCTTGAGTAATGTTCCCAGTCTATGTTTGGGTAGTTGAAGTCTCCCAAAATGATGGTATTTGGAGAGCCATTCATACTCTCCAGTGTCTTCAGGAAGGCTGTGTGGGGTTCCTGAGTTTGAGAGGGAGGTCTGTAGCATGCTACAAACTGTAAGGCAGTTTTGCCTATGGTTAGTTGCACCTGGATAGTCTTCGATGCTTCGTGCGTTGCCACTAACCTGGAGGTGTGGGTATCTTTGATGAAAATGGATACTCCCCCTCCTTTTGTGGTTCGGTCCAAGTTTTGGGGCCGGAAAGCATGATATGAGGTAAAACCTGATAGTGCTGGGGTGCTCTCAGGAGCCTTGAACCAGGTTTCATTCACTGCACAGACATCAATGTTCTCCATACTGAGGAGGGCTTCGATGGCATGCATCTTGAGGTTTAGACTTCTGGCATTGAGCAGCATTACCCTTAGTTTCTTTCCACTTGTGTTTTCTAGGGAGGTAGGTTTGTCATTTGAGCCTTGCCTAAAAAAGGCACTATGGGGGTGGCAAGAGCCTTGGCCAATATCCGGAAGCCCAGGGGTGACAGGTGCAAGCCATCCCTTGCGAAGCAGCGTGGCTTGTCAAGCATGTCATCCCAAGCAGACAGACACTGGATCCCCTTAGAATGGCACCAGTAATTAAGCCAATTGTTAAAACTGATCATTTTGTCTTTGTACTGTGGCATCATTCTTGGTGAGGGTAATATGCTGCTCAGGGTCAGGGTCATACCAGCCTGGGCTACATAATCAGAGAGCTCCTCTATGTCTCTTTTCATGTAGTCCAGGGAGGTACGTCTCAGGTCGTTCACACCGGCATGTACAATGACTGAGTCATATTTGTACTTGCTGTGGAGTGACCTGAGTGCTTGTGTTATGTGGTGGATTCTAGCTCCTGACAGGCAGCATACTGTGACCCTCTCCTTGTTCAGTCTGGTGAGCGGGATGTCAGTGTGCCTGACTATGGAGTCACCTATTACAAGTGTGTCTGGCATGTTGTTTGGCCTTAAGGGCTGTGACTGTTTAGCATACTGACTTTGTGATCTATGTGCTGCATGTGCTATGTCTTGAGGTGGTGGTTGCTTTGGTGTCTGCTTTGGAGGCCTCTGTTGTTTTGGTAGATTTTTAATCAGTGCCTCCGAGTATGTTTTTGTGTGTTTATGTGTTTGGTTTGCAGTTGTGATAGTTCTATGTGAGACTGGGTTTGTGGTGTGCGTGGTTACCTTCTCCTCCTGACTGGTCTTGCCAGTACTGAATTGAGAGAGCTCAGCCTCCAGTTTGGCTATATAGTTGCATCTGTCACATATATTTGTATTTGTTGGGAAGAGGAGAGGGTTGTCTGTGTACATGAGGCAATTGTAACATTGCCTCAAGATTCCCAGATTCACCAGCTGAACAGGAGAGGATGCCAGCAACTGACCCTTCGACATGCTAGAAACAGTGAAAAAGATTGCTGTGTAACTGAGTCAGAAAGGACCTATAGGGAAATGGGTACTCAACAGAATTTAGGTGAATGAAGTACTTTCGTTTGTTTAAGAGTGAATTACCTGTATACAAAATGCTTTAGGAGAAAGTGCCGAGCTTTTCAGATAGAGTATAGGCTGTTTAGATTGCAAGTAGAACAGTTCTAAGGGAAAAATTGAAGAGCAGACTTGGCGGAGCCAGAAAAAGTTTAACCTTGTTTAACCGGCGCTGCGCTATGCGCACGACTGCGCAAAGCCGTGCAAACGCGGATTTTAAGCAGTGAACTACAAAAGAGCTAGGAATGGTCCCAAACAACCAATTACTAACAGCTTCTTGTGCTGAGGTCACTTCCCCCAAGGACAGGTAGGCTGCTCAAGGCTCCCCACTCCCACTGGTGAGCAAAGAAACTTCCTTCTATCCAAGTAAGGTAATGGACAACACAGGAACTACACCACAGCTCAGAATACAGCAATGCCTGCATACTGGTCTAAACTAGTCGAGAAAGGCGGGAAAACAATGATTATTTTTTTGTTTTTTTGGTTTTTTTTGCAGAAATACACAGAAAATGCAGAGACAGTGATAAATTAGTTACACAGGCTAGCACACTTTAGTGGGCAGCCTCCACAGTTCAATTAAACAAACAAACAAGCAAACTTTCGACTAAATTCGTCTAAATGTAACTTTAAGTGCAGATTTTAAAATAAATGCAGTAATCAGTAAAAAACAGTTCAGGCTAGTTCAAAGTAAGCAGCAGAAGCTATTTTCAGTGAAAAAAAGCAAAGATACTTAAATCCAGAAGGTAGTCGCTTTTCCGAGTTCCTTGCTGCTAGGGCCACTCTGTAAACCTACGTGGAGCTTGTCTGAGCAGTATAGCCAGAAAAAAATGCCCAGAGGCGGATTTTAAGCAGTGAACTACAAAAGAGCTAGGAATGGTCCCAAACAACCAATTACTAACAGATTCTTGTGCTGAGGTCACTTCCCCCAAGGACAGGTAGGCTGCTCAAGGCTCCCCACTCCCACTGGTGAGCAAAGAAACTTCCTTCTATCCAAGTAAGGTAATGGACAACACAGGAACTACACCACAGCCAAGAATACAGCAATACCTGTATACTGGTCTAAACTAGTCGAGAAAGGCGGAAAAACAAGGATTATTTTTTTGTTTTTTTTTTTGCAGAAATACACAGAAAATGCAGAGACAGTGATAAATTAGTTACACAGGCTAGCACACTTTAGTTGGCAGCCTCCACAGTTCAATTAAACAAACAAACAAGCAAACTTTCGACTAAATTCGACTAAATGAAACTTTAAGTGCAGATTTTAAAATAAATGCAGTAATCAGGAAAAAAAACAGTTCAGGCTAATTCAAAGTAAGCAGCAGAAGCTATTTTCAGTGAAAAAAAGCAAAGATACTTAAATCCAGAGGGTAGTCGCTTTTTCGAGTTCCTTGCTGCTAGGACCACTCTGTAAACCCACGTGGAGTTTGTCTGAGCAGTATAGCCAGAAAAAAACGCCCAGAGGCGGATTTTAAGCAGTGAACTACAAAAGAGCTAGGAATGGTCCCAAACAACCAATTACTAGCAGCTTCTTGTGCTGAGGTCACTTCCCCCAAGGGCAGGTAGGCTGCTCAAGGCTCCCCACTCCCACTGGTGAACAAAGAAACGTCCTTCTATCCAAGTAAGGTAATGGACAACACAGGAACTACACCACAGCCCAGAATACAGCAATGCCTGTATACTGGTCTAAACTAGTCGAGAAAAGTGGGAAAACAAGGATTATTTTTTTGTTTTTTTGTTTTTTTTTTGCAGAAATACACAGAAAATGCAGAGACAGTGATAAATTAGTTACACAGGCTAGCACACTTTAGTGGGCAGCCTCCACAGTTCAATTAAACAAACAAACAAGCAAACCTTCGACTAAATTCGACTAAATGTAACTTTAAGTGCAGATTTTAAAATAAATGCAGCAATCAGTAAAAAAACAGTTCAGGCTAGTTCAAAGTAAGCAGCAGAAGTTATTTTCAGTGAATAAAAAGCAAAGATACTTAAATCCAGAAGGTAGTCGCTTTTTCGAGTTCCTTGCTGCTAGGACCACTCTGTAAACCCACGTGGAGCTTGTCTGAGCAGTATAGCCATCAAATATTGGTAGCAGTGGTGGGCATCACAGTGTTGTTCATTGATTTCTTTTCTTCCTTTCTCATAATTTTCCCTTTTTTAAATGTCAGTGTTTGCACAGTGTGGGACTTAGCACACACTTGTGAAGCATAGAAACACTATGAATGTCATGTTCTTCTTTGCTTATCTTATCAATTTCTTCTTTTCTTATCTTATTTGCATGACACTTAGCAGTGCATAAATCTGGACTAGTGGCCCACACAGGAAGCAGACAGAACTCATGCAGACAGGGCATAGACAGTGTAAAGGTCAAATAGTATACATTGTTTCAGATTTTGTTTTCCATCACTTAATACCACTAAGTAATGTTGTGTGGTGGTTAGTAAGCTTCCCCAACACCTGCAGCCATTGAATACTTGCAGACAGGAAGCAGACAGTCAACAATTCCAAAATGGATACATTCTATCGATTCTGTTGGGCACAGCACAAATACGCTAAGTGGCATTTTGTGGTGGTTATCACACAGAAGTTAAGAATAAGTAGGGAATTATGCATCTGTTATTTTACTATTTCTTTGGCAGCAGGTGCAAGTGTAGGGCTGTAATATAGATGGTTCTGGGTTCTAATACAGGAAATTCCAGGCAATTTTACTGTTGTTCCATTTCACATTATATGAAATATTACTGATAACACTTTATACATAATTATAAATAGGGTAGCTTATTTGAATTATATGTATGAGGGATAAGACACTCTTACTCTGCTTTGAAGGTTTAGATGTATGACTGAGGATATACTGACTACTGTGTCTCTATAAGTATAATTCTGTTATCTGGACTTGGATGGCCTTCACACTTAAGTAAGACACATACACAAATGAATGTATATACAAGGACCTTATTAGGTTACACACCTACATGGTTAACACCTCAATTTGTCATCTGTATTTATAAATGATTCAGGACTATGTCTTAGAAGGACTTCTTCTGTGGCAAAGATTGAAAATCACAGCTGTGGAAGAAAATGTTTTGTCCCTTATGCATTGGTTTGAATCCCACACTGTAAAAATTAATTTTAGCAATGTATAAAGTCAAGCAAACATTTGTCAGGTCATGAACTTTATGCCTCCAGTGCATGTCAGCAAAGGTAATTTACCTAACACTCACAGCAGAAGACACTCCTCAAACTAATGTCAAGTGTCAGATTAACTTTCCAATTTCAAAAATTGCTTTCCTGTCTGTTTTGCACTGTTGCTCTCCACTTAACATTGTGCAAATGTCATTGGCATCTCTTCTGGGTTTGTACACTACCAATAAACGTGATAACAGGAATTGGCTGAAAATTATTATTTGCTATTCTACTGCTTTAGAATTAGACATGTCTGGTTTTAGAGGGGAATGTGCCCAATTTACAGCAAAGAGGCGGGGTGTTCAAGAATCCAGAGTATTTATTGGTCTCCTGGTAAAGCGCCACAGCCAAAGGCCTCTGCAGGGGGACTATTCTGGCTCCCAGTACAAGTCTGAAGCTTGAAATAGTCTGACTGGCATCCCATGCACTGGAGAACAGCATAGGCACCACTTCAATTACCTGAAAGGGTACAAGAGGGATACACTCAACCAGTGGTTAGATGAGTTTCAAACTAGTGGCATCCCACAGTTGTGTAAGTATGGTAATAAACATAATTTATAATACACCGAAAACTAAATACTGGTAAAAATAATGCTGTTCTGTACTTTTTTCTTCGAACAGCTAATCCTGAAATACTGGCACATAGACAAGCCCGTGACGATCATCTGGAGAGCCTGAGAGAAGCAAGTGGTATGTATGAGCACAAGATTAGTATTACTGCAGCTTTAAAAGTTAAAGAAAACTGTTTTTGTTTTCTATACAGTAATAGCAAAGTAAGCATGCATATCATATCTGTAAAAGCAAGTATGCATGCATAAGTCTGTAGTACAAACCAACTTTGGTAGTCAAGTGTAAGATTGTAGTCAGAGATTGTAGGTTCAAATACAACAAGTAACAACTATAGAATACTGCAATTCTTTAATAATATTTCATAAATTAAAATCTATACAAGTGGCATAAATGCTCTGCTGTTAACTGTAATCTATATAATTGGGCCAAGCATATGTGCACTATATGTACATTACAAGGATTACCTTGAGCAATGCGTAATTATAGTTTGTAGTTGTTAGAAATTATACTTAAATGTGAATCTTCAGAAAGTAGTTGTATTATTGTGATAATGCATTGCATGTCACATATGATGGTACTAGTTTTATCTCTTTTTTCCTCTCACTGCAACCCTTATCTCTTTTTTATTTTCTATGATGTGTTGACAAAATGCCTCCATGTCATCCATCTGAAACAAATCACTAAATGCTTCACAGCACAGAAGGTAGGCCAACCCATTGGCTCAGCCTGCCCACACTCCACCGGCTCTGGCACCAACTATCAGCACGTCTAGAATCTAACCTGGCAGTACTGCCTCTGTTGCCACTGTACTACCTACACCCTCATGTAGCACTACCCCAATAGATGGTGCTGTGGTACCCTCCGGGAGTACTGGCAGAGGTGGGAATTTCTCCACCCACCAGGAGATGCTAGGATTGATGCATAGGGTCATGTACCACACCATTGATGTATGCCTACACTGGATGCAGAGGCTGCTCTCCCTAATGGTCCATAGGAGAAGACATCAAGCACTCCAGCAGCAAGTGGAGTAAGGGGACAGTGTTGACAGTCCTCAGGTGAGGACTAAATTCTCACTGTCCCTATGTTTGATGGGCATGGGCTTGCATTGTCCCCTCCTTCACCTCAATCATGGTGTCCCCCAACCTTTTGTGTCCCTCACTGTTCATGTGTCTTGTCTTGTTTGTCCTGTTTACATTTGCTTCCTCACCTATCCAACTTACCTGACCCAGAAATACCAATGTCCCTTAGCCAACATTCCTCTCTTACTGAAGTTAAAAAATGGGCACCTGTCCCACAAAATAAAGTATTGTCCCATACATAGCTCTCCATTTGGCACATGTGTCTTTTTGACACACTTGATTTGGTCCAACTGACTATACAACATGATTGCATTATCACCCCTCATTGTGTAAGTGACAGCCCAAATTCAGCTAATATTTTGTACATATTTTCATTTTACACTGTTGAAGAAATGGATAGTTGTGGTTCTTTCCTACCCCTCTCCTGCACATTCCTATATTGCTTTCCCTTTGTTCTTCCTCCTGCTTGCCCCCATTTCACCACTTTCCTATCTGCCTCATTTTGACACCTACAATGTGATCAAAAAATAGATTCACATAATGCACATAAGTAACAATAAAAAAATAATGGAGCCCCTCAATTTTTGGCCTCTATGTGTGGAGTTTGGCATTGCACACCACTGCCAAGTGATGGTAAACAGTTCTTCAAGGGCATAGTTACTTCTGCACAATGTCACTTAAATATGCTGTGCTAAGTCAACACACAGTGAATGTAGTATAAAGATTTAATTTCTTTGCATGATCACTGCTTATTAAAAGTATTACCTATACCTGGATTCGAACCCTATATCATCTGGGCTGAACAAGAAATATGTCAATGCATATACACTTGTTGCCACAGAGTCAGCTAAGCAGCAGATGTTTCCTACCCTCAGTATTGAGAACTCTTAGAATTTTAGCATTGTGGTTCACATTTTCCTGCTGCTTAACTACACACAAACAGGGAAAGCAGTATAAATATGTATCTCGCATGTTTAAACACTTTACCATCCATTGCATAAACCCACTGCTTAGTGGTATGCTATGCAAAGTAGACAACAGTATATATTATTTTTGTTTACTGCCCATTTAGTGATCAAGACATGAAACTACATGTGGAAACAGAAAAGAATCAGAGCTCTATGTGATGACCACACCCTGGCCCAGCAATCAAGGAGCCTCAATCCTCACTACTAACACCAGAGAGGTTGTCTCAGAGAAGAGAAAAGGATAACTAATACACACAGTACAGTACAATTTCCCTTAAGTGCACACAGAGATCACAGTCAGGCTGGGGCTGGATGCTCCCTTGCTCACCAGGTCCCCAATAAGACTCCCCACTGGCACAGATATAGGGTCCAGGTCTAAGCCTAGATGGGCAAGCTAAAACCTCCAGTATCCTCTCTGTCCAACCAGTGCTTCGTGTTCTTGCCCAAGTAGCTGACAACACACACACATTTTGAGATAAGTATTTATACAACTTCACAGACAAGCCTGGGAAAGGCTGACACAGATTCTCCAGCTGTGCCCCTTTACCCAGTCTATATGGTAGTAATTACTGCTACCACCCAACTAATAATATCTGTGAACAAAAGGCCCTTAAAAGGGTGTCCAATAATTACTGTGCAATATTATAATCCAATGGTAGTATGACTAACAGTCAAGGCTTACTTTAGAGTGGCCTATTGCAATAACCTCTGTAAATATGCAATGTACTCTAGAGCTTATCTCTACACAACCCAGCCACAGGTAGAAGGTTTTAAAAATATTTAATAATAAATCATTAAAACACAAGACAAAACTACTACACCACAGAGATATCTAAGAGTATAGAGATCACACAGAAACTTAAAATAATACAGCAGGAGAGGTCTGATTTCAAAGAAAAATACCGAATTAATTTTTACTAGCTTTAACTATTCCTACAAGATATCACAGTGCTAAAACTTACATGTGTGCACAAGGCAAAGTGCTGATAAGTTAGATATCAAGATCAAAATGCTTAAAGTCTCTTGTGAGAAATAGTATTTAAACATTACTAACAAACATGTCTCTGCTGAGGCCCTCCCAAATTACATCATTTTGACACTTAGGTTTTCCCAGTATTCATATTGCATCATCTTAACACCTGGTCTGAGACTTACAACAACAGAAGACATTTCACATGTATATTATAACAGAAACTAGAGCATTAAAGCACATTCCGCATCTAAATTCTGGTCATAAACATTAGCCTTAAACAATGGGCATGAAACCTTCATCCAGCCGCACTGGAGCCAAATGCTAACATGAAAGGGTCACAACATGCTTCACTGGGCCAGTAGAGTGCAATGTTGTCACATATTTTGCAGGTCCACATTTCACAGTATTCTTTACACCCAAGAAACATGCCTGTATTTTACATTTATTATCAAGAAAACATACCTGTATTTTACATTTCTTTACAAATGCCAGAATTATATAGCAAATTATATTTGACTAGTCTGGCAGCTTTCGCACATCTCTCCCCAATCATCACACTCTATATAAGAAAAGGTCACATATTTAAAATGCAGCCATCTGTTACCTCCCTCCATGCACTGCTGCACGTGGTCTCTCAGCACTTGTTCACAAATCTAGCAACTACATTACATAAATTAATAACAAATGTGTTATATATCATGCAAATTTGTAGAATGACAATACACATTTCCAGTACTTGTAGTAATGTGAACACCTGTTTGCATACAGTTTATAAAGCTGTCAATTAAAACATACATGCACATTGGAACACAACCACAAAATACTACATGTTGCACACTCATCAATCTGGTAACATGCAGAATTTTAATATCTTGATAGTTGAACATGGCTAGCTTTCCGTTTCATGCAGACCTCCCAACATCTTCTCTCCAATATCCAGTGCTGATGTCATTCACTATAAGTTGTCCTGCAGTCCTGTAAAAGTCAGACTTGTGTTGTGACACTTGTGTAAAGTACTAAATTCTGTTGTCTGTTTACTTAGGTAGGAGCTCTGTTCTCATTGTAGTCAAATGGCAGGCATGTGTATGTCTATCTAGTCAGAGGAGAGTAAGTGTGTGTCCTAGAGCTACTTCAATCACATGGATTGCCAATATTTTGACACTTGCACATGCCCACACATCCATTTCATGCAGGCCTCACAACATATCTCCAATATCCATTGCTGATGTCTTGCACTATAGGGTATCCTGCAGACTTGTAAAAGTCAGAGCTGTGTTTGTGGTACTTGTGTAAAGTACTGAGTTCTGTAGCCTCTGTACTTAAATAGGTAGAGGTTCTATTCTCATTGCAGTCAACTGGGAGGTGTGTGTGTGTGCGTGTGTATGTGTGTGTGTGTGTGTGTGTGTGTGTGTGTGTGTGTGTGTGTGTGTGTGTGTGTGTGTGTGCGTACTTGCATGACATTAGAGAGAGCATTTTACACCAGCATGTGGGACACTGCTACTACCATCTTCCTCTCACCAGGCTCTGCTGATGTAATTAATGCTAGCTGATTTGTATACAGTGGTGGTGGTGCTGCAATAGCGTTGTCGCCTCACAGTAAGACACTGACCGGTTCAACTCTCAGCTAGAGCGTCTTCTGTGTGGAGACATGTGTGAATGGGCATACCTTTGTTGAAGGTTGTGTGTTAGGGCTGGCAACTCAACACATAAAAATCAACTGCCAATCATTAGCGGACGGGAGTTCTGCTGTGGCGACCCCTAACCGGGAAAAGCCGAAAGACCCAACATGTGCAGTATTCCCATCAGGGTAAGGTCAGAGACTGGCCTATAGGCCCGACACAAGTAATTTCTTCCTATATGATACAGCTTACCATAACAGGGCTTGCAGTCTATCCATGTACCTACATTATGGCATGGTTTGTAGGCCCTGTATTTTCTTGGTGAGAAACCTCTGTGGTCTCTCCAGCTGCTGCAGGTGTCTGGTGAGGTACATGCAAAAGGGAACATTATGCTCTATTGGTGTTCTGATGGGTTTTGAGTACAGTGTTGCTATATCATCCTCTGGATACGATGACCTGACTTATGAGGTGCATGACGTAGCCTTGCCATACCACTGTGGACACTTGGTGGCCGAAGCTCAGATTGCTTTCTACATGTGTTCCCAGGTCTTGCACCACTGGGTTTCAGTATAGGAGGAGTGTTGTCAATGCTGTAATTAGTGGAGAATTCCACTTTGCAGAAGCTCAAAATAATGACACAACTAATGAGTATGTGTGGGACATCCACATCAAAGGCCATATTACCTCCATAGGTCATAGCCTTCATCACACCAATAACTGAGTACAATACACCCTTCTTCATGTACCTCCCTACACATCTTCCAGTGATGTGTAACTGAAGTGTACCACCTTTGCCACAGTGCACTCCCATACATCTTATTAGCCATACCTAGGTATTCTTTTTGTTGCATAAACATTACTGTCTGATGGTACAGAAACCCCAGCAGGGTGTTATATCACATGTATGTGTGATAGCTGTTCCAGTGATTCACACCATACATACATAGCTGTTTGACATCATAGATGGGATCGGTTGAATTCATGACAGATTGGTTTGCATCATGTGTGTGTGTGTGTGTGTGTGTGTGTGTGTGTGTGTGTGTGTGTGTGTGTGTGTGTGTGTGTGTGTGTGTGTGTGTGTGTGTATACATATATACATATACATATATGTCATGCACACCATTCAGCTAGGCTGTATTGATTATAATGTCACATACAGGTATAGCATTGTTCCTCCTAACACCTCCAGCAGATGTTACAGTGTCACAACAGTGTGCTTGATGATTACCCTCATAGACTGCTGACATGTCACAATAGTTGTACAAATGTATTCATTCAGAACCATCTATGATCACTCAGATTCACATATGTCTGAGACATGTGATTACTGGTGGTATTATTCTGATATTGTCCATGATTGTGATTGCTTCTTTTACTGTTGTTCATGAGCATGTAACTGTGTCCCACTTGTTGGAGAACTTTGCTGACATTACAGTTATATTCAGGCAAATCAATTTGTACAGCTTCACAATATGCACTCAACCCCGATTGCACACAACATTCCTGACAGATGTAGTCTCCATTTTTTGTGTCAGTATGCTTATATCACCAAGACATCTTCTCCTTTGTTATGTCACTTTGTCTGACAGTCACATAATATGCATTTTTCACTGTGCAGTCCATACTCTACCATGTCTATATGTGATTAGTGTTCCCGCTACAACATTCTTCCATTTATATGCCTTCATCTGCTGTGCATAATGTCCTCTTTCCGTGTATTCACTCCTGCAATTCATCTGCATGTGCCTATTCAATAGACACACTTCCCCTGACTGTTTATTTTAAATAGCAGTCCATGTATCCTTACAGATAATTTACACAACTTTTGTACAGAAAGCCTGGAATGGGATTCCACAATACTCTGCACTGTATACACTGTCCTGTACTGTGTTTGGACAATATACCTTGCTATATGATAAACCCTGGTAATCACTGTGGCATTCCATGCAATCCCGCTAACCTAGTGTGCTCTAACATACATAAGTTTGCTATCCATATTGCTTTACATGGTTTCCTGGCCAGCTACAAAACCATGCTTCTTTACATTTAAACTTAGTGTGTGGCATGAATATGTAATCACCACTGCTCACCATGCAAACATGTAAACTTTATGTAGGCTTCACGCGAATCCTACACAGAGTTTATTGAATCCTGTGTGTAAGCTGTGGAAGAACATGGAGCATGGCATTATACAATAAAAATAATCCTACACATTTCTAATTATTAGGGCATTATTTATTCAAAAGCTATGCATTGAATGTCATTGAAAATAGATAGTTTAATGTTCATTTTGAAGTCTGTACATGATGCAAAATTAGAAGAACAATTTTACAGTAATAAACATGATGACTCCTTCCAGCAAAGATTGAATAAAAAAACCTTTCCATGAGTAATACTAATAACATGTACCGAATGTTTGCAAAAAAATATTGTACAGTTTATATATAATAAGACTGATAAGATAGTTAAAGAGATCTAAGAATACTTGTGGACAATGAATTACATTTTTATTTTACATTTTTATTTTCATATTGACATTCCTGGCAGGGAAAGCTACAAAATTAAATATTTAAAATCAAGACTCTGCTTTTTTTTATTGCATTCTGAGATTACAGCCTTGACGCTCTCTCTCTAGTCTCCTATCTGGAAAAATATAAACTAAAGCATAACATTTTCAGAGAATGATAACCAAAATAATTGTAGAGCATTGACTGAATTATCAGCAGAATTTATAGCATACAGAAGTATTTTCCCTAAGTTACAGACAACAGTGGCATTTGATAAAAATTTATAAAGGTTAACAATGTCTTTAATTTGAATGCCTCGGTTTTACTAGGAATGAAACCCGTACTCAAATCTGATAAGAACATGAAGCAAAAATAATAGAAGCATACCCTGCTTCGGTGAAACGTTTAGAACTCACCGCATAGTGAAATTAAAGGGAGTGTTAATTTTAAAATATATAAAAAAGATTAAATTCAAATTTTCAAGAAAATTGTTCTCTCTGAATTGATTGACAGGCGTACACTGTCCAGTCTTTACTGTATTTGTATTTGATTTGACTGCCTTACAGCTACTTGCCAAACTGAGCTCTGACTCCTCATGTCCATGTGCTAGGTGATAAGATAAGGGAGGTAAGTGAATGACTCATTCAGCCAGTTTTCTGTGTGTGTGTGTGTGTGTGTGTGTGTGTGTGTGTGTGTGTGTGTGTGTGTGTGTGTGTGTGTGTGTGTGTGTGTGTGTGTGTGTGTGTCTGTCCATATACATAATTTAGGAAATAACATTACACGTGTACTTTGCTATCTTACTGCATTACTGCACTGCTGATGCCTTCTGGCAATTTTCAATTAAGTTGAGTTGTAAACAGGAAACTGGCCTCCCACTGAATCACTCAGGCTAAACATATTACATGTTTGTATTTTATGGGCTAACTGTTCTGCCAGTGCCTTCAGATATTTCTCACTACTGTGTAATTTCTGATTTTATTATTTTAAATCAAGAAATATGTGTTGCACAGTATTGGTCAAGAAAACATGTATACTTCAGTGAGAAGAATATCATAGACTTATGCTTTACAGAATAACAGCCTTATCACTTGCTTCAGGCAATTTTGACTACTTTGTAACCTGTAATTTAAGTGGAAATCTGTTGTCCACAGTAGCAATCAAGAGAAAACAAACCACTCAACCATGCCAGTTTCATCATATAATTTCCAGTAAGGTTTACAGTACGTGTGAACTGCTATATAAATTAAGACAAAAATGCACACATTTAACTGTTGTAAGCAGTCTGGCAACGTGTACCACTACCTTTTTAAATATATTTCTAGACAGGACACTTTCTGAGAAGGAGACAGTGCATCCTGCTCCAATAGTAGTCATGTGACAAGGGAAGGAAATCAATGGTACAGTCATTGGCAGTGCTCATCCTACATGCTATAGAAGTACTGTGTGTATATCTTTTCTTGACATGTACCTATGTCACAAGGGAGGAAGGGAGATTGCTACAGTATTGGTATCATGCAGTATCACTTCCAGGTTAATGTATTTCAAGGTAATGCTTTCTGTGTGTATTGAATGTTACTGTTTTAACAACATATTTTGCACTATGCATTCTAAGATGGGAATTTTTAATTTATAAACACACCTTCACCAAAATGTTAGGAAATCTGAGTTGTCTTAGAACCCATTACAATGATTCCACTGTCAGATGCTAGAATGACTTCCCATCAAAATTAAATGAATTAATATCTTTGCCAGCTGGAGGCTATGCCACTAAATAGAATCAGCCAAGAATGCAAACACTAAAAAAGCAGTATATGGCTCACGTTCTTTCTTTCAAATCATCTATGACTAGGTTGTCGCTAATATGTTATTTTTTGTTAACATATGTTTGTCTGATCCTTTTAACGCCTTAAGAAAGGGTAGTAAACATGAAAATCACTTTTGTACTGTTGGCTTGTCAATGTCAGAGGTGACTCTCACTAATCTAACATCTACCTTTAGATTCTGCAATAGTTACAGCAGAATTCTTTCTAAAGCAGTTTATTAACATGTTACATTATTTTGAATATTCATTTGTTTAGGATCATAGGATCATAGGAGGTTAATACGCTAATGACATTAGGGCCCTTACAAGCCTAGCCAAGTTTTACCCTTATTTCCACAATCAGAACCTATAACCCATGTCCAAGAGGGACATAGGTGGAACCTCTGGGATGAATTTATGGTTACCCATCCAATCATCCAGATGGTGTTTAAAGTGGGCCAATGAGGTGCTCTGCTTGATATGAAGTGGGAATCTATTCCAAAGATGCGGTAACCTCTGAGATACAAATCTGTCCCTCCAGCAGATTCTATTAATGTCACATACCAGGTTAAGGCCATTAGAGTAAGTAACCCATGTAACTTTAGACTTATGGATATGCAGCATTTCCAATAAAGCAAGGTCAAAGATTGCCTTATATGCAAGTCAGAGATCTCCTCTGAGTAGTCTGTATGAAACAGAATAAAGTGACAATGATTTCAGATGATCCTCATAGGACAGATGCTGAAGACCTTGAATTTTCTTTGTGAGGAACCTTTGTGGTCTCTCCAATTGCTGCAGGTGCTTGGAAAGGTACATACCAAAAGGAGCATTGTACTCAATTATTGGCCTGATGAGGAAAGAGTACAGGGAGGTTATAACTTCTTTTTTTTCTGGAGGCAATGCCATTACTTTTGAGATTGAGCAGTATAAAATGTCCCTCTTACCACTGATATGGTGATCAAAGGTAAGGTCGCTGTCAACCTGTGTGCCCAGGTCTCTCACCACTGAGTGCGTACTTAGGGTGTTGTTATGGATGTGGTAGTTAGCAGGAACATCACTCTTATTGAAAGGGATGATCATACATTTTTTTTGCATTGAGTTTAAGGCCATGACTTTGGCACCAGTCATTTGTTTGTGTAAGACCCTCTTGTAGGATGTTGACATTGTTTGGAGATTCTCTGACCATTCCCATTCACAGTAACCAGCAAACGTTGTCAGCCACAGACCTCTAATTTTAACTTGCACTTCTGAGAAATAGATTCCAAACAGGACTGATGCCTGTGGAACACCACTGGTTATAGGTCTGCTGTTTGAGGTGGATTCCCCTATTTTGACTATATGGGTTCTATCAGTGAGCTATTTAGTGACCCATCTAATAATATACGGGTTGATACCTAGCTGGGTGAGTTTGTCAATTATGCCTGAGTGAGGGATAGTGTCAAAGGCCTTGGCTAAGTCTAGGTAGGCTGCATGTATAAATTTCTCCTTATAAAGGCCCTTGCTGACTGCCTCGAAGAAGGCCACCAGGTCTAACAAGCTTGATCTCCCTTTGACAAATAAAAATTGAGTAGGGTCAAGTGTTTGGAGACTACCAATATCTTTGTTGATAAAGTCCGTGATGATTCTCTCCATGGCCTTTCAGATAAGGCTAGTCAGGCTAATAGGTCTATAGGTTCATAGGTTCATAGTTAGGTACTAGGCTATCTGCCCAAAGGCATTTATAAGCCTAGCCAGAATGTGCTGGCTTTCGCCACCCCCTTAGATTAGTTCCCTGTGCCTCTGTCCAGCAGAGCCACTAAAGTAATCCCCGGGGTAAACTTTCTGTTTCCCATCCACTCCTCAAGGTTTCTCTTGAAAAGTGTTAGCAAAGAGCTCTGCCTAATGTAGATTGGAATCCTGTTCCAAAGCATGGGAAGTCTCTGGGACATGAATCTATCCCACCAGCATGTCCTTTTTATTGTTGTGGTGAGGTATATATCTAAAAACATCCAAACTAGTAAACTCCATAAAACGAAATGAAGAATAAAAACTCCAAGCTACAAAATAGGTATAAGTAAGCACTTTCATTTACTAAATAAAGCAAACTTCTTCAGACAATGAATCCATGCAATAAAATACTTAAATACTAAACACATGTGACATCATCACATACACAAAGCAAATCCTGCTATAAAATATGCTTACAAACCCCTTGTGGTAACAGCATTGGATTTATTACCACTTTTTCATTGGATGCACCACTATTGAGAAATATCTTGATTAAGAATCGGTGCTTCTTTTATGAGGATGCATCTATTCAGGATAAGGTGGGTGATGCACCAAAAGTGGTTTTTATGATAGGTTGGAATTTTAAAGCAATCTTGGAGAATTGTATGTCGTATAGCCACTCCCCCTATTGTGGTATGTCGAAATGTGGGCATTGCCGGTCGTGTAAATATGTTAATACTGTTAGCACCTTCACAGTGCAGAATCAACGTTTCCTGATTAAGGGGAAATTTAATTGTGAGCCAAAGGGGGTTGTTTATTTGAGCATGTGCCAGAATTGTCCATCTTTTTATGTCGGCAAAACGGAGAGGCTATTGAAGCTTAGGATTTATGAGCATATTTATAACATCAATAAGATGAATTTGAATAATGCCTTGGCTAGGCACATGAATATTAACCCCACCCATGAATTCCTCTTTCTAGCTATCGACAGGATAATGGATAATGATAGGGGGGCCCAACATCCTTAAAATTGGATGAAAAAAAGTTAGCCTGGCAACTTAGGCTTAATGCTCACACACCCCCAGGACTCAATGATAGTCTATCTATTAAATGTATTCTTAAGTTAAAATCCTTGCTTAGATGAATTAATTGCATTTCCTAAGATTTGTTTATGATGGTTCCTAATTTGTATAGATTTGTTAAATATTTTATTATTGATGCTTTTTCCCCTTTAAGACCTTTGAATAATAATGGGGACGTTTATAAGCTAAAATCTTACAGCATGAGTTCCTAGATTTTCATTTATGCATAAAATGTATGTATAACAATATTTTTAATACTATTATTAACTGAGAATAATTTGTAGATTTAATGTATTGATGCAGTATAAATGTAGTTTTTTTACTGTTGTCAGTTTAAATGTAGGCAGGATTTGCTTTGTGTACGTGATGATGTCACATGTGTTTAGTATTTAAGTATTTTATTGCATGGATTCATTGCCTGAAGAAGTTTGCTTTATTTAGTAAATGAAAGCGCTTACTTATACCTATTTTGTGGCTTGGAGTTTTTATTCTTCATTTCGTTTTGTGGGTTTTTTGGTGAGGTATATATCCCTAGAGCATGTGGCTCGAGAGGATAAGGTTTTCTTTAGGTGGAGCATGTCCATCAATTCTGGGTTGGACATGGCCCTGTATGTCAGGCAGAGATCACCCCTGAGTAGGTGGTATGCAACCGAGTACAGCTGGAGTTTCTTCAGTCGAGCTGCATAGGGCATCTGTTTGAGGCCAGTGATCCTCTTGGTGAGGTACTTCTGTGCTCTTTCCAGCTGTTGCAGGTGTCTTGCAAGGCACATCCCAAACGGGGCATTGTACTCTATGATGGGTCTGATGAGTGGTGAGTAGAGGGGCACAATTACCTCTTTTAATCTGGATGCAAACCCTTTTGTGATTAGGTGGGCCACATAGAAGGATTTTCTAACCACTTTGGTAATGTGATTATCAAAGCAGAGATTACTATCTACTTGGGTCCCCAGATCCCTTATTACATTTTCCGTATTTAGGGGACTACCACCTATGTGGTGGTTTGTGGGTACTTTGTTTTTTCCAAAGGGGATGACTATGCACTTTTTGGCATTTAGCTTGAGGCCATGATTTTTACACCAGGTATCCATCTCAGTGAGACCCTTTTGGAGGATGTCTGTGTCAGCTGGTGAGTCAATTATAGCCCCTAGTTTGCAGTCGTCTGCAAACTTGGTCAGCCATAGTTTTCCTGTGCTTGCCTGTACCTCCAAGAAGTATATGACAAACAGGAGGGGTCCTAGGACTGAGCCCTGGGGAACGCCACTTATAACCAGTTTAGAGTCAGACCTAGCTCCCGCAACTCTCACCATGTGGGTTCTGTTCGTGAGCCAATTGGCAACCTATCTTGTGACATAGTGGTTTATGTTCAGGCTGGTGAGCTTGTCTATAATACCAGAATGAGGAATGGTGTTGAAGGCCTTTGTGAGGTCTAGGTAGGCTGTGTGTACCACCTTTCCCTTGTCTATAGCCTTGGTAACTGTCTCAAAGACATAGTATATAGATATATATATAGATATAGATATAGATATAGTTATAGATATAGAGATAGTTCCCGGAGTCAGTGGAAGCACCACCTTTGTGCAAGGGGATAACGGTGGCCTTCTTCCATTCAGCTGGGATGAAGCCAGTGCTTAGACTATGATTGAAAAGAGTACTCAATAGCATTGCTAATTCTTGTTTGAGCCCATGTAGGATGCAGCCTGGGATTCTATCAGGTCCCATGGATGCTGTGTTTGCGACTTTAAAGAGGGAGTTCATGGCCTGCTCTTTAAAGATACAAGGTAGAGAACAGGTGGTAGAAGTATCTTGCAGTAAGTGTGGCAGGGACAGGGGAGTGAAGTTTTCACATAACCTGTCAGCTAACTGGCTAGCAATGTCCACAGGCTAAGTATATGTGGTATCATTAACCATCAGTTCAGCACAAATCTGGGCCTTTCCTTTTAGGTTATGGCTGTAACTTAGTTGAGAAAGCTAATCTGGATTCGCAGTTGGCTTTGGAGGACTTCACAAGAAGTCTTATTTGCTTGTTTAAGCTGAAGAGGGAGTGTTTCCAGTTTCCAAATTACTCCCTCCTACTCTTAACAATTTCCTCCTCTTATTGTAAATTCTGTTAATGGCAGTTGTCTACTAGACAGGTTTGCTCTTCCTTGAGGAGCTTGTTTTGGTCCTATAAGGTACAGACTAGTCAATGTGGTCATTTAGGTGTTTGTATAAAGCATTTGTGTAGAACCTGGCATAGTTGCCAGTTACATCTGAGGGGGGGGGTGGACTGAAGCTATTAATACCATGTTGTAAGAGGTTATAATCTGCTTTGGAGAAGCTTTTTAGTTCAGATGGTGCTAGGGGTGGGCCAGGTGTGATAGTAACTTTGAATGAGACTGATTTATGGCCAGAGCTCACCAGGGACACCTCACAATGGGGTTGCTACAACGGTGTCCCATATTAGTAAGCACCAGATCCAGGATGTTGGCACCCTTTGTGGGAGTGTCAACTAGCTGGTCCAGGGCACTGGAGTTAATGAAGTCGAGGAATCTTTAGACAAGTGAGTTTGCACATGAGTAATCTCCCCAGTCAATGGAGGGATAGTTAAAGTCACCCAAAACCATGGTGTTTGGATGTATCATGATAGACTCAAGTAGTTCCAAATAGGCAGAGTGGATGTCCTGATTCATGGAAGGGGTCATGTAGCTGGCAATGACCTGAATAGGTGTCCTACCAACAGTTAATTGAACTTGAAGTATCTTCAGGGAATCATTCTGTCTAACCAATCTGGAGGTGTATTTATATTGATACACCACCTCCTTTTGCTTTCACGCCATCAGTTTGTGGTCTGAATGTATGGAAGGAGGTGTAGCCCGATATGGCTGGGGTACTCTCCACAGCTTTGAACCAGGTCTTGGTGATTGTACAAAAGTCTATGTCTTCCAAGGTGAGGATTGCTTCCAATAAATGCTAGATAGGACCATTTTCTCTATCCACTCCCAGAATAATACCACCATTGAAATAGTCTCAAGCACTAAACTGTTAGGAGTCACCACTGATGAAACCCTCACATTTGATCTACACATACTCAATAACATAAAAAAAAATACCAGAAACTAGGTACACTCTATAGACATTACTATTACCTCAACAGCACTGCAATAAAGACTGTAGCCTCAAGCTTTCTACTTCCCTCCCTGCTATATAGTGTCCCTATCCTAACAAACATCCACTCATCTCTTAAAACTAAACTTGAGTCATGTTACAATAAGGAAGCCGGATTTGCAACAAATGCTAGATCCTCAACTCATCATTGTTCCTCATTACAACAACTAAACTGGCTAGAACTGCCACTCTGTCTCAACTATCTTCACTTAACTACTGCACATAAAATAATATACAGATCCACAGCATGCCCATCTCTCTCCTCCCTGCTTTCATTGTACCAACCAAATAGACCTCCTAGATCAGAAAATAAAACTCTGCTCAAAGTAGACAAACCCCCAACTCCCAGCTGGTCAAATGCTCTATTCCTTCACTGTTTCCAAACTTAATGCCCTCCCATCCACAATAACCTCCATCAGGCACCTGGCACTCTTTTAAAAAATCTCTTAGACAATATCTCTCCTCCTGTTGGTTATGCCCATGCCATAAATAACCCTCACTACTTAAACATGTACCACTTAGACAACATCTCTCCTTCAGCTCATTATGCCCAGGTTGAAATTAATCCTCTCTAGTAAAAAATACCTCTTTTTCCCCTGTGTTCCACTCCAACTCTGTCCCTCCTCTTTCCACTTTACTATTACTTATTTCTTATCTTTTTTCTCTTTTCTTTCCTCTCCTACTCTTTTCCTTATCCTTGATTATCCCTCCTCTCTCTCCATCCCTACGTCTTTGTTTTCCACTTACCTATTCCACCTGTCCTCACTTCTATGAACCCTACCACTCTTACTATCTTCTCTCTACTCATAATGCATGCACCCCCAATATGTTCTAAATTTCTTACTCATAATGCATGTACTCTAATTTTCTAAATACCATATTTAAATTAATTCCCAGGATTATTACTGTATTTTTTATCGAGCTAGCTATGTAACTGCAATCATATTTCTGTGTTTTCTCTATTGCCTCTAGTTATTTATGTAACTGTAACAGAATTTCTCTGTAGTATTGTAATGTGTAACATCTGAAATGTATGTGGAGTTTTTCTGCCTTGGCCTCCACTGAAAATGGGCTCTCCTAGTCCCAGTGGACCTTCCTGGTAAACAGATACAATAAATAAATAAATAAATAAATGCATAAATAAATGTGAAGACTCCTAACATTTAGCAGCAAAATCTTAAGGTTGTTCTTAGATGGAGTTCTTACAGTAGGAATTTTGTCCTTGAAATGCTGCCTAATAAAGGCACTATGGAGGTGGCAAGAGCCTTGGCCAGTAGCCTAAATTCCAGAGGTGACAGATGAAGACCAACTCTGGCAAAGCATTGCGGTCTGTTGATAATGTCATCCCAGGCTGACAGATACTGCTTCCCCTTGAAATGATACCACAAACTAAGCCAATTATTCAAATTAATCATTTGCTGTTTGTAATGAGACATCATTCTAGGTGATGGTAAAATGCTGCTTAAGGCTAGGGACATACCAGCCTGAGACACATAGTCAGAGAGCTCAATCATGCCACTCTTCATATAGTCCAGAGAGATACTTCTCAAGTCGTTCACACCAACATGGACTATGATAGAGCCATAACAGAACCTGTTGCTGAAAGACTTGAGTGCATGTGTGATATGGCGCTTCCTGGCACCTGACAGGCAGATGTATGTGAACTTCTCCTTATCCAGCCTGGTGAGAAGGACATCTGTGTGTCTCTCAATGGAATCACCTTTGACTAAAATATTTGGTTTTGTGATTTGCCTTAAGGGCTTGACAGGTGAGACATTAGTATGTGAGCTATTGTGTGTAATGTGCTCTGCAGAGGAAGTAATATGTTTAGCGTGCTTTTGTTTGTGTTTTGTAGGTCTTTGGTGATTAGGTATATTTCTGGTGAGGACCTCTGCATATGTAGGTATGTGTGATGTGGGTTTGGGTGGAGTAGGAGGTGAGGTGTGCATACTTATGACCTGCTTATTGTCATATGTACAGACTTGTGTGGGAGAAAGCATGGATTCAAGGTTCTTAATTTAGTTGCATCTCTCACATGTTGAGTTTATATCGTCTCGGAGTATAGAGCTGTCAGTGAACATGAGGCAGTTACTACACTTCTCAGGATGCCCATGTCAACCAAGCTGGCTGGAGAAACTGTGGGAAATTGTCCATCTATAATGTTAGGTAAAATTATATGGTCAGGAAAAGAAGTTGCATTTAGGAATGGCTAGTGGGTTAGAGGTGTGTTGGTACCTCTAAGGCTAGGCTTAGTTTTCTACCTGACAGTAGAGCTGAGTCAAGAAAAACCTCTGGAGGACCACAAGCAAAGTGCTAAGGGAAATTAAAAGACAAACTGTTTGCTACTATAGCCACCAATGGTAACTACTGCTACATGGCAGTGCATGATGGTGGGATACACAAGAAAGCTCAGACATGGGGCTTATATAAAACAGGAAATAAGTATTTTAACTCAAACTAGCAAATAAGAGTGCACTCTCTTGAGTTCTAATCCAATCACCCTAGATTAAATGGGACCCAGATACCACTCTCCTCCCATAAGGATGCAGAAAAGTTTCCTCCAACAAAGATGGCTTGAATTTGATGCTCAGAGGTTACAAAAACAGACCCAGAAAAACAGCAAGCCTGAACTGGGCTATTCTCCAACTGAACTTGTACAGTATGCAATAAAATGTGGCCAAAAACAGTTCTAACAATTCAAACAGACAGTAGAATGCAAATACTAATTAAGACTGCACTATAAGAGCAGAAACAGGCACTTACAGTTAGTTGAAAGCAACGGATGCCACAGATCTTTCAGTATCTCAGTGAAGAGATGGTTTTATTGCTCAAGTGATACAAGGTTGTCTAAATTTTGTAAGACTGAATCTAGCCTATACTAAGTGCAGAGGTAGTTGAAATTTAAAGTGCTTAAAATCACAGTCACAACAGCAAAAAAAAACAGTATAAAGTAGCAATTCTGTAAAACAATGTCTTCAGTGTAATCAGGCCACTAACAATCAGTAATAAAAGAGGCAGTATAAATGCAATTCAGCACTTTTAAGAACAGCAGCAAAAGCAAAAATAAAATATTAAAGTAGGAAAAGACAGTATAAATACAATAAAATACAGTAAAAGCAGCTGAATAAAGTGTTTTTTTTGGAAGTAGAAAGGGAGGAAACAGAAGATAAGTCACGGTTAAGAAGCTGAGAGGGTGGGCCTTCCCAAATAGCATCACTGTACTCAGTAGAATGAGCTGATGCGGTGGGACTGAGAGGAGTGTCTAATAACACGTTTATAATAAGTGGAGGGCAAAGCAAATGCCACCAAGTTATAAGAACGCAACAAGAATAGGGCAGGTGGGAGGGGAAAATCAAATGGAACCAGCCAGAGTAAGTGTTCAAAAGTAAGCCAGAGGCACTCACATCTAATTACCAACAACTTATAAACTCAATTACCAGTCTAACAGACAGTTGGAACAGATTCTTCTTCACATTTGAAGACAGACTAACTTTAATCAAAATGATACTGTTACCTAAAATCTTATTCATTGGCCAAGCTCTAATAATTCCCCCACTTGTCAAAAATTAAACAGAAAATTAATAACTTATTATTCAACTTCATTTGGTATCCCAAAAAAACAAGAATTTATCTTCTTTGGCACACCGCAAGCTTGGATGAAGGAGGTATAGGGTTTCCAAATATTCATTTTTTAATTAAACTCCAACATTTATTAACATAGTGTTGCTTTGGAGTAATACTTCTTATACATCATATTGGAAATCAGTACATGAAACCTTACTTCTTAATAGCAATAGGACATTGCTTGAACCATATGCTCAAATACATACAATCATCTTTATATGGATTTTAAAAATATACATTCAAAGTGAAAGGTCAAAACTTGTTCTCACACCTCTTATAAGCCAAATATTACTGTTGTTTAAAAAGCTTATGTTTTCTAATCAATTAATTAAGAATTTATTAATAATTATGTTTCCTATTGCTTACACAAATTAGTGTTTGATATCTTTTGATAATCAGAAAATGTTAGAATTTGAGAAGGGTGACCTATTATATTGGAATCAATTTCTCTCAGCTAATAAAATAAGTTCTGCAGACTATTTGATCAGCAGATATAGTTTTCAAAAATGCGTTTGGCTGGACATCCAACCTTGTAAGGATTTTATACATACTAAGTCTGTACGTCATTAGAGGCATACAATAAGAATAACTTAAAAATCTTGGATTTTATCTCAACAATTATTAATAGCTCACCCAAGAATACTTCATATATATCTGTTATTTATAAAATTCTCAGAAATTATTTTAGCAAAACAGATGTTTCTGTTTGGAATTATTCAAGTGAACTTAATAGACAAGTATTATCATAAAAATGATAAAAAAAACTCTAAAGTCGGTGAAAGAATCCACATCATTCCTGTTTTGACATGTATACACATGGACATTTTTACATAGATGTTTTTTCACCCAGCATAGACTAGCAATAATGTACAATAAAGATGAAATGACATGAAATGTAATGCTGGAGATGTGGATACCCTGATGCTGACTGGATACATATGGTTGTTAATTGCAAAATAATTTCCTAATTTTGGTTAGACTTTAAATAAGTTTGTAAAGGTCTATGGAATGACAACTGTATAATTTCTGACTCCCTTGCCCTTTTCAATGCTCCTGTTCCTGAAGTCATTCATAAAAACAAACATTTTTACAATGGTCTATCCTGTCCATAAGAAGAAAAAAATGTTACTAAAAATTGGAAATCCCAATCTACTCCTGTCTTTAAAACTGAGTTTATTCATCTTGTGAAATACATTTGTAAGAATGAGACTGCCACTATAAAAGCAAGGACTAACAACACAACTCATCATGTAAGTGCTTGGAAAAAATGTCTAATCTTTTAGAGAAATATTAAGTGTTCTCCTATCTATATTACTTTTTTAGTTGCTATGGACATTGTATACATTTTATTTGTTTTTTTCTTGTTACTATACTGTTATGTTATTGTGTTATAAAATTAATAAAAACATTTTGATAAAAAAGTAAGCCAGAGACCAGTTTAACACACAAACTTTGCAACACTAAGCACATAATTATTAAATATCACCCAATTTAACACACAAACTTTGCAACACTAAGCACAGAATTATTAAACAAAACAGTTTAACACACAAACTTTGCAACACTAAGGACAGAATTATTAAATATCACTGAAACAGTTATAGCAAGTGCAAAATATACTTATATCAGCTTTGTATGTCAGATGCTTTTAGACGTAATCCAAGCCAGGTAATAAGGAAGATAGCTGTTAGATATTGAACACAATCTTGCAAATATTTGAATCTTTTATACTGGCAGGATGAAAGACTAACCCTCAGGCAAATCAGATAAGGACATAGCTATTTTCCACCTAAATCAGTATTGGAGGACTACCATTAAACTGCAGAATTTATAATGTTTAATCAGTTTTTATGGCGACCCAGTACACTCATCATGACCACAATGTGCTGTAATGTGCCATGGTTAGTAAGAGACAGAAAAGTAAAACTTTAAGTATGAAAAACAATATGAACACTTAAATGGGGTTGAAAAGGTGCACCTGGCTAATCAGATTTATTTACTCTTATTTTTTTTCCTTATCATTACAATTAAACACATAGCAGACATACTGGTTGAAAACCTAAAATTTAAATTGTATCTTTTGAATAAATGGTCAAAAAGGGATTTGTTCAAAAGTCAGTTTCAGTGATTTTGTTTCTTAAGCTGATAGGGTAGCAACCCTGGAACTGTTTATGTAAATAGTGAGGATGCAGAAGTGCAGTCTGCCACTATGGTGTGTAGGACGTAACATCTCCCACAGGAAACAGAAATTATTTATTTATTTGTTTGCTGGTGTTTGTTTCAAGTGTAATTCTAAATGTTTTATGTTAAACAAGAAACTTGTCTTGTTTTTGGTGCCTTCGGTCATCTCAAGTATTATCAGCTTTCCACAAAAACTACTTTTGTCTTTAACCTACCCACTGATAACGTTTTTTTTTATTTGTGATCTCTACCCTTCTTAAAAGCCCACCTATGGACAAATATATATGTGTAAAAGCCATCTTTACTTTTAAGCTTACCTATGGATAAATTGTTGTGCATAAAGTCTACTTTTACCTTTAAGCCTAAGTATGAATACATTTATATGGGGACTGAGACTTAGGGAATTGCACCAAAACAGAAATCTAAATTCCTGAGAACTGAATTACTGTATTATGCATCTGGTGAAGTCTATTGACTATATTCTATAAGGCTGCCATCCAGTCTAATACATAGGCATGTGTGTGGGTCAGACTATCCACAAATGCTTTAACTATGGTACAGCCATGACTAAAATCATCAGTAATGCAGAAATGATATGCATGCTCTGTATTGAAATCAGAACAACCAAGAAATTAAGTGAAGATGAAGTCAAGAAACAAACTGGAGACTCAAGCACACTGAGGCAGCAACTCTTACACTACACCACTGTGTCATCTTATAATGACAGATAAGTAACATGATGTTATCTTTTGGTATTGTCACTTGCACTAGAAATACAATTAAATGTAATATAGTCCCTGGGATTCAGACACAAACAAAACACATCAGTAAGTGACATGACAGGATGAGTGGTCATGCACAGGTGATTCAGAGATAAACTCAGCAAGGCTGCACTAGGTAGTGAAATTCTGTAATCAGCATGCTAAGAAAATGAACATATAATGAGATAGAAATGAGTGACATTATTAAAAGGAGGTTTGTCATGAATGCAAATGAAGATAAACAACATGGCATCCTTTATTTTAATTTATTTCCATTGGTTATATGGAATACTTTGTATGACCAGAAGCCCATTTTCAGTAGAGGCCTGGGGACAAAAGTTCCAGTGATGTGCAAGTGGTTTACTTGCAGTTTTAGTTAAAATATTTGAAGTTACAGATAAAAGAATTAACAATACAGTAGAGAAGCTCCAGTACTGTACAAATTAGAAAATATTTTTGTTAAACAAGAAACATCTTTATTGAATTATCACTTATATATAAATGAAAACAAACCATATTGATATATAGTCAGTTGCAAACATTATACATCACATATAATCATCTATACAGTCATAATCATTCGACCATTACATAGCTCATTCAATTCCTGGCTTTTCTTAAACCTCATTGTTCCTCAAAAACATTATCCCGTATGTATTTTTCCCATAATTACCATTTTTTCAATGTAATTTGCTCCTAACCTTTTCTAAAGATCCCACTTCCAATTCTTTTATCTCGGTTACTGTACTCACTACTTGTAATATGGTTGGTTAAGAATTTGATTTCCATATTCTAGTAATTGCTGTTTTGGCAGCCACCAGAGTTGAACTCAGCAAGGCCTTACTATGTCTAGGCAATTACAGCTCCAAAATGTAATTTCCTTAGTTACACCAATCTGCTACTGATAGAGTAGTCTGCAGGTAATTTTTAAAGTCTGCTAATGCATGAAACTCCCAAAAATATGTTCCCAATTAACACTTTCCTCCCCATCATATCTCCACCATTTGTAATTTACTTGAGGAAAAACTCTTTAGAATCTGTTTGGGTATTAAAAATACCTATGCAAACACTTACAAGCAAAAACCCTAAATCTTCTAGACTTTGTTGTATATTTGTGAGCTATATATATATATATATATATATATATATATATATATATATACCCTCCTATTGTTTCTCTGTGAATTGCTTATCCAGTCTCTCTTCCCAATCCTTTCTAACATCCTCTGACTGATTCCTATAGTTATTGTGCACTATTTTATATGCCCTACTAATTATCCATTTTTAAACAGCAGCTTCTGTTCTAGATTCTACTAAAAACTCTAAGAAGTGCTGGTCTTTCACTTAGGATCCCACTATTCCTTTCACTTTGCCCATACTCATAGAAATCATTGACAGGAAAGACAATTTCTAGTCTGCAGTCCCAATGGACACTTGGCCTGTTACCATTCTGTCATCTTTTCCTCTCTAATTACTTGCTCTCAATACCTTGGTTACTTTGCCAGGTTTCTCCAATAAACTCCATCCCCCAATTGTCTATTCTCTGTACCTCTAATTGCAGTCATCCTTATTGGTAGAATCTCCTTTTCCATCCCCATTTTGGCTTAGTTCTTAGAATACTATCTGCCACATTAAGAATATAATATTCAGTATGGTTATTGTTATTATCTTTAAGGATCATCATTCAAAATCCAAGTCTCACCTTATTTTTTGAGCTGCTTTTCATTTCACCATCATCAATCTTCAGTTTGGATTACAGTTTTCTGCTTGTGCTATATATAGGAGCATTAACTGTGGAGCTCTGAAATGCTGTTTCAAATTATGTAATCCCAAACTACCTTGCTTTATTAGAAGGAACAACTTAGCTCACTTGGCTCACAGCATCCTCCCCTCCCAGATAAAATCCTTCAATTTTTTATTAATTGTTATCCACTACTTTTCCTCTTCTTGATAAAAACATAACAAACCAACATACAAAACTTAAGTGACTAAAACATTTTCACTGCTTGTATCTTGCTATCCATATCCATAAAACAGAGCTTCCAGTTTCTAAGTTTTTGTATTAACTTTTGTTTAATCTCTTGCCACATATCCTTATCTGCCATAACAAAATCCTTTTTAACCCATACTCCTATGTACATAATTTTATCATGTCACCATAAATGTGAGTATTGTTGAAACAATGTGTGTGTGGTTACATAGTTTACATTTATTGCGTTTGTTTTAGCTTCATTAATTTTGTATCCATAAAAGACTTGAAACTAACTCATAATGTTCCACAACACTGAAATATCCTTTCCTGGTTTTATCAGGTACAAAATAACATAATCTGCAAATAAAGCCAAATTTCTTGATTATCATGCCAATTACATTCTTGCATTTTTGAGTTCCTTATTTTCTTTACAAATGGTTCTAAATATAAAACAAATAGCAAACTAGAAATAGAGCACCCTGGCCTGGTTCCTCTATTCAAACAGAACTTATCAGAGACAACCCCCACCTTAATTTTCATCTCTGATCCCTTATATTTCCTCATAATTAACCTTATTGTTGTGTCAGGGAAGACAAATGCTTCCATTGCCCTACTCATACAATCCCATTACTCTTTTGAATGCTTTATGTGTATCAAGACCCACCAACAACAGTGGTATTTTCTTATGTTCTGCTTCCTTCTGGAGCATCATTGTTCTATTAATGGTGTCAAATGCTTGTCTTCCCTCCACAAAAGCACATCGATCCATATCTATCAATTTTGGCATCACCTTTGCCATTCTTTTAGCTGTTGTAGACATAAACACTTTATAACCATGGTTTAGAATTGAAAGGGCCTATGTGAAGCTGGATCTGATGGGTCTTTACCATCTTTGGGTATTACAGCCACCACAGCTTTTTTCCAGGATGTTGGTACTTTTCCTTCTTTATAAATACTGTTAAACAAAACTTTTCAGATATTTAATGTTTTTTCCCTCCTAGCTTCCAAACTTTTGCAGGAATGTCATCTATTCCTGCAAACTTTCCTATGGATTGGTTTTACATCACCATTTCTATCTTATCTCCTCCTATCCTGTTAATAATTGAGGCTCATCTATCTCTAACATTAGCATATTTAGTTCTTTCATAAACATTTCCATTTGTATTTTTTGATTTCCACATTTTTCCGCTTTATACAGAAAATCTCCAAAATATTTCTAACACATCTATATAACTTTTGGTTATTTTCCTTCTTATAGGTTCTCTAAACTTGGCAACAACCCTTTCTATTTTCTGTTGTCTGAGCTGTTATGCTAAAAGCTTTTGTGCTCTGGAGTTATTATCACAACAACAGTTGCTTAACAGCAATCTTTCTAAAAATCCTGCATATTATGCAGGTAGTCCCTTATTATCTTTTTAGCACTCTGCAGCTGCACCTGTTCTTGTTCTATGAAATTCTCCCTATTCTGCAATACTTTAATCTTTGTAAGTCACTTTAAATAATTCTTAACCATATCCCCTTTTCTTTTATTTCAACCCTGTTTTTAAACTCCACTTTCATTTTATCCCAATCCCTAGCTATATTTTTCAAAGAAATCTATCTTCCCTAATTACTCCCAAATAATTTCTACTACCCATTCCTTAAATTCCTCTCTGTTTAACAGGAGGGTAAGGAAGTGCCAGTGTCTCATTTTTATTTCATTACCTTGCATTTTTATTTTAGTTCAACAATTTCAGACCATACACCAATAATAACTATTACCGGTGCATGTTCTAAATTAGTTAGCATATCAAAACTTTCACATGTTCATGTGAAATGTAATTTCTGCTTAACTTAGACCTGATTTGTACCTTGCGGAATAATATATAAATTTTCTCTGAGCTCCTACTAATGAATTCACATCTTCCATGCCAAATATTTTCACAAATTTCTTCAAAAATGTACTTTCTTTTGTTATATTTTCTTTCTAGCCCCCCAGACGCATCCTCACTGTTGCAAATCAAATTCCAGTCCCCACCTGTAAGTAATATTCTCTGCTGACAGCTGATCATTTGTTCCACAATTTTCTTAACCTTCATTGTAGCAGTTTTAGGTGCAATATATATACATGCCAGAGTAATCCTCCTCCCTTGCCAGTATCCCCATACTACTACAAATCTACCATTATTATCATTTTCTCCTCTTCTAGCACTATTGGAGCTCCTCTAGCAATTGGTATAAGTATTTCCCTCTTCCTTTGTCCCAGATATTCGGCTGAATAACCATCATGAAATCCTGTCATTATCAAATTCACACATTCAGTTCTTTGTAAATGTGTTTCATGTAACATAACTATTTGCACTCTGCATTTCATAGTATAGTTCACTACTCTTTTTTGTACATAACTTTAAGACCATTCACATTCAAAGAAAATATGGAAAGTATTGCCATTATGTTAAGATGTTATTATTCCCATGTGTTATGTATAACAGCTTTTTAAATGTCTACTTTCAGCTTTTTTTGTAACATGCATACATTAATGTTTGGCAGGTTGCTCTTTCATACAGTTGTTTTTTGTTATATCCATTTGAACGTATATCAGATCTTACAAATCTTTTTTTTTTTCATAAAAACCTTAAAAAAAACATACCTCCAGAAAAATCCATACCCTATTAACTTAATATGAAACTACAAAATTATGTACAGCTTCAAATAATGGAGTTTAACCCTCCTAAAAGGAATAATTGTGCCGGATTGACAGCTACAATAACAGACTTGAAATGACCTATAATGAAGATTATCCATGCTAAGATGCATGGTACAGCCTGTGCTTCTACTTCCACTAAGTGCTGTTTGTTTTTATCTTATCTCTATTCCTCTCTCAATGTAGAAAATGACTTAAATACTTTCAGAAGCATTATCTTTTAGCCACTGAAAGAAAAAAAATATTGTTTTTATTGCCCTTTTATCAGCTGCTCTCCATTGAAACATGCAAAACAGATACACAGTTGCTTTCACCTACAAGCTTCTCATTTTGAACTATGAACATTTATTTGCTAAAGTAAAGCTTTTCATTACAGTCAGTATTTTATTTACTAGCCTTGACTTAAAACTTGTTGTTAGATCAAGCCAAGGAATTTAATTCATTCATTCCCGTTACCCCTTTTCTTCCTCTTCCCATTTCCTTAATGTTCTTCCAAGCATTAATGACATGAATTAGGGCATATACTTTGAAGTCCCATACAAGTTTAACAAAGCCAAAAAAAAGTCCAATATTTCCAGGTTTCCTTGTTCAGCCATATTTCATAATTTATTTTGTTTTTATTAATTTTATTTTATTTATTTTACATTTGTTTATCAGGAAAGTCCGACTGGAACAAGGTCCATTTACAGTGGAGGCCCGGGGGGAAAAGCTCCATAACATAACATTACAAATACAACAAATGACAAAAAAAATTATGTACAGAGACATATATACAATCAGAGGTCCATGTCTTTACATGACAACACATAATCCACGAATGACAGAACATTTCTATACAGTGGCATATATACAATCAAGGAGATTTTTGTACCTTAGTTTGATTTGAGCAAGCTTGGTATATAGATAGCAAAACTTTGAATTCCCTATTGGGAGTACAAAGCATAAAAATGAAGGAATGGAATCTGGAAAATAATGCTATTCGGGAGATATGTCATAGCGTGAGAAATAGTTTGTAGGATAGTAGTTCCTGATAGGAAGTACAGAATAGCAGAGGTAAGCAGTGAGAAAATGAGGTGTGGCAAGTTAGGAGGAGAGCAGAAAAGATTGTATGTGATACAGGGACAGAGCCATGATTGCAAGAGGTGTGACTTTAATGATGTCTTGAAATGTGAGATGGATGGTGCAGAGGAGACACTTTGGGGGAGGTTTGGAAGAACAGACTTTTCCCTGCAGTGTTATGGGCTTTGGTTATGCAGAGCAGGGTTTTGTTGGATGAGCGTGGAGGGTGAGTTGCAGTATATTGGTTTAGAAGTTGGTTTAGGGCTGGGGTTTTCTGAGGGTTCCTTATTATGTTGAAGGTGAGGACTAATTGGGGATAGCTAATTAGCTGAGGGAGTTCTAACCACTGTAGTTGTTTCAGGGCAAGACAGTGATGATTTTAAAAGTGGAGTTGTTAGCGAATTTTGCAATTTTATTGTAACATGACTCTAGTTTGTTTAGGTTTTTTTCCTAATATTAATTAGGACTGGTGATGCATACATTAGGATAGACAAGAGGTTGGGTTTGGGCTAAGGAGATTCTAGCATGGTCCGATAGGAGCTGTTTGTTTCATAGAGGGTTCCTAGTTTCTTATGTACCTTTGTGATGGTTTGTGAGATATGGACATTAAAGTTTAGATTGTTATCTATTTCAACCCCGAGCAGCTTAGTGTGAGGGGAGGGGGAGATCGTGGTCCCATTTTTGGAGATGATAGTGAAGGTAGGAGGTGTGGATTTGGATTTATAGGGGGGCAAAAAGGAGTAATTAGGTCTTGTTGGGGTTTAAAATGAGTTGGATATCAGTAATCCATTGTTCCATGGAGCAGAAGGATTCTTGGGTAAACTTTGAAGAGTGGTTATGGATGGGGCTGAGCAGATTAGGGTGGAGTCATCTGCGTACTGTATAAGTGATGCATGCAGGGTGGAAGTATGTAGTTTGTTAGCAAAAATGATGAATAGTAGAGGACCCAGTTATTGATCCTTGTGGGACAACTATAGTAGTTGGTAATAGAGGAGATAGTGTACTTTGCCAATTAACTGAATATTTTCTGACAGAGAGATAGCTTCTAAACCATGAAGTAGTAGAGAGGGTGAAGGATAAGGTTGATAGAGTGTCTAAGAGTAGGTTATGGGAGACCATATCAAATGCTTTTGATAGATCGAGGAATATGGCTGAGACGAATTTGTTGTCGTTTCTTAGATGATTAATCTGATTGGTAAAGGAGACTAGAGTAGTGGTTGTGCTATGGTTTGGGCGGAAACCATACTGTATGGGGGAGAGGAGGTTATGTGGGGATGGAAGTACATTACCTGGGTGTGAATACATTTCTCCAAAAGCTTGGAAAGGGGGGAACAAGATAGCAATTGGCTGGTAGATGGATAGTTCATAGGAGTTTCTGCCTTTGTGAAGGGGAATTATATGTGACACTTTCCATAGATGGGGTATGTAGGTTTCTTGTATAGAGCAGTTTATAAGAATTGAGACAGGGTAGGCTAGTGATTCTGCAGCTAATTTTAGAAAATTTGTGGGTAAACCATCTTCTGTGAGTGTGGTGGGTTTTAGTTTAAAGAGTAGCTTTTTAACTGAAGAGCTTGGAGCAGGTGAGAGTGTGAAGGTGGGTATGTTAATTTGTTCTACAGTTGGGGTAGTTTTAGCATTCTTGGATAGTTGGATAGACAGTGCGAGGATAGATTTTGTGACGTGATGGTTGAATTCTGAAGCTATGCTATCATTATACGAATTGTTGTTGGGAGATGGGGTGGTGGTTTTGCCCGGTTTTAGAAAGGTATTGATGGCCTGCCAGAACATTTGGAGGTTTCTAGAGTGCTTGTTTTGGATGTCTAAGAAGTAGTTCTTTTTAGCTACTTTTGTTTTTTTTTTTTTTGCCCTTATTTCGTAGTTCTTGATATTTCTGTCTGTCTTGGATAATGTTATTCTTTTTCCAGTGTTTTCAGGCTTTGTCTCTGGCTTTTATTAAAGCTTTTGTTGTCCTATTTAGTCATGGGGCATAGTTAACTTTAGTCCTGAGTTTCCTGATGGGAGCTAGTATATTTAGTACATTCATAAAAGTAGTATTAAAAAAATCAACTGCCTGGTCTAAAGGTAGAGATTTTAGTGGATTCCAGTCCTGTTGCTGGAGCATACTGTTAAGTGTTTGTGGATTGACTTTGTGCTCGTTCCTAGTCTCCTTAAATAGCATGGGTTTGAGTATTTTTGCCTGTTTATGAAGGAGGAATGTGGGGCAGTGGTCACTCAATGTATCAGGTAAGCAGCTCACGTGATAATTTTCTGTGGGGATATTAACTAGTGTCCAATCTAGAATGGAGGTTCTACTGGATTTTTTGTCTATTCTGGTGGGTTCTTGGATTAGTTGTGAGAATCCAAATAAGTCAATATGGTTTGAGGGGTTGTTGGAGTTGCAGGCTAGCCAGTCTACGTTTAGGTCACCTAGCAGGATGGTTTCTTGGGGTAGGTTGATTGCGGTCCATTGTAGTATCTCTTCTGTTATAGGTGAGTTATTTCCTGGAGGAATGTAACTACAGAGGATGTTGATTCTCTCTTTGTTTTTAATGGACATAATGGTGCCTAATGTCTCTGCATTCTGGAATTTGGGAAGTGGGGCTTTTAGTGGTTGGAGTTTAAGTGTATTTTTAAATAAGATTGCAACTCCACCTCCCTTTTTGGTACCTCTATCTTGCCTTAGGATGTTATAGCCTGGGGGAAGAATTTCTTTGTTTTGTGTGGCAGGTTTCAGCCAGGTCTCTGTAATGGTTAGCATGTCTGGGGAGTAGTGGGATATGAATGCATGAAAGTCATGTAGTTTGTTGGATATGCAATGTGTGTTTATATTGATAATAAGTAGGTCTGCCTTGTGTTTCTGGGATAGGATTAGGTTACTTGGACTTGGGTCGGGGTGTATGTCCCCTGAAATTAGTAGCCATTTTCTGAGGAATAGTGTGAGTTTTATGGCATAGGCTATATCTATGTGTTTTTGGGGTACTGTTACCCTTTTGTGAGGTAGTGTGGTTGCTGTTTTGTGTATGTAGAGTAATGAGTTGTTGTTAAATAGTGTGGAGCATATTACTATATTTTTGTGATGTTTTGTGTGTGTGTGTGTGGGGGGTGCGTTATGTGGTAGGTAGTGTTTGTTTGTATGTTAGAGTGTATGGATGTGGTGTAAGCAAGAGTGGTTAGAGTTAATAGTAGAAGTCCTAGTATGCTTTGCATGGTGTGGGTGGGGTGTACAGAGAAGGTTATTGTGAGGTGGAGGATGTGGTGTGGAAGTGGGAGTGGATCTGATGACTGAGGGATGGTAATAGGCTGTTGTGGAGGGAGTTGGGCTATATGGTCTATAGGAGCACTGTGGGTGGGTGGTATTTGGGGACAGGGAGGGGAGCGGAGTGAGCCCAAAGGGCGAACGAAGTGGGCTAGAGCAAGAGAAACCTGTCAGTAACAGCAAGAGATTGACTGAGCAAGAAGATAACTTAGCCTAAAGATAAGGTAAGGTAAGATTCAATAATAATAATTAAGCTGTAGTTAGCTTCCCTAGGAGGGAGTGAGAAGTTGGAACTATAGAATGGGGAGTATGATTTAACTAAAAATTCCACCCAGCTATGGTAAGAAGGGTGGATTAGTAGATTATGTTTCTACCGAGTGGCCAACTTCATTAAAACTCTCCAAGTTAGAAGCTGAATGAAGCTCAATGCAGCTGTGCTCACCTCACAAAGATGGTCACAAAGTAAGAGAAAATTGTTAAAAACAAATTCAATGACATTCACGTAATAATTAATTCTACTGGAAGGCTTGTGTTTACAAGTTGAGATTTCTCAGGGCTGATTTGAGTTTTAGCTGAAAATTGCTTCAGAACTGAAGGCGGTGGTGGGGGGGGGTGCAATCATGAGGCTTGTGGATGGCCCGGGCAAACTGCAAAAAGAGAAAAAAATAGAGTGTGAGCAGAAAGTGAGTACTACAGCTCTAGGAGAAATGGAGACAATTAGGAGAGTAGAGAATATTAGTCAGAGAGTGATGGAAGGATTATCAGAAGACAGATAGCTGGTACAAGAAATGGTACAATAAGTAGGTACATAGATAAATGTCTGAGGAAGAGTAAAGAATCACAAAGAATATGAAACTGTGCCTAGGGAGATCATTAAAGACAAATTTAACAATGTACTAAGTCTAACAGGTTAAAGTAGCACCATAGTTAAGTAAGATACTGGCTAGAATGTGTAACAAATGCTGTGTTTATGCTTTTTGAATACCAGATAAACAACTGTATGTTTCTGCTTACAAATACCAAGTATGCTTCTGCTTATAATACCAGTTAGAACTGTAGTTAGTTGAAATGCAGTTTAGAGTTTGCAACCAACACTTTTTTCAGCTTTTCAGATACCAAATAAAATGTATGTTTCTCCTCACTATATGTAATTGATGCTACTTTCCAAGTTGTTCTTCTTCCTGTTAATCTCCATCTCCCAACTCCATTGTCTAATTAATTTCCAGTCTATTCCTGGTTCTTCTAGTTAACATCTGTGCTTTTCTGTTTCTCAAGCATTTTCCTTTGTAACATTGGAAAAGGTTTCACTGACACAATCTCTCTCTATCAGAAGAATAAGAAGCCAAATTCACTTCTGTTTGATAGCCACTTTTTGTTGGACAAATTTTGAATTTCTTCCTTAGCATGTTCTGCATCAAAGCATGACTTTGACCCTCCAGAGAAAAAAAAATATTCTGAAGATAGCTGGATATAGCAGCTTGAATCTCACACCTGCCTATTGACATTTTAATTGCTGGAATAAAATTTACTCTGCTTCTGCCTGGTATACCATGAATAAACATTTTCCACAAAACACTCTACTGTCTCCAATTTTAGGCACTTTGTCCTTCTGCCACAGTTTTGTTAGAATCAACTATTTCTGTTGATAAGATTGCATCTTTTCTATTAGAGGTCTTGGCTGTTTCCTCATGGCCAGATTTGGAACATATACATGATGTGTCTTTTCACGACTCCTGCTGTGCAATGTCATCCCAGTTGCTTGTTTGTGCTGTCATAAATTTAATACAGTCTGTTCCTTCCAGTTTCTCTGGTACAGCAGAAAATCATTTTTTTCTCTACATGCTTTGTTGTCTAATTCTACCATTTTTGAAACATCTGTTATTGGGCAGTCTGATACTCAGCCAGCCTTTTCTTCATTTTAACCTCTGATTTTTGCAGTTTTATTAGCTCATCTGAATATCTGTTTAAAGCTTCTTCCATTTTTTCCAGCCTTTTGTTATTTGAGTTGATACACTCCTTCATTGTTTTGTTTATTTTAATCAACTCTGAGCACATTTGACTTATTTTTTCCTCTGGATTACTAGAAGTCATGCATTACACCAAAGCTGGAACGTGAACTGCTTTTTGCTAAACAGCTGCAGGATTTTTCTCAAACAGTGTTTTCACTTCACCTTTTGTGCTTGATTTTATTTCAGGTTCTAGAAATTTCTTCTTTGCTAGCATCCAGGCAGTGCACTTACTAGCAAGTAACTGAAATTTATGCAAAAAGAGAAAGTCACTGGCTCTTTTTTTTTCACACTGTTACTCAGTATTCATTCATCTTGGAAGTCCAATTAGAAAATAATTCTGGGTATAAAACTCAGGAGTAGAGTTATTGCTGCACAGTACTTTTCATTTACACCTACAGGATTAACAATGCAATAGATCATTAATATTTAATAGTTATTAATGCATCTAGTTGGAACAGTGGTTGTAACAGAGTGAGAGTATACATAAAATAGAAACTGACAGTAAAGTTTAAGGATCTGTAGTGCAGCAGATAAGAGAGGGTGAAGGAATATAGGACAGGAGTAAAAAGAAAGAAAGTCATTTGCTCATAGTTTCACGGTATCGTAGGTAAGTATTAGGCTAGCTGCCCTTGCAGGCTGTTTTAAGCTTAGCCGGTTTCCCATTTTGTACTCAAATTAACCTATCTCATTTGGTTAGAAATTGGCCTTACCAATCTCATGGTTAATAATTATATATTATCCCTAATGACAATAATTGATCATGCCATAGAAAATTTCCTGGGACCTATGCATGGGATAAAGCATTTAGGAGTGGTCTCTGTCCATTAGTCATAAAACGTGTGGTTCTGGGGTAAATTTTCTGTTTTTCATCACTTCAAGTTGTGTTTGAATATGGAGGGAGATGAACTTTGTTCAGCTGTATTCTCTGTGAGATATAGCTGTCCCTCCAAACTGTTGTTTTGATGTTGCAGAAGAGGTTTAGATCCCTAGACTGGGTATTTCTGATGCCATCTGACTTGCTGATGTGCAGTAAATCCTTCAGTATTGGGTTGGAGGATGCTTTGAATGCCAAACACAAGTCACCTCTTAGCAAACTGTAGGACACTGAGTATAGTGACATGGCTTTGGGTCGGTCCATGTAGGACATGTTGTTTGAGCTTTGTATCATTTTAGTAAGGAATCTCTCTGGGTGTTCCATTTGTTGTACATATCTGAATAGATACATGCCAAAGGGAGCATTATACTTAGTGACTGGCCTAATGAAGGCTTAGTAAAGGGGAAAATGACATCTCTAGAAATAGACACACTCATTTTGTTTATATACTGTATAATATAGAAGGACTTTCTTACAACAATGGGCATGTGTTGGTAAAAAGTTGGTCACTGTCCACATGAGATTCTAAATCATGAAAAACTGCCAACTGTTAAGGGTGTATTATCAATGTGATAGTTCCCTGGGGTAGAAGACTTCCCAAAGGATACAATAATGCATCTTTGGCATTTAGTTTCAGTCTTTGTTTTTGGCACCAGTTATTTATTTCAGACAAACTTTCCTGCAGGATAGTCATGTTGGGATTCAATGACAGCTCCAAGGTTGCAATCAGCTGCAAACCTAGCCAGACAGAGCCCTTTAGTACTGGCTTTTTCTTCAGAAAAGTAGATGTCAAACAGGAGATGTTTGGTTAATTAGTTAGTTGTTAGTTTAGAGTGAGTGATTGTTGAAAATGGGTTAAGATTAGTTAGTAGACAAGTAAGTAAGAAGAGCAGAAACAGTGTAAAAGTTAGGTGGGACTGATATTAGGTATAGAGGACTGTAGAACTGATATTAGGTAATGAGGATTGTGGAGTAAGAGTAGGAGTAGTTGCATTTAGGTGGGATATCAAGTACAAGTGTATGTCCATTTGGAGATAACTTTTTAGCTGTTCAACAAAATATTTTGTTTAAATTCATTTCTGATGTGTGGTAGAGTTGCATTCCTTTACTTTGCAACATGAACACTGAATAAGGAGTCTCCTTCTCAGCGGTTTGGTTTGGCTACTTTGAAGAGATATGTTTTATTTCTGATCTGAGGTTCCTGAATGGTATATATATTTGTACCAAAAGGAGTCAAATGGGTATTTGTTTTGTTTGCATAGAATCTTGTGAGTAGTTTTTAGGTGTGTAAGTGTTAAAAAGTGATTTGGATCTAGCTATTTTAGTTTTTAAGGGCTATGCAATGATGAGTTTTATTTTGGATGTTTGCAGCAAATTTTGTGATCTTGTTATATGTCATCTCAAGTTTATGACAATAGGCTTTGGGAATGCTAGTGAGAATGCAAGAAGAGCATAGAAGCCTTGGAAGTAATAGAATGTGTACTGTGTTCACGCAATCTGCATCAGATATTTATGGGTTTTTCAGGTGACATAGTCAGTATGTTTGTCAACATCTAATTTTTGTCTAGAATAATAAAGTGTAGTTTTGCATGGATAACTTGTTCAATTATTGTCTTGTATTTTGAGGTAACTGAAATTGGGTCTGAGTTAAATGAAAGTAGTTAATTTTGCTGATATTAAGGAATAATTGTGAAGCTGCGATCCACTTAGGGAGTTAGCTGTATAGATAATGGTTGAGTCATCAACATATTGAATTAAGGTAGAAGAAGGCGCTGTTGTATGCATATTGCTGACAAAGATGTAAAAAGAAGTTGTCCTGGTATTGATCCTTGTGGGATTGCAGTGTCAGTAGGCAAGACATCGTAGTGGCTCTATGACCATCTGACTGCTTGGTACCAGTTAAGGAGAGGTATTTCAAACCAGTTTAGTGTGTTGGGGCAGATATTCATTTTTTTTAACCAATGAAGAAGTGAGTGAGATACAGCATCAAAAGTTTTTAAAAGATCTAAGAATAGGGCTGTACTATGAAAGTGATTGTTTCCAATGTGGATAACATTATTTAGGAAAGAAAATAGTGCAGTTTCAAGAGCTGCACCCCAGATGAAACCTGTGCTGAGTGAGTGATATTATTAGACTGTTTGTGGTAAGGGGTTTTAGTAACTGATTGCATATATATTTTCAAGTGTTTTTGACAGGGATGATAAGAAGATGGAGAAGTTATGTTGAGACCCACCTTTGAGAATGGGCATTATGTATGACTTTTTTCCACAGGTTAGAAATGTAGTCTTCAGAGATAGCTCTCTTAATGAGAATACAATTAGGTATGCAATAGCTTTGGATGCAGTTTGAAGATGTGCAAGTAGGAAAAGATATGGGGCCTGAGAATTATGTTTTAGTTTGTGTAATATTTTTGATATCTGACACATTAACAGTTTACAGATGAAATTATCCTGATGAGGGGTTGGCAGTGGTATTCCTGCTATTCATATTCTGTTCTTGGATGACTGAGAAAGTGGCCTTTCTAAGCCCAGTGATGATGGCAGATGTATCTAAGAAAGTGTTTATTAATCGTCAAAGCCTATTTTTGTGTCTGGGTCATCTGAGAGTGGGCTAGGTTTGGTTTTCTTTTCAGGATTTAGGAGTTTCTTTATAAAGGCCCAGTATTATTTTGAATTAATTTTATTATTAAGAATTGGTGGTAGTAGGATTGTTTGGCTGTTCTGAACAGAAATGTTGACATGGTTTCTAAGTGTGCTATATGCCTGATTTGACTAAAGAGTTTGAGTCATTTTCCATTTTTTCCAGGCATTGTGGATGATTGTCATGAGTTGTTTGTGGTCATTCGGGGGGGGGGGGGCAGTTATTTTAGCTTTTTTATGAGTAGGGCTAATGGACTTTGGTACTACTAAGAATATTTGGCTGAAAGAGTGGAATACTTCATTTATTGGAAAGGTTTTTAGTGGTTGCCAGTTACATTGTCATAGCAGTTGTTGAAATATGTCTTGGTTAAAGTGTCATTTTTTGCCATACCCAACTCAGGTAGTAGGTTATAAGTTTTTTTGCTTTCCCCATATGACAAAGATAGGGTTGTGATCATAAATGGTATTGGGCAGGGTACCACAGGATATTATTTCTAAGATGTTATTGCAAGTATCCAGTCTATTATGCTTTCTTTTCTGGAGAATTTATTTGTTCAGATAGGGTCAGTAATTAATTGCATAAAGCAAAAGAGGTTGATGGTTGGGATATTCAATGTACGAGGTATTAGATTTGTCCAGTCTCTGATAGTGCCACTTAATATGAAAGTGCAGTATTTAGTATTTAATCAGATCCAAGACCACTATAGCCTCTAAAGTGGTGACATCAGTGTTAAGTGTTTAGATGAAAAAAAAAAAAAAAAAAAAAAAATATATATATATATATATATATATATATATATATATATATATATATATATATATATACAGTGGATATAAAAAAGTTTACACACCCCTGTTAAAATGCCAGGTTTTTGTGATATAAAAAAATGAGATCATAATAGATAATTTCAAAACTTTTCCCATCTTTAATGTGACCTATAACTTGTACAATTCAATTGAAAAACAAACAAATCTGTTAGGGTAAAAAATATAAAAAATAAACAACATACAATACGCTGGTTGCATAAGTGTGCACACCCTTAAACTAATACTTTGTTGAAGCACCTTTTGATATAATTACAGTATTCAGTCTTCTTGAGTACACACCTGCATCAATTAAAGAGACTCTGATTAACCCCAAATAATGTTCAGCTGTCCTAATAGGATTTTCCTGACATTTACTCAGTTGCCTGCTACAGCAAAAGCCATGGTTTGCAGAGAGCTTACAAAGCATCAAACAGATCTCATTGTTGAAAGGTATCAGTCAGGAGAACAGTACAAAAAGAATTACACAGCATTGGATATACCATGGAACACAGTGAAGACAGTCATCAAAAAGTGTAGAAAATATGGGACAACAGTGACGTTGCAAAGATCAATTAACAATCTGCATTCAAACTGGAACCTTAGTTTGAGAGACAGCCTTACAGAACTATCTGCAGATATATAGAGCTGAGTATACTTTTCTGTATTATAGAGCTAAATTGTTTGCTTAGATATCTGTTTTATATATATATATATATATATATATATATAGAGAGAGAGAGAGAGAGAGAGAACAGTATATATTTTTTGCCTTTATAATTTGCACATTCCTGACATCTGTGTTGAAACTGTTTTTCCCTACCCCCACCCCTCCCAGTTCTTGGTTGTAGTTTAAATTTGGTGGCTTTTGCAGTGCACGCCCCACTGTAGATTTGATCTAAGACACTCCCCCAGGCCCATCTCTTTACCGCATTCTAACTAATTAACCCTTTCTGCACTTGCTTTTAGTCCTTTTTAATTTAATTACATTTTTTCAAACTGTGTGTGGACTAGTATTGCTACATATTCAAGTGTGCCAGCTTGCACTGCATGAGAATTGTATTTACTACTGCTTTTGCTACTTTTCTGAAAAAAAAAAATTCATCTGCTTTTACTGTACTTGTGTTTCTTCCTACTTTATTTTGCTTTTGCGTCATCTTAAAAGTACTTAATTGTATTTATTACTGCTTGGTGTAACTCATTCTAAGCCTTTTAGTTTCAACACTTGGGCTACAGACCAGTTGTTTTACATTAGGAAGGTTTGTGGCATGCACTGTGGTGGCATGACACGTAGCTTTCATCCTTCTAAGTTGGGAACTGCCGATTGAGAGCTGAGTGTCTGTTATTCCTAAAGTGTATTAGTTCTGGTTTATGCACTTGGGCTTCAGGCCAGTTATTTTACATTAAGAAGGTTCGTGGTCTGCACTCTTGTGGGAGGAGAGGCTGGACTCTGCCCTTCTGAGCTGGGAATTTCTGGTTAAAGGTTTATTGTGCCTGCATATTTGAACTGTTTCTTACTGAAATTGGTGCACCTTGTTTGCTGTAGCATAGACTAGATCCAGGCCTGCTGAATCTAGCTTTGTTTGTATGCTTGTTGTTTGTTTGCTTGTTATTTCCCTGGAATGCTAATTCCACCTAAAACACGGCTTCTCAGTGCTTCTGTGGATCCCTAGTGATATCTGCATTGCTTACTGTACTTATTTCCTTGTTTCACTTGAAAGAAAGTTACTGTTTGTCGTTTTTGCATTTAAGTTACCTGTAACACATTGCACTTAAGTTACCTGGCACTTGCTCACTAAAGCAATTATATAAGTCAGCACTAAAAATTAAAAGCACTACACCCTCACTCCCCATTGGCCCTTGTTTTCAATTATAAAGGAATTCCCAATATTATTCTAGCATGTCCAAAGGTCAGTTGTCAATCTCCTCTCCGGTCCAGCTGGTGAACCTGGGAATCTTGAGACAATGTTACAACTGCCTCATGTACACAGACAACCCTCTCCTCCTCCCAACAAATTCCAACACATGTGAGAGATGCAACCATATAGCCAAACTGGAGGCTAAGCTCTCTCAACTCAGTACTGGCATAACAAGTCAGGAGGAGAAGGAAACCACACTCTCACATAGACCTACCACGACAGCAAACCAAACACATAATCACACAAAAACATACTCGGAGGCACTAAATAAAGATCTGCCTAAGCAGCAGAGACCTCCAAAGCAGACACCCAAGCAACCGCTACCCCAAAACAAAACACGTGCAACACATATCTCACAAAGCCAGTGTGCCGAACAGTCACAGCCCTTAAGGCTAAACAACACACCTGATACACTTGTAATAGGTGACTCTATCGTCAGGCACACTGACGTCCCGCTCACTAGGCTGAACAAGGAGAAGGTCATGGTGAGCAGCCTGTCAGGCGCTAGGATCCGCAACATAACACAAGCACTCAGGTCACTCCAAGGCAAGTACAAATATGACTCATGCTGGTGTGAATGACCTGAGACGTACCTCCCTGGACAACATGAAAAGAGACATAGAGGAGCTCTCTGAGCATGTAGCCCAGTCCGGTATGACCCTGACCTTGAGTAGCATCTTACCCTCACCAAGAATGATGCCACAATATGAAGACAAGATGATCAATTTCAACAATTGGCTTAAGCACTGGTGTCATTCAAAGGGGATCCAATGCCTGTCAACCTGGGATGATATGCTCGACAAGCCACGATGCTTCGCTAGGGACGGCTTGCACCTGTCACCCCTGGGCTTTCGGATATTGGCAAAGGCTCTTGCTACCCCCATAGTGCATTTTTTAGGCAAGGCTCAAAAGACAAACCCACCTCCATAGGTATCACAAGGGATAAGAAACTAAGAGTAATGCTACTCAAAGCCAGAAGTCTAAACCTCAAGATGCACACACTTGAAACTCTCCTTAGCATGGAGAACATCGATATCTGTGCAGTAACAGAAACCTGGTTCAGGGCTCCCAAGAGCACCCCAGCACTACCAGGTTATACCTCATACCATGCTTTTCGCCCCCAAAGCTTGGACCGAACCACAAAAGGAGGGGGAGTATCGATATTCATCAAAGATACCCACACCTCCAGGTTGGTGGCAAAGCACGAAGCATCAGAGACTATCCATGTGCAACTAATAGTGGGTAAAACTGCCTTCCAGTTTATAGCCTGCTACAGACCACCCTCCCAAACCCAGGAACCCCACTCGGCCTTCCTGAGAACACTGGAAAATATGAAGGTCTCTCCAAACACCATTATATTGGGCAACTTCAACTACCCAAACATAGACTGGGAGCATTACTCTAGCTCCAACACCCTAGCCCAAAGGTTCCTAGAATTCATAAACTCAAATGCTATGGAACAACTTGTTACCACTCCCACAAGAGCGGAAAACATACTGGACCTGATCATCACCAACATGGGGACTCTATGCTCCAGACCAGAAGTGTATCCCTCACTGGTAAGATCAGACCATAAACTGATCTTACTGGATATTCACATGCCGACACCACCCCCTGCCCAGAAAACCACAGTGAAAAACTTCTCTAAAGCAAATTTCACACTCCTCAAAACCAAGGTGGAATCTTTCAAAGCCCCCGGGCCTGTGGAAAATATGGCCCAGACCGCAGAATCCTTTATAAATGCATTCCATGAACACCTTCAGGAATGAATGGATCATGCAATCCCATATAAAACCAAGACCCAATCCTCCAAAGGCAGACGTCCTGTCTGGTGGGCCCCAGCCATAAACAAATGATACAATAGAAGGAGAAAGCTACTACATGATAGAGCAAAATTCCAAAAAGGGAAGGCATCTCTGATCAGTATTAGTAAAAAACTAAGGGCACTCATAAAATCGTCTAAGGCCAGCTTCAAGAGAAAAATTGCACAGGACACTAAGGATAATCACAAGGCTTTCTTTAGTTATGTTAGGAACCTGGGTGGGAATTCCCAGATATGCTCAGAATTAGTCCAAAATGACAAAAAAATACACCGAACCCACAGACATTGCAACATCCTAGCTGACAGGTTCAGTGCAACCCCCCCCCCCAACAAAAGGGCAAATATCTATCCCAGCAGAGTGCTGCCCCCCTTACATCTCAGATGCTCAGGTAAGAGCAGCCCTCTCCAAAGCAAAAAACACAGCATCAATGGGACCAGACGGTGTCCCGGGCTGTGTTCTACATGAACTCCAAGAAGAGCTAAACCCAAACATAAAACTACTGTTCAATCTCAGCCTTACTACAGGATATGTACCCAAAGAGTGGCATACAGCAACAGTGGTCCCTCTCCACAAAGGTGGTGCCTCAACGGACCCTGGAAACTATCGCCCCATAAGCCTGACTAGCTTGGTCTGCAAAGCTATGGAAAGGATCATCATGGACCTCATAAATAAAGATATTGTGGGCCTACAGACACTGGATCCTACCCAGTTCAGCTTTGTTAAGGGCAGATCCTGCCTCTTAAACCTGGTCGACTTCTCTGAGACAGTCACCAAGGCCATTGATGAAGGGAAGGTGGTCCACACAGCCTACCTGGACCTCGCAAAAGCCTTCGATACAATACCCCACTCGGGCATTATAGATAAGCTCACCAGCTTAAATATAAACCCCTATGTCACTAGATGGGTTGCAAACTGGCTCAAGGACAGAATCCACACGGTTAGAATTGCTGGAGCCATGTCAGACTCCAAACCAGTTATAAGTGGCGTCCCACAAGGCTCAGTCCTGCGACCTCTCTTGTTCGGTATATATTTCTCAGAGGTACAGGCCAACACAGAAGGACTGTGGCTGACCAAGTTTGCAGATGACTGCAAACTGGGCGCCATAATCGACTCTCCAGCCGACACAAGCATCCTCCAAAAGGGCCTCATAGAAACAGACAACTGATGCCAGAGCCATGGCCTCAAGCTAAATGCCAAAAAGTGTATAGTCATCCCCTTTGGCAAAAACAAAGTGCCCACAAATTACCACATAGGTGGTAATCCATTAAGTACAGAAGTAGTAATTAGGGACCTGGGGACCCAAGTTGATAGCAATCTCTCATTTGACAACCATGTGGCCAAAGTGGTTAGAAAAACATTTTATATAGCCCACCTAATCATGAAGGGATTCACATCTAGATTAGGGGAGGTCATCGTGCCTCTTTACTCATCCCTCATCAGGCCCATAATTGAGTACAATGCCCCTTTTGGGATGTACCTTACCAAACACCTGCAGCAACTGGAAAGACCCCAAAAGTACCTCACTGAGAGGATCAAAGGGCTTAAACAGATGCCATATGCTGCCCGGTTAAAGAAACTCCAGCTCTACTCAGTGGCATACCGCCTGCTCAGAGGTGACCTGTGCCTGACATATAAAGCCATGTCCAACCCGGAATTAAGGGACATGCTGCACCTCAAAAAATCCAAATCTCATCGAGCTAGACGCTCAAGAGACTTGAACCTCAGCACTGAAATAAATAAGACATGCTGGAGGGACAGATTCATAACCCAGAGGCTCCCTTCACTCTGGAATAAAATCCCAGTCCAGGTTAGGCAGAGTCCCTCATTGACTCTCTTCAAGAGGAATCTTGATGAGTGGATGGGAGATCATAGGTTTACCCCGGGTATCACTTCTGTGTCACTGTTAGACAGAGGCACAGTATACTAACCTCGAAAAAGGGCATAGCAAAATTAATTTAAAATGGGTGGCGAAAGCCAAACATACTCTGGCTAGGCTTATAAATGCCCTAGGGCAGATAGCCTAGTATGAACCTATGAACCTATGAACTGGACATCCCTCCAAAATTGATGAAAGGACTTGATAAAAACTGGTCAGGGAGGCTGCCAAGAGACCTACAATAACACTGAAGGAGCTGCAAGAATTTCTGGCAAGTACTGGTCATGTACTACATGTGACAAAAGTCTCCCGTATTCTCTATATATCTGGACTATGGGGTAGGGTTGCAAGATGGAAGCCTTTTCTTACACAGAAAAACATCCAGGCCCAGCTAAAATTTGCACAACAATACATCAAGTCTCCGAAAACCATGTGGAAAAATGTGTTATAGTCTGATGACACCAAGGCTGAACTTTTTGGCCACAATTCCAAACATTACGTTTGGTGCTAAAACAACACTTCAGATCACCTAAAGAACACCATTCCCATGCTGAAGCATGGTGGCAGTGGTATCATGCTTTGGGGTTGCTTTTCTTCAGCTGGAAACTGGGGCTTTAGTCAATGTGGAGGGAATTATGAACAGTTCCAAATACCAGTCACTTTTCGCCCAAAACCTTCAGGCATCTGCTAGAAAACTGAAGATGAAGAGAAATTTCACATTTCAACATGACAATGACCCTAAGCATACATCCAAATCAACAAAAGAATGGCTTCACCAGAAGAAAATTAAAGTTTTGAATGGCCCAGCCAGAGCCCAGACCTAAATCCAATAGAAAATCTGTGGGGTGACCTGAAGAGGGTTTTGCACAAGAGATGCCCTCACAATTTAACATATTTGGAGTGCTTTTGCAAGGAAGAGTGGGCAAATATTGCCAAGACAAGATATGCCATGCTGATAGACTCCTAGCCAAGAAGACTGAATGCTGTAATTAAATCAAAAGGTGCTTCAACAAAGTAATAGTTTAAGGGTGTGCATACACAACATAGTATTAGTTTAATGGTGTGCACACTTATGTAACCAGCGTATTGTACATTTTTTATTATTCCCCTAACAGATTTGTTTGTTTTTCAATTGAATTGTACAGGTTATAGGTCACATTAAAGGTGGGAAAAATTTTGAAATGAGTTATTGTGATCTCAGTTCTTTTTATCACAGAAACCTGGCATTTTAACAGGGGTGTATAAACTTTTTATATCCACTGCATATATATATATATATATATATATATATATATATATATATATATATATATATATATATATATAAATGGCAAGCTACTAAAGCACCTCTAGATTGCATCAAATTTCAGCAGCTTAGAAATTCTACTAAAACAGACACTACCCAAGATAAAAAGAACTATTTCTGTCACCTCCAGGATAAACACCAGAATAATCCAAAGAAGTTCTGGGCAGGTTTTAATAACCTCCTCCATTCTGGGAAATCAACTACCCCTACCCCTGAGAAACTTATTGGTAAAGATCCTGAAGAAGTAGCCAATACTTTTAACTCTTTTTTCACCGAGACCATCCAGTCCCTAGCCAGTCAGTTAACAACTTCTTCCTCCTCCTTAACTAATGCCACAGGCAAATCTCTACCCTCCTTTAACTTACAACCAACACCCACCTCCTACATTTAGAACCCTATTGAAGAAACATAAACCATCCACCCTATCGGCTGACCATCTCCCAGCGGAATACCTACAAATAGCATCAGATGTTATAGCCTATCCCATCTCAATCTTGATTAACAGAACTATAACAGAGGCCACCATCCCCTCCATTTGGAAAATATCATACGTCATCCCACTTCATAAGGGAGGCTCCTCCATGGAAACATTGAACTATAGACCTATAGCAATATTGTCTCCAATAGCAAAAATTATGGAAAGGTGTGTTCACAAGCAACTCCTACACTATCTCACCCTAAACAATCTTTTATCCAAAACTCAACATGGTTTTCGACCCC
>NC_056728.1:1357003173-1357283173 GCF_019279795.1 Protopterus annectens
TTGACTCTCAGCTAGAGCGTCATGGGTGTACCTTCATTGAAGGTTGTGCATCAGGGCTGGCAACTCAGCACGTAAAAATCAACTGCCAATCATTAGCGGACCGGAGTTCCACTGTGGCGACCCCTAACTGGGAAAAGCCGAAAGACACAACAACAACGACATATAAGTTTTTAAATATTTTTGCAGTAAAACAATTATTTCAGAAAATGTTTGAAAATGGGTGTAGGATAAATACTTGTTGTTGGAGGAACTATTTTAGCTCTGAACTATTAAAAAGTATATAGAATTGAACATATATATAATTTGTCTAGTCAATGCAATTCTTATTATATTAAAAATAGTGTTCTGGTGGCTATTTCTTAGCATACTATGAAATACATTCATAGAATAGTAATTATAAAATGGGAACACTATGTCACATTTTAATTCTGACTCTAGCCCAAAGTGGTTGGTAAATGATAAAACAGAACTGTAGCAAGGTCAGTTTTCCCATTGGGCATTGCCACCATTTGGTGTCCCTGTCTGCAGCCAAGAAAAAGTACTCAAAAAGTCCTCAGAGTAATAAAAAAGTCTTCAAGTCTTCAAGCTAACTAAAGAACTATTATGTACTCTTTCTAACAAAATACTGACTGCCATGCTATTTAAGTGAAAGCAATTATATGTTTATTGGTAAGGGAATGATGATCATGTCTACTAAAGGGCCAGCTGCGTCTCCTAACAACTTGTACCCAGGGCAGCCACCCTTTTGCCCCACATTTCCGATCCCTTAAAATAAACTATCATTCCCAACCATAAAAAAATAGGAGCATTTATACAGAAAACAGTGACATATGCTTATGGTTTGTAATGGTTAGCTTTATTTATTGTTTAAAAAACTACTCTTTCCCCTTAAACACTACCAAAAAAAAAGAATAAAAGAGAACTGATGAATCATTATTACTTAAATATTAAATCACTATTACTGTAATAAAATGAATGGGTGGCCTTTAAAAGAGGATTGGTGTAGAAGCAGTCAAGCAAGAAACAAGTTTAAATGGCAGCATGCTGTGCTTTACTATAATGCATGTGTTATGCTTTATCATTCTGCTTATTTCGTTCAGCACATTTTTCATAACTACAGTATGCCCAGTGAAATGTATGACATGATATCTGGAAGCTGTCAGTCTAATTTAGACAGTTTTCCACAAGTAGATTCATCATTCAGATGCTTTGTTCACCCACCATGGCCAGCCTAACCATAATCTGGGCTCAAACCTAGGCTCGTTTAGAGACATAGTTCAGTTCTGATGCTGACAAAAGTATTTTGTTTATTTGGAAGTGATGAGAGGGATAGGTACCAGAACCACAGCATGGGGATGGGAGCTGGGGGCAAAAGCTCCCCCCCAGTTAAAAGAAAATCCTGGAGTTGGTTAACCTAAATGCCTGTTGAGGATCTCCTGATGACATAACATCAGAAACAGGGCAAACCTGGGGAGGGATTGGATTTGGCAAATGCAGGCTTGCAAAGCTTAGGCCTGGATGAAATATATTTTGTGGTAAATTGTGATAGTCTGCGGTAGCTTCTGATGTTACTTTGTTCATTAGCTTTATTTTATTTATAGGTTCATAGGTTGGCACTAGGCTATTGGCCCTAGGGCCTATACAAGCCTAGCTATATCGATTCCCTGGCTATTTCTTCCCAGAATATTTACTTCCCTCGTCCCCTGTCTAGCAGTGTGACTGACATGATCCCTGGGTGAATTTCCTATTTCCCATCCAATCGTCAGGATTCCTTTTGAAGAGCAGGGAGTCTTTGGGTCAGGAACCTATCCCTCCAGCATGTTTTGTTCATTGTGATGACCATATTTATATCCCAGGAGTGTGTAGCTCTGAGGGATTGGGATTTCTTTAAGTGTAGCATGTCCAACAGCACTGGGTTTGACATAACCTTGTATGTTAAGCAGTGATCACCTCTGAGTAGGCGATATGTGATAGAGTATAGCTGGAATTTTTTAGACAGTCAGCATAGGGCATCTGCTTTAGGCCTGTGATTCTTTTAGTGAGGTATTTCTGTGGCCTTCGCAGTTGTTGCAGATGTCTTGTGAGGTACATACCAAATGGGGCGCTGTACCCTATAATGGGTCTAATGAGGGATGAGTACAGTGGGACAATGACCTAATTTTTTCTGAATGAAAAGCCCTTAGTGATGAAGTGTGCCATATAGAAGGATTTGCTGACTGTTGTGGCTATGTGGTTATCGAAGGTGAGACCACTGTTCACCTGTGTCCCTAAGTCCCTTATCACACTTTTGGTGTTTAGTGTACTGCCACTTATGTAGTAATTAATTTATTTATTTGTTATCCTAAGTTCTGTGGTTGATTTGAAAAACCGGCATGACTGATAACATATTTGGATTACTCATTTATTCAGTTTGTTCGGGGAGTGCATCCTGGGCATGTTTTTTTTTTTTTTTTTTTTTAATTGGGATTGATTTACTGGCAAATGCAGACCTGAAATGTACAGTAAACTCACATTATGAAATAAGTGTTTGTGGCACCACTCAGCAGCTTTCCATTATTTTGCTCATTGGTTTTATTATTTTTTACTTTATTTTATTTTACTCTTTACTCTGAAATGCTGTGGTTGCTGTGGCTGAGTTGCAACAGATTCAATTTATTCATTCATTTTCTGATCGCATGGAGGGGAGCATTCTTTTAATAAGGGCTCATATAATTATCATTTAAAACATTGTTTTTCAGAAACTGCCTACCTTTTCTGGGTGACTTCTCTTCATATGTACCTGGATAGAGTCCAAATAATGAGCATGCCAACAAAGTATTTTCTTCACATAGCTCTTAGCTTCTCATCATTCTGTATAATGTCTCCAATTTTACCAAATGTTTTTCACCTGTTTCTGGAAAATGTTTTGATTTTCTGCTAAATCACTGAGGATTACAAGCAGACAGTAAAGCTGGATATTAGAGTTTCATATGTTTTCTTCAGAAAATGTACATTGATGCTAAACCTATTGTTCTAGGTACTTTCTAGGTAAAGTAGAATACTATTTAATAACAGTTCCCAGTTTTGAGCTTTTGTTCAACATCAGTGAGCAAGGAAGTGAGAACTATATAGTACTGTTTTTGGGCCAGCACACCCGTGGACCTGCTCCGGGCCCATTTTATCCCCTTTCTCCCCTTTTACAAACCTGTACTAAGTTTAGGCATCATTTCCTGTATTTGCCACTAGAGGGCAGCAAAGCACATAACCCTTATTTTCCCTTTATCTTACTTGGAGTTTTAAACCTCCCTAGAGTTACTGCTGAAACCTATTTTTAGCCTTTCAAGTTTAACATTACACATAGCTAACCCCTCTAAAAGGAGATAGAAGACTTTAACCTTAAGCTTGCCAGGCAGTAAATCTGAAGGACTAGAAACTAACTTACTTTACCTAAATATTGCTGCTATCTTACTGCTTCTTTTATTTGTCCCTTAATAAGTAGACAAAAAGAATCCTCTCCAGTAGTTCACAGAAATTGGTCTTTCAGAATTATGCCACAGACCTACTAAACCTCTTGTAAATCACAGGATCACTGGAAAGCTGATTACCTCTCAGCACCTCTTTGCTCTACCCACTCCGTTCGCCCTGCGGGGTCACTCCACTCCCCTACCCTACCCCCAATTCCCAACCGCCCCAGGGGTCCTAACCTTATACTTCACATAACCCCACCCTCTCTTCTATTCCAACCTATCCCAAACCCAATTCAATTTACCATAGCCACACCCATCCTACACTACTACTTCATTACTCTGTCTCTTACTACTTCTACCTATATTGCTTTAATCAGCCTCTCCACCCATATCAAATTTCTTCTTTTCTATCCTACTCTTTATTGAGTACTAACTTAATTAACTTATCAACCCTTAAAACCTCTTATAGCTACTATTCTTCCTTAACATTAAACAACCTTAGCCTTTTCAATTCTTCATTCCAGTTACTAAGCTACCTACTAGAATACTACCTAATTAAACTATTCTACCATAAGCATATCTCTTTACTACTAACTTACCTTAACTTTTAGTGTGATACTATTACATCTTAACCCTGCCAAATAATAATAATCTATACTTACTTAACAATATGTCTATAACAATTAAAGCCATCCTATCCTTAGCAATACTCTTAGCCACTCTTATACCTATCCTTACTACTTCCTATCTCCTCACCTCTTTTGAAATGGTGAACTACTATTACCTCAACTACTCACCGAAACAAACAACTATATTTTACAATGCCCTAACCCATCCCCAAATAAATATTACCTCTACTTCCTGCTACTTACTAGCTAAATATCATCATCTTACACCCATGAAACTAAACCACCCTACAGTAAAAAAATTGAAATACCTACCCAGCCTTAACTCTAACCTACTCTCTGCACTGAAATCCCCTACCTTAAAAGATGGTGACATCCACCCTAACCCAGGCCCATCTAATCTCCCTACTACTCCTATTCCTTCCACCTCTCCCAACACACTTATTACCCAAACAAGTCCCACTAACTCCTTGATAATAGGTCACCTCAATATCCGCAGTATAAACAACAAACTTGCCCATCTCCATGCCCTTCTTGATATTCACTCCTTTGACATCCTCTGTCTTACTGAAACCTGGTTAAAACCCTCAACAAAGGATAATGAAATAATCCCCCTAGGATACAATATACTAAGACAAGACAGAATTAAATGTAAAGGTTGTGGAGTAGCCCTATTATATAGAAAGGAGCTACTCATCTCCTCTATACCTTATAACCCACCTCAAGTCAATAAAGTAGAACTGTTAATCACTAAATTTCAACTCAACCCAAACAAAGCATTATACATAATCTGTATCTACATACCCCCTGGCAATAATATTACTACAATAGAGGATACCCTATGCTGGATATCTACTGCCTTCCCTCAAGAAACTGTTATTCTAGGTGATTTCAATTCTGACTGGAATAGCATCAAAACAGACAATCACTCTTCCCATATTAACTTACATGGCTTTCACCAAACTATCAGCACCACCACGAGAATTAGCAAACCTAACAATAAAGAAACAATCCTAGACTGGATACTTATCAATAAACTAGAACATACTTATATAACTGGAACCTTGCCTGATGATGTAAGTGACCACATGCTTACTTACATCATAAGACATAAGAATGACTTTAACAGAACACCCAACTATATCATCTCTAGATCCAAGAAAAACTTTAACCCAGTATTATTTCTAAAGGAACTTAGTGCCTGTGACTGGAATCCCCTAAAAACCCTCCCTCTTGAAGACGTTGTTACATATTTCAATAACAAATTCTTAACAATCCTTGACAGGCATGCACCTAAGCGTTCTATTAGAATAAAATCCAAACCTGCCCCCTGGCTCTCTAAAGATACCAGACAAATGTAATTACTTAGAAATAAATCCTGGGCTAAGTGGAGAGCAACTAGAAAGGTCTCAGAACAACAAACATTTAGACAGTTAAGAAATGCAACAATAAAAGCTATTATTTCTGATAAAAAAAACTACTATTGTAATCTACAGCAATCTCACCACAATAATCCACATAAATTCTGGGCAACCTTAAATAAACTCCTTCATCCTGGCCACTCTAGTATACCTTCCTCTCTAGGGTCTGAAAACAATACATCCCATCAAACTGCCAATGCCTTTAACACCTTCTTCACAAACACCATACAAACTCTTGCTACTCAACTAGCCTCAGACAACTCTGATCTACCTAACTCCCCACCTGATTCTCGGCCACCATTCCAATTACAACCTATATCTACCTCATACATCCAAAAACTTATCCACAAACTTAAGTCTAGTACCCCTTCTGGCGATCAGTTACCATCTGAATATCTACAACTTTCAGCTAAAGTAGCCGCTTATCCTATATCTATTCTGATAAACTGTACCATTATTGAAGGAACCATTCCAAATCTCTGGAAAATCTCCCACATTATTCCATTACACAAAGGAGGAAACTCTAATGACTACTCTAACTACAGGCCTATAGCTCTGCTCTCTCCTCTAGCCAAGGTTATGGAAAAATGTATTCACCATCAGCTAATGAACTACTTAATTCAACATAACATTCTTGCAAACTGTCAGCACGGTTTCAGGCCTTTTCATAGTACCACTTCAGTTCTCCTATCCTTCACCAATACCATCAATAACAACCGTAATAATAACACCCGCTCATAAGCACTCTTCATTGACCTGTCTAAAGCCTTTGATATGGTTAACCACTCCTTACTCCTAAACACTCTGTCATCCCTGTCCCTAGATGAAAAAGCAATTCTCTGGTTTAGAGCTTACCTTAGTAATAGACAGCAAGCAGTTCTTTGGGAGAATGAACTATTATCTCTCCTACCTATTTCCATTGGTGTCCCTCAAGGCTCTATTCTTAGTCCTCTCATTTTTTCCTTATTCATAAATGACCTACAAATAGTTATTCCACAAGGCACCTGTATACAATATACTGACGACTCTACAATCATATGCTCCGACAACTCTATATCTGAACTCCAATCTTTAACCCAGACAGCCTTCAACACAGTAGTGGCTTGGTTCTTGAAATGGTGCCTTCTTCTGAATGCCAAAAAGACCAAGCTGCTACTGTATACAACTAATACCAAGTCCTCACCCTTAATCTTCTCCATCCAATCCAGTAATGGCACTATGATATCCCCCGACTCTTCCACCAAACTATTAGGAGTCACAATTGATAATAACCTTACCTTTGATATTCGCATCAATAATAGTATTAAATCTGTTAATAAAAAACTGGGCTCCCTTTACAGGATAAAACCATTCTTAACTCTCACAGCCAGAACTACCATTGCCCACTCCCACCTAATTTCAACTCTTCTATATGCTGCACCCATATACACTAATCTAAAAAAAGTAATCTTGCTAAGCTAGCCAACTCATATAACAGTATTGCTAGATTTACCACTGGAAACCCATACAGAACTCACCACTGTCTTAACCTTCATCAGCTAGACTGGCTCGAACTAAAAAACATCCTGATACTTTCTCAATTTACCATTGTTCATAAGATCTTTTACCAACCCAACAACACACCAATACTCAACAACCTTATAGTACCCTATAGAAATCTTAATTCTTTATGCTCCTCCAATAAACTCTTAGCTAGCACCACCAAGTCAAGTAACTTGGCTGGTGACTCACTGTTCTCCAATACCGCAGGAAAACAATGGAACCTCCTGCCATCTGACCTAACCTCACTCCCCTCCCTTCCACTATTTAAACAAAGACTTAAAAAACACCTTTAAACTAACTGGCTTTGCCCTTACTGTTACCCAGACTAATACTATGCAGTTTCTCTTGACTAGCTACTGTCCTCCCCTCTATGCTGTATACTCCTCTGAATGTTGTAAGTCCTTTAAGCTATCTGTGGCTCATTTATAATTATTCAAAATACAGCCTCTTATGTATCCAGAAGGTAGTATTCCTGTCAAGTCTTTACATTTCTTCCTTCTCTCCCTTTACTGACTAACCCTTAGGAAGTAGACTGTCAGGATTACACTACAGTACCCAAGGTTGTAAGTATTTCCTAACAATGTCTTGGAGCTATCCCCACATATTCTAACTTGAATAATACAATGTGTCTCTTAGTCGTCTCATACTTTAATTGCAAACTCATTGTGTGTCTCATAGCCTACCATAATTTATATTGTTATACCCTTCTTGAATTTTGTAATAATCTGTTTGGTGTGGTTTATTTGTGGAGCTTTTCTCCACGGGTCCCTACTGAAAATGGAAATATATCCAGCTAGACCAGCCTGGTCAACAAATGTAAAATAAAATAATAAAATAAATAAACTATATTTTTATTTACTCAGGACAATGCTTTATTTATTTATTTATTCGTGTATTTATTCATTGATTTATTTATTTTACATTTGTTGACCGGGAATGTCTAAATGAGCTGAAGCCCTTTTTCAGCAGAGGCCCAGGGAGAAAAGTTCCAAATTAAAACAGACAAAAATTAAGCTATGATAATACAAACAATATAACATTTCATGGTAATTTAAGATCATATGCAGTAAGTCTAAAATAATTAATGTCAAAAGAAAAACAAGCAACAGTATTGAAATATAAATTTTATATAATATAAGTAGAAAGGCAGGAAAAGGAAAGTATAGAAATTACTTGGAGAGGAAGTAGGACAGAATAGGTCAAAGGTAGTATAGGTTGGTTCGAAGAGGAGACAGTGGAGAATAAGGAGAAAGATGGGTAAGTTAGTTAGATGAATATATTCAGGGAGGGTAAGAACAGTGGCAGATCCATTGCCTTTAAAGTACTCTTTTGTAGTCAATTTAAATTGTTTGGGATGTGTGACAGTTCTGATTTCAAGAGGGAGTTTATTCCATGCTATGAAGGGGTAGTAGCTATATATGTTGCACCCTGATTTAGACTTGGGTTTGTAAATATTTAATAGATCTTGAGACGAGCTGCGGAGGTTTCTTGTAGGGGAATAGTGGTAGATGAGAGAACGTAAAGCTGGGCAATAGGCTGGCTGATACAGAATTGAATGTATGGTTTGAAGAGGAGAAGTAGGTGAGGTAATTCACGCAAGAGTAAGTGTTTTAGAGAGAGACAGTGGTGAGATTTATAGGTTTGTTGAGCTGCAAATCTAGCTATTTTCTGGTATGTTGACTCAAGCTTGGTAAGTAGAGAGGAGTTTAGATTAGTGAGAATTTGTGAGCAGTATGTTAAACAGGGAAAAAGATAAGCATAGCTTCATGGGTGAGAAATTTTTTGTTTCTGTATAAAAGTCCTAGTTTGAGATGGATTTTCCTGATACAATTATTTGTGAAGGTCAGATTTTAGCTGATCATCAATGGTAACACAGAGGAGTTTTGTGCTGGATTCAACTTCAGCAGGGGTATTGTTAAGTGACATTATGGAAAAGGAAGATTTGATGTGGTTTACTGTTTTGGGGAGAAAGAGTAGTAGTTTTGTTTTTTTTTTTGGGGTTGAGGATCAGTTGATTGTTGGAAAGCCATGTCTCCACTGAATTAAAGGAAGACTGGGTAGCAGATAAGAGTTGAGAGGGATACTTGGCTATAGTTATGACTGCAGAGTCATCAGCATAGTGGACTATAGAAGGATGTGGACAGGAGGAATGGAGTAAGTTAGTGAAGATATTGAAAAGTAATGGTCTGAGAATGGATCCTTGAGGGACACCCATTTTTATTGGAAGGGGAGTAGATAGAGCAGAGTGCCATCTCACTGATTGAAGTCTGTCTTTGAGATAGCTGGAGAATCATGCAACTGTGTCGGGGGAGATATTGAGGTTAGACAGTTTGTTCAGTAGCAGAGAGTGAGAAACAGTGTCAAAGGCCTTTTAGAAATCAAGGAATATACAGGAGATAAGTTTATGATCATCTCTGCCTAAAGAAATAGTGTTGAGGAAGGACAGGAGAGCAGTGGTGGTACTATGTTTAGGTCAGAAACCATGCTGTGTAGGAGTCAATAGTTTTTCCTGTAAGAGATGTTGCATAGTATGTATGCATTTCTCTAAGACTTTAGAGAGAGGATAGCAATAGGTCTGAAATTACAGATTTCTGAGGAGTTACCTCCTTTATGAATAGGTAGGGTGTAGAATTGTTCCCAGATAGATGGGGCTTTAGATTCAGAGATGGAGTGATTGATAATGATTGATACGGGCAGAGCAAGAGAGTGAGCTGCTATCTGGAGAAAGTATGATGGGATGTTGTCAGCAGAACATAATCATAATATTTTGATGCCAAGAATATTCTGCTTGTGAGCTGTGGTTTGAACGTTAGAAGATGGTTGAAGGAACGTTGACCATAACCTAGAATGATGTATAATAAGAAAATACAGTTGTCTATACATGTAAATATTGCAGCATTTAATACTGCTATTAACAGACACTGACTGCTTACAAACTTTGTAATCTTAGGGTACTTTCTTATTTCTTTATCTTGGATATCTTGGCCCAGAAATTGTAGTTTATTGACCATTTGGACAGTTTATCCATCTATTTCAGCTTTCTGGTTTAAAAGACCACATCTGCACTTGTTTCCAGTCTTTCCTCTAACTAACCTATTGGGAAGCACTAGAAAGCCTTCTAGCTTAGAAGAGAGACTTTGGAGTGATTATCAGTTTTCTGTACTTTCTTGCTGTACTTAACTGTTTTCTGCCTAAACACTGATTTTCCAGCATTTATTGTGATTCAAAAGCTTGTTTTTTTCAAATATTGTACTTATCTGACTGCCTCCACTTTTAAAAAGTCATTTTTTGTTTAAATAATTAGTTTAACTGTTGTACGCTACACACTAAAGTGCAATAACTTTTTCTGACTGTAGTCGTTTAAAGCTGTTTTAAGTATATTTTTACTGTTTTTGCCTTATCTTTTCAAAAAAACAAACAAAAAAAATTCCTTGTTTCCCACCTTTCTAAGCTAGTATAGTCCAGTTTTCAGGCTAGTGCTGAATTCAGGGCTGTGTTACAAGTTTCTGAGTTGCCCATATCTTACTTGGATAGAAGGAAGTTTCTCTGTTCACCTGTGAGAGAGGGGAGCTTTGAACAGCCTATCTGTCCCTGGTGGAGGGGAGCTTTGAACAGCCTATCGGTCCCTGGAGGAGTGATTCCAGCCCAGAAGTTAGTAGTTTATTTGCCAGTTTGGGCTAATTTCTATCTCTTTCATTTCTCTACTATAAAAAACGTGTTTGTATGGTTTTGTGCGTTGGGCAGAGCCAGTTAGCTATGGTTAAATTATTCCCAGCTCCACTAAGTCTCCTTTTCAGTTTTTCCCTTAAAACTAGTCTAACTCTCAACCTAAGCACTCATCCTACAGCCCAGCACTTGCTCAGAACTAATAGCAAGCACTAATATATCCTGACACTTGAATGCCCAGCAGGGCAAGGCTCTTTATTCACCCCTCACCAACCAAGTGACTAAGCAGATCACCCTACTATTCAGGCATGACCAAAGGGCAATTTCAGGTGTACTCTCCAGTCCAGCTGGTGAATCTGGGTATCCTGAGGGAATGTTACAACTTCCTCATGTACACAGACAACCCTCTCCTCCTACCACAAAACACTAACATATGCGAGAGATGCAGTTATACAGCCAAACTGGAGGCTAAGCTGTCTCCACCCAAGACTGGAACAGACAGCCAAGAGGAGAAGGTTAACACTTGCACCACACCATCAGTCACACATAGACCTACTAAACCAGCACTGGCAAAAAATACACATAAATACACAAAATCATACTCGGAGGCTCTAAATAAAAACTTGCAAAAGTATCAGAGACCTCCAAAGCAGACACCCAAACAACCTGCACCTCCCTTCATAAACCAGACAACACATAAAACACAAAATCAGTGTGCTGCACAATCACAGCCCTTAAGGTGAAATAACATACCTAACGCATTAGTAATAGGTGACTCTATAGTCAGGCACACTGATGTCCCACTCACTAAGCTGGACAAGCAGAAGGTTACTGTTAGCTGCCTGTCGAGAGCCAGAATCTGCCACATAACACAAGCACTCAGGTCACAAATACAAATATGACTCTGTCATTGTTCATGTTGGTATGAATGACCTGAGACGTACCTCCTTGGACTACATGAAAGAGCTCTCTGATCATGTAGCCCAGGCTGGTATGACCCTGACCCTGAGTAGTATCCTGCCCTCACCAAGAATGATACCTCAGTATAAAGAAAAATTATCATTTTCAACAATTGGTTAAACTTCTGGTGTCATTCAAAGGGGATCCAGTGCCTGTCAGCCAGGGACGACATGCTCGACAAGCCAAGTTGCTTTGCAAGAGACGGCTTGCACCTGTTACCTCTAGGCTTTTGAATACTGGCCAAGGCTATTGCTACCCCCATAGTGCCTTTTTTAGGCAAGGCTCAAAAGTCAAACCCACCTCTGTAAACAGCACAATTAACTAAAAACTGAGGGTTATGTTACTCAATGCCAGAAATTTAAATCTCAAAATGCACGCGCTCGAAGCACTCCTCAGTATGGAGAACATTGACATCTGTGCAGTAACTGAAACCTGGTTCAAGGCTCCAGAGAGCACCCCAGCACTACCGGGCTACAACTCTTACCACACGTTTCAGCCAGAGAACATGGACCAAAACATAAAAGGAGGGGGTGTATCCATATTCATCAAGGATACCAACACCTCCAAATGAATGGAGCAGCATGATACCTCTTAGATCACCCATGTGCAACTAACATCGGGCAAATCTGCAATGCAAATTGTGGCCTGCTACAGATCACCCTCCATGACCCAGGACTACCGCTCCACCTTTCTGGAGACACTGGAAAACATGAAGGTCCTACCGAACACCCTGATATTGGGCGATTTCAATTACCCTACCATTAACTGGGAAAACTACTCGAGTACAAACTCCCAGGCCCAGCACTTCCTGGAATTCATCATCTCAAATGCCCTGGATCAGCTGGTAAACTCCCCTACCAGAGGTGAAAACATATTGGACCTGGTCATCACAAACATGGGCGACAGGTGTTCCACACTGGAGGTCAACCCATCACTGATTAGATCAGACCGTAAACTAATCACTCTGGATGTTCACACCTCACCACCACCCCCAACTAAAGAAACCACAGTAAAAAACTTTTCTAAAGCAAACTTCACCTTACTTAAGACAGAGGCAGTAAGTTTCATAGCCCCCCACGCTAAAGGATAACACTGCTAAAGATGCAGAATCCTTTACAAATGCACTCTATGAGCACCTACAAGGATGCATGGATTGTGCCATCCCTAGCAAAACCAAGACTCAGTCCTCTAAGAGAAGGAAACTAGTCTGGTGGACCCCTGCCATAAACAGACTATACAACAGAAGGAGGAAACTAGTTCAGAAAAAAAAGCAAATCCCAAGAAGGAAAGACATCCCTGATCAGTATCAGTAAGACACTAAGGTCCCTCATAAAATCATCCAAGGCTAACTTCAAAAGAAAAATAGCCAAGGATTCAAAAGATAACCACAAAGCCTTCTTTAGCTATGTTAAGAATCTAAGTGGCAACTCGCAGATATGCACTGAACTAGTGCAAAATAGCACAAAATATACTGAACCTACTGATATTGCCAACATCTTGGCAAATAGTTTCAGTGCAGACTTCACCCCCCTCTCACCACAAAAGGGCCCACAACAATACCGGAAAAGTGTAGTGTCCGAGAAATCACAGACACACAGGTGAAAACAGCCTATCAAAAGCAAAAAACACAGCGTCAATGGGGCCAGATGGTGTCCCAGGCTGCGTCTTGCACAAAGTACAGAACGAACTAACCCCCCACCTAAACACACTGTTCTTCCTCAGCCTCTCCACAGGCTACATGCCCATAGAATGGTGCACAGCAACAGTTATTCCACTCCACAAAGAAGGGGCCACAACTGACCCTGGTAACTATTGCCTCATAAGCCTGACTAGCCTGGTCTGCAAGGCTATGGAGCGCATCATCATGGAACTCATTAACAAAAACATTGGGAACCTCCAAACACTTGACTCGACCCAGTTTGGCTTTGTTAAGGGTAGATCATGCCTACTAAACCTGGCTGACTTCTTCGAGACAGTCACCAAGGCCATAGATGAGGGAAAAGTTGTTCACACAGCCTACCTTGACCTCGCCAAGGCTTTCAACACCATTCCCCACTCAGGTATTACAGAAAAACTCACCAGCTTGAACATAAACCCCTATGTCATGAGATGGGTTACCAATTGGCTTACAGACAGAACTCACATGGTAAGAATAGCAGGCTCCAGGTCCAAATCTAAACCAGTCACAAGTGGTGTCCCACAAGGCTTGGTCCTGGGTCCACTACTGTTCCGCATATATTTCTAAGAAGTACAGGCAAACACAGGAGGACTATGGCTAACCAAGTTCACCGATGACTGCAAACTGGGAGCCATAATTGACTCTCTGGCTGACATGGACATCCTCCAAAAGGGCCTTGACTGAGATGGACACCTGGTGTTAGAGTCAAGACCTCAATCTAAATTCCAAAAAATGAATAGTCATCCCATTTGGGAAAAACAAAACACCCACAAATTACCACATAGCTGGCAGCCTCCTTAATACAGGAGAGGTAATAAGAGATCTGGGGACCCAGGTAGATAGTGATCTCTCCTTTGACAAGCATATTGCCAAAGTAGTTAGGAAATCCTTCTATGTGGTCCATCTAATAACTAAAGAGTTCGCAGCTAGAAATAAAGAGGTTATAGTGCCCCTCTACTCGTCACTCATCAGACCCATCATAGAGTACAATGCCCCATTTGGGATGTACCTCACAAGAAACTTCCAACAGCTGGAGTGACCACAAAAGTACCTCACCAAGAGGATTATTGGCCTCAAACATATTTTCTATGCAGCCCGACTGAAAAAACTCCAGCTGTACTCAGTGGCATATTGCTTACTCAGAGGTGATCTCTGCCTGACTTAAAAGCCATGTCCAACTCAGAATTGATGGACATGCTCCACCTAAAGAAATCCAAGTTGCTGCAAGCCATGCACTCTAGTGAGCTAAACCTTGCCACAACAATAAATAGAACATGCTGAATGGATAGATTCTTGTCACAGAGACTCCCCATGCTTTGGAACAAAATTCCAAACTACATTAGGCAGAGCACCTCACTAACACTCTTCAAGAGAAACCTTGATGAGTGGATGGGTAACAGAAAATATACCCCTAGGATCACTTCATTGGCTCTGCTTGACAGAGGATCAGTTAATTAATCAATGGGGCACCAAAAGCCTACACCCTCTGGCTAGGCTTATAAATGCCCTCAGGCAGATAGCCTAGTACCTACTTATGAACCTATGAACCTATAAGAGCACTGTGTTGTTTTGACTTTTCAAGTTGTCTTTTGGTCTGAGAATATGGGTATACATTTGGTATATGTGAAGGGCCATATAACAATAAAGGTTAGGCAATAGTTAAACACTCCGTTTGGAAAATACTTTAGCTTTTGTGCTGAGTCTGGATGTAAATTGATTTTATTTATACTTCTAGATTAAAGAACAGCAAAAGATTGTTTGATACCTTAAACATCTTTCCCTTGTATCTAACAGATTGTGAGCTTTCTTTTTTTATCCCATATACCCTAGATCTACTTCCAGCAAGCTTAAACCATAGAAATGGAAAGATTTTTCAGTGTAATGTGGTATGATAACCCTATAAAATGTAGCTGGAAGCTGTAAATGTCTCTGGAGTGAGTATTTTTAATGGATTAGTGGTGCAAGGTTTAGTTGTTTGCTTTCTTTGCCTTCAGCATAGTATTGTCTTACTGTGTGAACAAACAAAATGGTAATAAACTTTCACTGCTATAGCTGAGGCTTGCTTTTGCATTTATAACTTTTCTAGCACCTAAAGAAACACAAATAAAAGGCTTCTTGTTTATTTTATTTGCATTTGTTAACCAAGGTACTGATCTCCATGGATGTTTTTCAGATTCAGTTCAGGAGTGCTGTCTGGTTAAGTGACTTGCTCAGAGTTACACAGTTAGACAACAGAGACTGAGGGACTGAAACCCTGAACCACTGGATTTTAATATATATATATATATATATATATATATATATATATATATATATATATATGTATATGAATCAGCCCCCCCCCACCTTTCTGTCTAATCTTTCAAGGTTATATTGTAAGATTATTTTGCCTACTCTGGCTCCCAGCTACTAAACCCTGCATGTTTTATACAAGTTTGTGCTGCCCTCTATAAGTGACTTGATCTTTATTGTCCGTTACTAATATATGCCTATTATGCCCATTTTACATGCATCTGTATATGTATAATATTGTGCAAATACCTCTGGTTATCCTCTGTGAAACAGTCTTGTATTTTTAGTTGACATTTGAGCAGGTAGTAGACATGGCTGACTGCTACACATGACCACCCTCATCTAGCACATCTAAATGAAGGGTCTTTCCAACATTGCTTTCTTGTCAGTATTATGCTATACATTTTCTTTCAGTAGTGCTAAAATATATTTTGGTGGATATGCCATTTTCATTTCCTGGTAATTATTTATAATGAAGTGTATTGACTCAGAAGTTTTACTGTTTCACACAAACAGAAGCATATAAAATTATCACTGTTTCTCAGATTTGGCATGACCTTGAACTGAGAATGATATAAGGGGTGCAGGGGGTTGCCCCTTTTATTTACTTTTCACGTGCTGACATTGTAAGAAACTCAGATATGTGGTAGCATTTGTTTACATCACATCTGTACTGTGTACTCATGTAAGAAGCTTTGTGTGTTAGGACAAAACAGTTATATGCTCATACTGAATTGTTGGGATTGATATCATAGCTGAACCTTTTCAGTCACCTCATATGTTTGAAATGAAGTGCCATTTTCAGACTAGCACTGGTAAGTATTCAGGAGAGCAAAGACTGCTGCTGGAATACTGTTAAGTATTTACTCTGTTGAATGACAAATAATGTATGTACATTGTAACCATGGCAAAAGCTGACCTCACAGTCATATAACTCCACACAGTTCCAATTAGCCTGACCTATTCATTGCTTTCTACTGTCCCACCACAGATTTGAAGTCACCAGCTGCCACTGCCTGAAGGTATAAGGTGAGTAGTTCCTAACCTTTGCTAGAATATGGCATTAAGCCAGGCAATATCAATAGTGAATAGGAAACATGGATGCCAAAAAATTCAGTTCAAGAAGGGAGCAAAGCGAAACTTGAGAACTGAATTGTGGCATCCATGCCAAGATCACATAATAAGAAGGCTATGATTGAAGACTTGATCCTAATTCTTTTCAGTGCATTGGACTTTATCAGCTGCATATACAACCAGTAACAGAAAGTAACTGTGTAGGAGTGCAAAATGTTCTACAAGCTTTGAAAGCTGTGAAACACTTGGAGCCAGAACACAGAAAATCCAAGAAGTAAAGTTTTCAGCTGAGGATCTAATAACTTTAAAAGCTGTAAATCTTTACTCTACCACACATTTTCTTTAAAAGAGTGGTAGACTGAAACATACAACAGCCTTTAAAGTTGTTTTAACTTCTGCCACTGTTTTTTGTTGGCTGGCACTGGCTGCTGTTAGACTCTAGTATGAGACCTGATCTTAACATCTCTTAAGGGGAGTCAGACATTGGAAACCCACAAGAAGCCCTAGGGAAACTGTGCTGCTCTGCAAGGTAACTTATAATGCTGTTAATGCTCATATAACAAAAGTATTGTCTAATATTGGCACTGAAGCTGAATATACCATCACTAGCACTTAAGATCTATAATGTTCATCCAGTTGAGAGTGTGACCATCTCTTGATTTTCTGCAGTTTTAGTAGAATAGCAGTTATCACCTGATAGCTCACATTTGCAACCATACTGTAAACTGTAATCTACTTTGATAAGCAGTGTTCCAGAGAAGATACACATTGCAAATGTCAAAAATACAGATTTTCAGGGGAATTCAATAAACCTTACATGGTAGCAACAAAATTCAGATTCGGTAAGTGTCATGTAGAGGTACACACCCTCGTGCAAGCAAGTTAAACACCATGGCATGCTAATTACAGCATAAGCAGCTGAACTGCATACTAATCAACAAATCCAACATGGTAGAGCCATTCAACAAGCTATAAAGCAACCATGTAGGCTCCATGCTGTTTTTCCTGTGAATTTCAAAATTTTGGAATATATCCACAGAAAAGAGTCTAAACAAACAGAATGTTAGTGGCTGCTGCTGCTTTAATTCATTTGTATATGCAACAGGCTAAAGCCAGTGCTGCTGCTGCCAGTAGGCCTAGGCCAAGAAGAAGAGTTTTCAGGCCCTGTTTAACTTTTCACAAACTACATGATGTGGAAATGATAGAGCACTACAGGGTGGGATAGAGACACACTACAGGAACTCTGTAACCTCTGTCATCCTCAACTCAGAGCCAGGACCAACCAAGGGGAATCCATCCCAGAGTACACAAAGGTATGTGTAGCACTTAGAATCTTAGCTACAGGTACATTTCAGAGACCAGCAGGGGATATGCTGGGGGTGTCACAGGCATCAGCATCCAGGATCCTCCTCCAGTTCCTGAATGCTATGCTCCAGCATACCAGTGACCACATATATTTCCCTGTAGTTCTGAGGAGAGGGGCAGAAATATGCAGGAGTTCTACCATGTGGCACACTATCCTGAAGTAATGGGTGCCATTGATTGCACACATATAGAAATTATGGGACTACCAGGGAACAGGGTAGGTTGTACATAAACAGAAAGTGCTACTGCTCTATCAATTGCCAAGTCATGTGTAATGCCAAGGGAATTATCTTGAACGTGTGTGCTGGCAGCCCTGGCAGTTACCATAACTTGCATATCTGGCACACCTCCCAGCTGTACCAGATGTTTGCTAGGGAGAATATCCCACAAGGTCATTTACTGGGGGATGCAGGCTATGCACTGGAACCATGGCTGATGACACCCATTAAACTGCACAATCACCCGTGGAAGAATGCCATAACAAGGAATATCACAGACCATGTATTTGGGGTGCTGAAGTCACAGTTATGGTGACTAGATACATCTAGGGGGAGCCAAGCAGTACAATCCATGGACATGTACAGAAATATTCACAGTATTTGCCATGCTAAACAACACAATCCTGAGAAAATAGCTTCAGCCAGATCAGCAAGGGGAAGGGACAAACATGCCACTACCAATGCCAAGGTCACCACAAACACACAGGCAGATGAGTCAGAGGGGGAAACTCCAGCTGCTGTAGGTATAGACAGATGTAGGAATGCTTAGTATGCCTTCATACTGGCTAAGAGACAATGCTTGGCACACTCACTCACCACTTAGGGGCCTTAAACCTTCCTCCTGCTCTCATACATATAGTGACATTGATGCCAGGCAACTCACACAACCTTTACCTCCCCATGTATTGGCTGTTTACCACTTGTATCAGACAGAGTCAGCCCTGAACTGAAACAGTGGCAACTCCTGCATTTGCAAGGTAAGTCCCGAACCTGGAGTGCATTGTTTAATAATATGAATATGTGGCATATCACTGTATTTCATTACCTGATATGGTAAGCAAGTAAAATGTGAGAGATTTGTACAGAAATTACCTTAACATATGGTAGAAGAGACTTATTTCACTTATATGTGTCCATTACTAAGTACTAGGTCTTAGGTATCAAATGTTCACACAGCTGTACCTCTCAAAAGTACTGATGATCACTGCATGGCCTCAGGTTAGCACCATACATTTGTACTGGAAAATCATTAAAGAGAGAAGTTAGAAAGTAATGAGACACATTGCAGTTTCTCACTTCTCAGCCCTCACACGAGCATGCACTATAAAGCTGGGAAATGTTGATGCTGTCAGCTATCTAACTTTCCAAGGCAAATATAAGTCATATGTACAATTACCAGTTCAACACCACAAATGCAGATATACTAGGCAGTAAGTTAGCTATGCACCCAGATCATCAGACACAAAGCTGATGTACCCCTGAATCCAAAAGGTAGAAAACAGGGATATGGCACAGTTATCATCACTTGCACAGGGTGTTGAGGTCAGTGAGTGTGTGTGTGTGTGTGTGTGTGTGTGTGTGTGTGTGTGTGTGTGTGTGTGTGTGTGTGTGTGTGTGTGTGTGTGTGTGTGTGTGTGTGTGTGTCTGTGTGTGAGAGTAAGAAAGAGAAGCAGGCAGAGATTTCGATAAACCAACAAATGGCCAGTGAGACAAAATGAGTGACTGTTCTCTTTGTGTCTGTAGGAGTCCTTCAGGTGAAATTGGTGTGTGACTGTCTGCATGAGCATAGCCAAGCTCTGTGCTAGCTCTACATCTTTGTATATTGGACAGGTGTCAGCCATGCATGGTAGTGGTGGCAGTTCATCATTGTCATCCCCGACCACAAGAACTGGATCTACAAAGAGTGTCACTGGCACGTCCACCCCCACGGTCAGTTGTATTACTGCTACCTGAACATGACCGATGTTTGCTGGATGAGCTCCCTTCATGGGGCACCCAAGACCACAACTCTATGGCCTACCACATCTGGGTGTAGACAGCACACTCACTGATGAAATAATGGAAGTACTGCCACTATGAGAGCATGATCGGGCATGGCCATGTTGGTTAACAGCAGATGATGTGGCTAGCCTATGCCCAGGAAGATGCCATACCCCTACAAGCAGATTTTCCATCACAGACATCTGTTCCATGACAAACACCCCTGGTCCATCACAGTCACCCCTCTGCCTAACGTGTCATTCATCCAATCCTTTGAATTGGCAATTTGGTGGAAGCAGTCATGCATGTCAGCATGTGCCACATCTACAACACTGAGCATTTGTCTGGAGCACCTACAGGAATGTTCCTGTCCCTCCATGATGACCCAAATATAAGTTGAGTGGCATGGGAAGAGACATCTTCACCAGGTGGAGGAGGGACAGCAGGCCCCCCTCTGGGGACCCCTATCAACCCTCCTGCATGGCATCTCACCCACAGTTTGGCTACAGCCAGATTCAACAGGCACTGAAGCCACAGTAGCCACACGTTCCTGATCAATGGTCTCATCATCCACCTGTTGAATATCTGTGGGGCTCAATGGACTGTAGTCATAGGCCTACTGGCTGTGTCTGATGGAAATGCATGGGATGGCTGTATGTCAACCTCTGTGTCAGATTCAACCTCTGCACCCCCCATCTGTGCTTCTGTTTGATCACCATCATCATACGAGTCTGCTGATACGCTGACATCAGGTGGCACAGGTCGCACAGTTCCACTGTCATGATCACCTGTAATAAAAAGCAAGAAACACAGGAGAAATTAGTATCTTCATTAATATATAGTCCAATGTACGCTAACAAACCAACAGTGGTGCCACTATTACAGACAGTACAGCAATAAACACAACAGGCTTGAGATCAACATCATACAGCAAAATATTTCTTTAAATTGCTCAGCAATACTGACATCAAAATGATTGGCTTGCCATCTGCAGTTGAGAGTCTTCTCTGCAGGCCAAAGTGTCCTGGGAAAAGATAAGCTAAAGGTAAGGGCAACTTCATCACAACTGACAGTAACACAAGGGTAATATGTTTAACCCTTGATATGTGCATTAACTATACTTTCAACAACAATTTGGCTGACAACTCCAACCTAAGCTAATCAATCAGAATGTGTTATTAACTGTAGTGATCTTCAATCCCCGCCCCCCCCCAAAAAATACTTTTTGTGACACAGAAATAACATTCTAATTTCAGTGGTTTACTATACAACAATATTCAACTGTTGAGATACCAAAGCCTGCCTAGAAGCTACTCCTGGGATGTTCTTGCTGTCTCTAAAACTGTTGCTTTGACATCCAGAGCATCCTGTACTGCACTCTACTGGGAGTTGTCTGGATCCCTGATATTGGCCAGGAACTTTTTATTGGGTGTTAGAGGTGGTTTCTAGCAGGCCCTTCCCCAGTAACCATCTGGACATGGCTCACTGCAGCTGCTCTCCTCCGCAGCACACCTGCTTATATGTCCTGCCATGGCCACCCATGGCATTCGTGTCATCAACTATCTGGTGCCAAAATTTGCATCCTATGTACCATATCTCCTAATCTCCTTTCCAGCAGAAAAGCACCATGTTGCCTATAGGCATCTACTCACACCTCATTCTCAGCATCAGTGATAGGTGGGTCTCTGAGGATTGACACTCCTGGGTGGCATACTCCTAGGTGTCCTAAAAGGCAACTGAAGGATACTCATAATACACATAAGTACCACACAACTACAGAATAATAGTTTCCAGATAAACCAAAAAAGCTAACCACTCAGTACTACCCCTGGATAAATATACAGCATTCTACAGATGTGAAATACAGACAACAGGCAGGATGCAAAACACGGAGAGTAATAAGAACAACATATCCTTGTTTGTATCATAATAGTAACTCACCTTTCTCCCCCCAAAAAAGAACAGTCTCTCCTTGTTTGTGGCATAACAGTAACACACCTTTGCCTCTCCAACAGAACAGTCTATTCTTGTTCATGCCATAATAGTAACTCACATTTGTTCATCCCCAACACAGGCAAATGACATATTTTTCTAACAAACCATCTTTGAAATGCTTAATCTAAGAAACTGTATCTGAAACAAATCTATAGATTTAACACAGAATATTCCATATTAAGGTACTGCCAGTCATGCATACCTGTGAAATGCCCTGACAATCATGCCCATGCCATCAGTACACTTCTAACTAATGCATACAGATAAAAGTGTAAAAAACCTTTGTTTCGGATTTTTCTTAAATACATTCCAGCATATGCAGTATGTAGCTGACAAAATGGAAGCATACCTTCTGAAGTTCAGTACTCCTCTTTACAGATATATCCTGAAGAAATAGCATATGTGGAGTCTTCCCAACATAAACAAGTTTTCTCACCATCAGTTTGTCTAGCTACAAGGCTGCCTTTTTATATGGTATAGATTCAAGGCTGTTAGCACAGTGAAGATGCAAATGAGGCTGAACTCATTTGAATTGCTGAATCCCAAATACTGGCATTGTTGTAGCAGATGTAAATATAGTGCAGACACTCTGTCAGTGTTTGTTTTTACTGGATTGCAACTGTGAATGATTACTGGTTGGGAGAAGGAAAGTACAAAAGCACTGCAAGCTGCCTTACTTCCACTGGGTGTGTCAGGTTAGATCTACAAAGTGTTAGATATAAGGCTGGAAATGTAAGTAAGCAGCACATAGCTCACAGGTTGTATTCCTTAACATCCAACCTGCCCTTCATTTGTTGGCAACAGCAAATTATATTATTTCCACTTAATATCCACACACATTTTAAGGCCAATGATAAATAATGGCTTACAGGCAGCATGTCTCAGATTACTGGTCAGATAACTGAAGAATGACCAACAAACACTGAAATGTAAGACAGAGCTGTACATTTGCTATTAATAATTTTAACATGTTGTGTAATCACTAGGTACACTACATCCAAAAATAATAAATGTGCAAATAATAGTTGTATGGTTTGATATCACTGCAGCTGTTGTTATAGTTGGTTTTGTGCACACTGAGTTCAGTTCTTTGCTGCAAAGATGTTTTTGTGGGAAAGATGGATAATGTATCCATCCTGTGTTTGGAAGGTGAATTAGAGTGATAGTTCAAATGCAGATCTATGTAGAAATATTTCATGTGAGCCATCATTTACTTGTGTGCATGTCATATATTGATTTTTCTCATTTCAACTACTTGCCCCTTTTTTCTTTTTTTACTTATTTGTCTTTGTGTATTTTTTTTTGGGTGGGGCAGTATTTGCATGATGCAGAGCATAGCTCAATCATGGGAATGGAGGAAATGAATGGCAGGTTTGGCTGTGCTTATCTCATTTGCATGAGGAGTGGGTGGGTGCAAACCGGACAACTTGATCACACAGGAAGCAGCCAGACCCAGACAGCTAAAAATATAAACTGGATGCATTCAATTAATACTACTGGGCATTGTGCAAACCTGTTAAGCAGCATTGTATGATGGTTAACATTGAGACCTTAAGAATGATTAGTAAAATAGGGAATGTCATGTAACTAGTCCTCTGGCAGCAGGTGTAAGCAAAGGACTGGAGTACAGATGTTCTTAGGTTCTAGTACAGAGTGTGCAACTTTTTTTTTCACTTATAACAGTAGTCAAAGTTATATAGTGGACCTAATATTCATTATATATATAAGGGATGAGACACAATTATTGTGTCAATTATGTGTTTATTTATCTAGCTATGTCATATTACATTGGTTACCAGATGTATGCCCACAGGTATAATGTATACAAAATTCCTGTAAGTATAATGCTGCTATGTGGACTTGCATGGCCTTCACATTTGCTTAACACACATACACAACTGCCTGTACATCCAATAACCTTGCAATTGCAATTACAATTATTTAAATCCTCACTGCTTGGCACTGCTGCTCTGCACCTACCATCAAGCAAATATGTTTCTCGCAGGTGCGGACTACCAAGCAATGCATTTGGGTGATGGTAAGCAGAGAGCAGTAGTGCCAAGCAGTGTGCACATTCCACTACATGTGATAACTGGAATGGGTAGGAAAACATCATCCTCCATTTCTCTAGATGCATGGTAAACATTGCAGGTGTTTGTAGGGAAGGTGCCAGATTTAAGGAACAGAAGGAGGTTTCAAGGAATCCAAGGTGTTCATTGGACTCCTATTTAAGAACCACAGCCAAAGGTTTCTGCAGGTAGACTATTCTGGCACTCAGTAGAAGTCTGAGGCTTGGGATAGTTCAGCCTGGGCTCTATCCAGTGCCACAGGTATCCCACACACTAGAGAGCAATGTAGGCATCATTTCAATGACCCACAGAGAAGGAAGAGGGATACACTCTATCACTGGATTGAGGAATTTAGGACTGAATACATCTCACACCTGTGTAAGTATAAACTACAGAGATTACTTGTAAAACTTAGAAAGTTGAATATAGGCAAGACTAATATGCATAATGGTGTTCTGTTCTTTTCTGTATTCTCCACAGCTGCCAGTGATCAGGAGTGCAATGTCAGAGCCCATGGTGCTAGATTGGAGAGAATGATGGAAACATGTGGTATGTATGCATCAGAAGAGTAGTGTTATTGTAGCATTTAAAAGTTAAAGATAGTTTGTTTGGTATTTTATACAGTTGTAGCAAACTGAGCATGTATATCTCAACTGTAAAAGCAAGTATGAATTCATTAGTCTGTAATATAAACCAATTGCAAGAGTCCAATATTAGACTTTAAACAGAGGTTGTGGGTTCAAATACTATACTTCACAATTATACAACACTGTTATTTCCTCAATAATATTTTTCTAAATAGAAACCACCATACCAGTGGCTCAAATGCCCTGCTGTAAACTTTAATCTGTATAATCGGAACATGTATATGTGCAATATGCACATTTCAAGGATTACTTGCTACAATCTGTAGTACAGGGTGCATTTGTTAAGAAGTGTACAATCAAATGCAAATGTTAAGATAGAGTTAACTAACTGTTTTAATGAAGTTACTAATCTTATCTTTTTTTTCTCACACCTCAACCCTTATCTCTCTTTTTTTTTGTTTTTATTTTATTTTATATTGTTTATTAAAATCATTTGTGTTTAATTTTATTTAATTTTATTTTATTTTCCTTTCTGATTATATTTTATTTATTTTTATTTGAGTTTATGTTACTTTAAAAATAATTCTTACTTTATTTTATGTTTATGTTTTTTTTTATTTTCCTGTTTTATTTTTATGCATCATCAAAATGTGTCCATGTCATCCATGTGTAACACATCACTAAATGCTCCACAGCACATCTGGATAGCCCAGCCCCACAGGATCAGCCTGCCCCTGCTGCACCAGCTCCCACACTGAGGCCCTGCATGTCTGGGAGCCAACCTGGCAGCACTGCCTCTTCTGCCCCTGCACTACCGGCACCCTCAGGTAATGCTGCCCTGGTAGCTGGTCCCATGGTACCCTCCTGGACCAGTGGCAGAGGTGGTGATTTCATCACCTGCGGCAAGTTGCCAAGGATGGTGCAAAGGGTATTCTGCAGCACCATTGGTGCATGTCTATGCTGGCTGTAGAGACTGCTGTCTCTCATTTTGCATAATACTAGGAGGAGGAGGAAACATCAAGCACTCCAGCCACCAGTGGTGTATAGTGACAGTGATGACAGTCCAGTGGGTGAGGACTCAAATCTTCCTGTCTCCCAGCTTGATAATCAGGTGCTGTGAATGTCCCCACCCTCACCCCAATCATAGTGTCCCCCAACCTTTTGTATCCATCACTGTCCCTGTCTCACATCTTGTTTGTCATGTCTGTCTGAAACTGCTTCCTTACCTACCCAACTTACCTGACCCAAAAATACTGATGACCCTTCCCCAACTTTCCTCTTTTCTGAAATAAAAAAATAAATGGGCACCTGTCCCACAAAGAAAAAAAATTCCCATACATAGCTCTCTATTTCCCACATGTCTTCTTGACACACTTGATTCAGTCCAATTGGCTATACAACATAATTGTGTTGTGGTCACTCCTCTCTATGGAGGTGACAGTTCAAATTTAGTTAATATTTTGCACATATGTTCAAGTTACACTGTTAAAGAAATGGAAAGCTATGATTCTTTCCTACCTCCCTCCTACACATTCATGTCCTGTTTCCCTTTGTTCTTCCCACTGCTTTCTCCCCATTTCACCACTTTTCTATCTGCCTCATTTTGCCACTGTAATCTGGTCAAAAACTAGAATCCACACAACACACATAAATTGCTGCAAAAGCAATGGATCCCTTCACGTTTTGGGCTCCATGTTTACATGGAGGTGTGCATTACACACCAACATGCATCAGTGCTGAATATCAACATACAGCTACGGTTACCCCTGCACAATGCCACTTAACACCACTGTGCTATGCCTACACACAGCAACACATTTACTATAAGCAATTTGTGTCATGGCAATATCACTCTGTAATTAAAATTATTTCAGAGTATTAGATACACCTGGATTTGAATCCAATATCATCTGGCCCCAAAAAGGAATATATCAGTGCATTAATACATACTGCCACAGAGTCTGTCAAGCAGCAAGTGTGTTTCATAGAGTCAATATACAGTCAGTACTAACTGCCAGACTTTAGCAATGCAGGTCATGTTTGTGTACTGCTTAGCTATGCTCACACGTGTATCACTCCTGCGTCTACACTTTGCTACCTGTCACAAAAACCTACTGCCTACTGCACTATGGAAAACTAACTATTATTATGGATTACTTCTGTTTACTGTCCATTTCTTGTATATGACATGACATTACATGTGGAAACAATACAAACTGAAGGCCCTACCTCACACTATGTCACATATTTACAATCTAGCCATGTGTTGGTACCCTTCCAAGCAATGCATACCATGGTGTCTCAGTACTTTTTCCACACATATTTCAACCACAGTACAAAATGTAATGTCATATGTTGTGTGATATGCAACGCACATCAATCTGGTAATATACAGAACTGCAGTTATTGACCCATATGCCTAAAAAGCCTTATCTGCAAGGCTAGAGAAGGAATTACCATGGACCATATACACAGGGACATAGGTGACTTTCAGTACACTTGACCTGACCCATTTTGTTTTTGTCACAAGTAGATCTCACTTATTGAACCTTGTGGACATCTTGGATATTGACCCCAAAGACCTAGATGAGGGATAACAGGACATACCACCTTTGTTGGGTTATCCAAGGCCTTTGACAGTATCCCTCATTCATGTCTCATAGTGAAGATCTCCCATTTGGGAATTAAGCCATACAGTAGTAGATGGATAGTCAACTGGTTCATTAATGGAACACACATTCTCAAAGATGGGGACTATACCCCCAACACTAACCACTTACCATTAAAATATTAGAAGTATCTGTGCAGATCCTTCAACTGTTTGCAAACTACTTCCCTGAAGCACAGACAATGGTAGATGGCCCATGGTTTACCAAGATTGCAGATAAGTGGCAACTGGACACACTCATATAGAGTCCCCCAATGATGGTAACATATAACAGAAGGGGCTGACACACAAATGATTGGTGACAAACTCACTCACTGAACCTTAAAGCATACAATGTCTCATTGTTCCCTTTGCTAATGAAGTACCCCTGTTTATTATGATACACATAGCACCCCTTTAAGCTCAAACAGTGTTGTAAGACTTGGGAACACATCTTGATAGCAATCTACACTTTCATCATTAGAGGTCCATAGTGGTGATACACTCATTTTGCATTCCACACATCATACATATATAGGCATCACATCCAAGACCAGAGTGCTCATACCTCTGCTGTACTCTACCCTTATCAGACCACTAATAGAGTACAATGCTCCCTTCTGTTTGTACCTCACAAGACACCTGCAGCAATTGGAGAAGACACAGTTTTGTGACTGGGAGAATGCAGGACCTCAAAACATGACATACATGGAAAGGCTGACAGACCTGTCACTGTACTCAGTATCATGCAGGCGACTTATGCCTCACCTACTGAGAAGTCTCAGACCCTGCCTAACTGGAAATACTAGACATCTGCAAATCAAATGGGACAAGAATAACTTGCCCCAGGGTGCTCAACCTGGCCTGTGACATAAACTAAACATGCTGGGGAGACAGATATATCCCCCACTGTTTACACTCCACTGTAATAGGCTCCCATTGCATGTGAAGCAGTGCTCCTCAATGACCCTGTTTAAGCTCAACCTCGACAACTGGTTGCATGATTGTAAAGTCACCTTTGAAGTGGCACCTATGGCCCTCAAGGATAGGTCCACTTGGTACTGCTAACAAAATCATTCTGCTAACAATGAACATCTAACCTTGCTCAATAAAGGTACTTGTGTTTTTACACAACTAGGCTTGTAAACACCCTAGAACCATTAGGTTAGTAGCCTCCTATGAACCTGTGAAGCTATGAACCTATGCATGTCCCCCAAAATCTTGTCTCCCACATGGTCTGCTGATGTCATCTACTATAAGTTCACCTGCATTCTTACAAAATTCAGACATGTGCTGTGGTACTTGTGTAAAGTATTGTTCTGTGTAGTCTGTGTACTTAGATAGTTAGGGGTTCTGTTCTCACTGCAGTCATCTGTGTGTGTGTCTCTGCATATCTTGACAGAAGAGCAGAAGCGTGTGTCTTACAGTTACTGCTCCATTGGAATGGACTGACTATATTTTGATGCTTGCAGATGCCTAAACATCCATTTCATGCAGCCCACCCAGCATCTTGCCTCCCACATGGTCTACTGATGTCATGTGCTATAAGTTCTCCTGCACTCTTAAAAAAGTCAGACTTGCAACATGGCACTTGTGTAAAGTACTGTGCTCTGTAGTCTGTGCACTTAGATAGGTAGGGGTTATGTTCTCACTGCATGACATAAGCTTTCAATACCAATGTGGACAGTTGGTGGTCGACATTCAGATTATCTACATATGTTTCCATTGCTTGCATTACTGGGTTTCTGCATAGCAGAACTGTTGTCAATGCTGTGATTAACATAGAATTCCACTTTTCAGATGGACAATGTAACATACACACATTTCTGCATTTATTTGCAGATTGTGTGCCTTTGTCACCTTTCAGTTAACTGTGTTAGCTCCTCCTGTAGTATGTTATCATCATTGATGGACTCACTGATTGCACCCAGTATGCAAGAATCAGCAAACATGGTAAGCCAAAGGTCATATACTTTAGTGTGAACTGTCAAGAAATAAAGTCCAAACAGTGAAGGACCAAGCCCAGATCCCGGGGTTTGCCAATGGTGATAGCTCTACTGGTACAGGTTGATTTACCAACTTTCGCAGTATGTTTACTGTTGGTGAGCAAGTTGGTTAGCCATCAACTGATGTAAGGGTTAATACCCAGATGGGAAGGTTTCTCAATGATACCTGCATGGGGGATTGTGTCACAACCCTAGTCCAATTCATGATAGGCAGTATGCACTTTTATACCTTTATCCAGGCCTATCACATGGAATTAATGGGCTGTAACAACATCACAGATCACCTATGGCCTGACTCAGTACAAACACCTTCCTGATACAGTTCAATGCACACTTCAACATATCCTCCATGTGGGCTATGTTCCCATACAATGGTGTACATCAACATGCATCCACCTGATTTGGGGGGACAGCACCTTATGCATGCATGCATATATACAGACATCCTAACTCTTCTCATCTGTGAGGCAGACCAACATGTCATCGTGGACATCTTCTAAATGTGCACTAGTAATAGTGCAGCTGTGTGCAACAGAACTGTGTGAGTTGTTAATGCTACATCATGTCTGTTACACCAGCTAGATGTCACCAAAGAGACCATTGAGGGCATGCATGATGAAAACAGTATCATCTTGTGGAGTTTGACCAAGTCATGGCATTTGACACAAATCCACACTGAGGTATTCAATCAACACTGTCACATGTGGCCATAAACGGCTATATCACCAAATGCTTAGACCAGTGTATCACATATAAGGCATCTCCCTATGTTGATATGTGTGACTTGCCTTATATCTCAGGACCAGGTCCGTATATCAGGTATGTCTGCTAGGCACTTTCCTGCCCATTAGTTAAGTGATGGACATTGCAGATGACCTCCACATGCTGTGTCCAAACAGTTGCCTGATGGGCTACAGATTGTGGGCAATCATTGACTCCAACAGTGATATTAGTATTATGCAGACAGTATCAACACATACCAAAACCTGCTGCCACAGCCATGACAGCACCTGCATTGACAAGAAACATGGGAGGATTTGTTGATTCATGAAACAAACACACCACCCAAGTATAATGTGGACATCATACCCTATAATCTGACCAGTAGGTATGTGACCCATGTCCTGGGGGTAGATGGTAAGTGGCACATCCACCAGTATGTGGTCACAGTGCTGACTAATCCCTTGAATGTAACACAAGTATTGGATAGGTGAATGAAATGCATATCACAGGCCACAATACCTTCATGGCTTACAGCCTTCATCACACCAATAACTGTGTGCAATACACTCTTTACATGTACCTCCCTACATATATTCTAGTGATGTATAACTGGTGTACCACCTCTGTCACAGTGCACTGTCACATAGCTTATTAGCCACACCTAGGTATTCCTTCTGTGGATTATACATGACTGTCTGAAGCTGCGGCACACCAATCAAGTTGTTCTAGCAGATGCATGTGTGCTACCCGTTCTACTGATGCACATACTACATACGTAGGTGTTTGATAACATTAATGGCATGTATATAATTTGTGACAGTGTGGATTGTGCCATATATATATATATATATATATATATATATATATATATATATATATATATATATATATATATACATACACCATACACAAAAGGCAACTAGCCTGTATTGCGGCATACTGTCGCATACAGGTGTAGCAGTGTATCTCCTAAAACCTACCACAAATGTTACAGTGCCAGGATAGTGTTTGTGGTTACCATCATAGTGTGGATGTAGCACAATAGTTGTTCAAGTGTTTTGTATGTGTGTGTGCAGACTCATCTCTTATCCCTCTACATCAGATATGTTATGTCAGAAGCACAGGATTACTGCTGGTATTATTCTGATATTGTCCATGATTCTGGTTGGTTCTTTTAATGTTTTCCATGAGCCTTTACATGTGCCCAACTTGCTGGAGACCTCTGCTGACAGTACACTCATATCAGGCATATTAGCTTGCATAGCTTCACAATATGCACCCTGTGACAAAGGAGATACTCAACAAAAAGAAAACGATTAAATAGAAAAATGCTCACTTTATTAACAGAAATAAAGCTTTAGGGAAATGACCCTTCCTCAGTATTCAAATACAGTGCTAAAATCCACCATTTTTATATATGCTCTGTCTGTCCATTTATACTCAGACATTTCTAATTTATTATTTATGTCTAAGTTTGAAGCAGACAGAGCACCTGGACTTAATAACATGGTAACTATTAAACCTGTATTAATAGGCAGACAAAAACAATATAAATGATATTTTACATATTCATGATGAATATTTAGGTGAATTTATAAAAAGTATATAGGAATGTTTTTTACATATATATGTTTTTATTGTTAATTGTTTTTATAATCTCATTGGTTGGCTATGTCATGTGTTATTTTATATAAAAATGATGGATTTTAGTACTATATTTGAATACTGAGGAAGGGTAATTTCCCGAAAGCTTTATTTCTGTTAATAAAGTGAGCGTTTTTCTATTTAATTGTTTTCTGTTTGTTGAGCTACAATTAAAATGTTTAATAGAATTAAACTACAGTTGACCTGTGCTTTGTACAAAGGAGATACTGCCAGCACAGCTAGCTGGAATTTTGTAAATAATTATATGTCATTTGTGGATATTAACTTGATTTATATAGAAGCTTAGTAGATGGAAAACAGACCACTGCTAAGAAAGACACAGCATCTGACCTAACCATTGTGAAGCCTGCAATGGTTACAGAGGAATACTACTTGGTTGGGCAGTTTAGTCCAGTCAGAGATTTAGGAGGAACCCCATTCCAAATGCTTTTGGCTAGGACTCATCTTGACTGGGAGAGTAGAAAAGGAAGCAAGCAATGAGATGTGTTTTAGAATATCCCTGCAGATATTCTGATAGGGAATTATTTTGATAATGCAGTAACTTGCAGTCAGGCTTGGAGACAAGCATGTGGGTCTGGTAGCCTGGGAGGGTCCCAGACAGACTGCAGACTTGAAGCCAGAACTGGAGTGATGGTTACTTCAAAGAGGGAGCTACCCTGTAGCAGTGAAACTGAAGGTGAGCCACAGCTGCTGGTGGGTACTGATGTTCCCTTAGACAGAGTGCACCCAGGCTGACAGTGAGGCACCGCTGTCTTCCTGTGGAAGGGGAGTTGGGAAGGGTTACAACGAGAGACTTGAGACAGGATCAGCTCTCAGAACCTACATTACAAGGCTTAAGGGAGGTAGTCAGAGAGGCACCTGATTCACAATGAAAGGGGGAATCTGTATACTGGGAAAAAGGGTTACTGTGTAGAAAGTGGACCACTGTGGGAGGGCTAGAGGGTGAGAAAATACAGCAGTTGGTAGTGCCCAGAGCTTGCCTTCTGTCACTTCTAGCCATAGCCCATGATATCCCCCTTGCAGGTCATATGAGCATAAAATATACCAAGAGATGTATTATGCTGAAATTTTATTGGCCTCAGATTTTCAGAGATGTAACAGGGTACAGAAGTACCTGTGAGAAGTGCCAAAAAGTAGGCAAGGCAGGAAACAAGGTCAATGCTCCTTAGATGCCTTTGCCTATGATTGAGGAGCCATTTATGAGGGTAGCTATGGGATATTGTGGGTCCTCTAAGTACCCATAGTTCCGCAGTGAAGAAGTACATCCTAGTGATAGTAGATTATGCTACCAGATCCCCTGTAGCAGTGGCTCTGTCCTCCATTGATAGAGATTTTCAGCAGGGTAGGTTTCCCAAAAGAAATGCTGATTAACAGAGGTGGCAATTTTATGTCACACCTGCTGGCTTGTCTGTGAAAGTACTGTGGGGTGAAGTACCTAAAGACCACACCTACCACCCCCAGACTAATGGTCTGGTGGTGAGGTTAAACTCTACTCTCAAGACCATGCTATGGCCATTTGCAGAACAGTTTAAGAGGGAGTGGGACAGATGTTCATAGGTTCATAGGTAGGTACTAGGCTATTGGCCCTAGGGCCTATATAAGCCTAGCCAAAAAGGTACCCTGGCTTTTGCCACTCAAGAAAGTTATCCCATCTGTTGTTTGCTTACAGGGAGGTGCCCCAGGAATCCTCAGGTTTTTCAGGTTTTGAGTTGCTGTATGGGCACAGAGTGAGGGGACCTCTAGATTTAGTACATGATGAGTGGGAGGTTGAGTGTAAATCCCACAAGGAATCTGTTGTGGCATATGTCCTAAACCTCAGAACAAGGCTCAGGAAACTCATGGTCTTGACCCAGGAGAACCTGGCAGAAGCTCAACAGCAGAAAATGGTCTGGTATGACAGAAATGCTTCAGGCAGCTTGGGAGGGACCCTTCAAAGTATTAAGGATAGTCAGTTATGTTAACTACATGATAGAGCTGCTAGGCAGGAGGCAGGGGCACAAATTCTACCATGTTAACACCATAAAACCTTACTATGATAGGGAGGCCCTGGTGCTAAGTATTTACAGTAGCAGGCAGGAAGAGTCTGAGGTGAATCTATGGCTACAGGGAGCCAACCAGAAAAATCCGACATTACTATGGTGGATCCAATGGGTTGCAGGCATATGACAGGATAGTGCAGCACTCTACTGAGGTCAGCAATGCCAAGGCAGTTGGAATCTCAAGACAGCAAATGGTGTAATGTGTTCCCAAATAGGTTCATCCCCCTCAAGCAATGTTTCTCAACAGTGACTTGCAAAACTAGGTGACTCTTTGAGGGGGAAGAAATGTGACAAAGTAGATACTGCCAGCACAGCTAGCTGGAACTTTGTAAATAATTATATGTCATTTGTGAATATTAACATGATTTATATAGAAGTGTAAACAAAAGAAGGTACTGCCAACACAGCTATCTGGAATTTTGTAAATAATTATGTCATTTGTGAATACCAACATGATTCAGATAAGATGTTTGTGTTACAAATGTATTAGAGCTATTTGTCATTTAAGATGGTTTGTACAGCCATGTATGTTGAAGAGGTATTTTACAAAGAGCTCTTTGAAATGTATCCATAATGTACTCTACTGGAATAGAACAGAAATATACATACACTATTGTAACTGTTTAAATGTATATATTTTAACAGGGGAAACTGGAATACAGGAGGTTAACTTGCAAAACTTCAAAAAAATGGCTGAAATTAAATTACTTTATGGCTAGGCCATAAATAAAAGATATTGTATTTCAGTTTCAGTGCAGCAAAGAGACACAATGTATAAAAATAAGGAGCTTTCTGTATTGTCTTGGAAGTATTTTATTGTTTTATGACTTGCACCATTTGCAAAGATCTGAGGAAAAGCCCTTGTCTATGTATTTTCACAGGTAGATGCTAAATACTGCCAGATTCCAGCAATGGGGGATTTCACCTGGGATAGAGGCAGAAGACAAGAAATGATGTAATTCTGCAAGCTGTCCCAGTAGTAATATTTGAGATATTAATTTGAGAGGTCTCAGTGAGAGAGACACCATTATCTATTCTGTCTTGGACCTGACAAGATCCATTCATCACCCATTTGTCTTGCTCTGAGTAAATAAGTCTAACTAACAGTATAATTATCTTAGATATAGACAGGAATATAGCAACACTTAATTTAGATGTTTTTCTTTATTTATTTGAGGCTGTCCTGCAATGTTGTTTTAAATATTTCCTGTGATTTTGAACTCTGACATCACTGTAAATATATATTGAGCATTGTCTTGTTCTTTTATTATTTATTATTTAGTATTAAATATATTTAAACCTTTCATTATGAATGATCTTTGTAAACCTATTTAAGTTCTGAGAGTACTTGCATACTTATTTAGTGACACTGTGGGCCACTCCTAATAGACATGCTCTTGGTCAAACTACCATTTGTAGTAATAGTAACATTACACAGTAAGATTGGACACTCTTTGTTAAGGGCCTTAAAGTAGTTGATAAGGGGTTCTGGTGGCAGCAATAACTACCTTATAGTCTGGGCAGAACGGGGCATAGCTAGTAAACCTGTGCCAGCCTTTTCCAGGTGTGTGTGTATAAAACAAATCTCCAAAAGTGTGTGTGTCAGCTACTTGGGCAAGGACACAAATCACGGGTTGGACAGAGAGTGTGTTGAAGGACATGGCTTGGAACCCTGGCTAAGGACTTAACTCTATAGCTGTGCCAGTGGGGAGTCTTACTGGGGATCTGGAGAGAGAGGGAGAAACCAGACCCGGACTAACTGTGGTCTCTTTGTGTTCTTAACGGACATTGCACTTGATGCAATGAGCTGCATCTGGAAATAATGTGTGTGTACTTGTCATCCACCTAGTGTACATTGCCCACTGGTGCCAGTGGTGAGGAATGAGGCTACTTGATTACTGATTCAGTGGTGTGGCATCACACAGCTTACTCCAGTTGTATTTCAGATTCCTGATAGATGTCCTCTGCATTGTTCATGTAAGGATGACTATCTTACATGCACATCTTCCCCATTGTTATGTTGTCTTATGTGACAGTCACATAAAACACATTTTCACTGTACAGCCCCTACAGTACCATATAGAGATGTAATTGTTGTTGCTGCTACAACTATCTACTATTGACATGCCCTCATCTGCTGTACATTAGGTTGTTTCACCTGTACTCTTTCCCTCTGTTCATTCCTGCAATTCATCTGTGTGTCCCTATTCAAGACACACACTTCCCCTGAGTGTTTATTTTGCATGGCAGTCCATGTCCTGTTACACTTCATTAACACAGCTTCAGTACAGAATGTCAGAAATGAGATATCACAGTACTGTGCACTGTAGCTATACTGTCCTGTACTGTGTTTGGACTGTATACTTTGCATTCATACCTCTCAACTGTCCAGATATTCCCAGGATGTCCAAATGTTTTCCTTATCAAATTTGTGGCTTTCTGCTATATGACTGGGATGATCTCTGGACTGATGTGAGTCAATATTATATAAATTTGCATGCATACCTCTCAACTGTCCTGATTTGCACAGAATGTCCAGTTTTTCTCTCATATCTGTGATCTTTTCCTCATAATATTTTTGTTTTCTGGCAAATCATTGGCATGTCATTGCGAAGTGAAGTCAGACACTGGTGACTAACATTTGAGTTTCAAACTTCATGCTCTTCAGAAAGTTCATGCTAATATATAGCCAATTATCATATCAACTTTCTAAGTTTCAAAGTGCAATATTAAAAATCCATCCCTATTTATGGGCCTGGGCCTTCGTCCCCCATTATTCATGGGTTTGTCCAGATTTCTTGCTCTAAGAGGTTGAGATGTATGTTTGAGTTTCATTCTTCCACATTCCTATGTGACATCAATGGCAAATATGTCCCTGTTTCTGGTTAAATGTCCTAGCATTATGCTGACCTTTGATATGCAGATATGTTGCACTAACAGATTGATAGCTATCTATAAAGCCCTGGTGAATCTTATGGCATTCCACCCAAATCCACTGACCATAGGTGCTCTGCTTTAAGCAGAATTGTATCCATGTTTGCTTACACAGTTTCCTGGCTAGTAACACTGTTGCCAGTGATGAAACCTATCTTAGATGTGCCTCAAGGCATTAATATGCATTGCGCACTCCCACTCATCGAACACCACTGATCAAACATGTAAACTGCACATAGGCTTCACACAGAGCAAACACAGAGTTTATTGAATCCCATGGTTTGTTCTATACTCAACTTTAGAAATTATTAGGACCTTGCCATACACATGAGGCAGCAGTGGTGTTACTGTTGAGTACAAATTTGAAAATCCTAGCTACATCCCTGCTCTAAAGCTATGCATTCAGGTGAAAGTATGTGTCACATTCATATTTGGAATGGGTTAAAGGAAGACAGTAGTTTCATTTATAATTCTGATTTGAAATTTCTGTGGAAGTCTTACTGCAACTCCAGTTTTCATTATATATATATAATATATCATGTTTATATTTCTGTTATCTTTATAAATAGTTAAAAAAGGTAAAACTCCTCTTTTTGGTGACTTAATGCCCCACTGGAATGCCACCCCTCACTATTCAACATCTTCTAGCACCTCTGCGGACAGAAAAGCTGTACCCTATAAAGGGTAACACTGGGGATAGTGGAGCTAGGAAGAGTAGAAATATATCTTAAAGAGATATTAGTTGCCTACTCCAGGAAGGCACCCTAAGGTCAAGTAATATCAGTATATTTTTAAACAGATGATACTTCATGGCCTGTTTCTTTCACTCAGTTAGCGCACTGACTAAAATGTTTCCATGTACATGCTCTACAGATCCAAACTAGGAAAGTGTGTGAGAGAGAGGGGGGGAGAGAGAGACACGAGGTCACAAAATCATATATTTAGCTAAGATTTAGTAGCTAAGACAGGGTTATATGTCAGATAGCGCACCATAAAACAGTCAGACTCTAGCTGTCAGTAGTGAGTCAAATCATGCAGCATTATCAGAAGTTAGACCTCAAGGGGTAGAGCGAAGATGGCCATCTGGTAGCAGCACCAGTTCAGAACTCTATAAACTATATATTTAGACAATAATTCATTTAAAAAATATTAGTAATTCTTACCAAAACTTATTAATAGTAGTTCAAACTTCAAGATACCAAAGTTGGTGATCCTATTCAGAGAAATTCCTGTCAAATTATTAGAGGCTTTTTTCTGGTGAATCATGAACAGCTCTAAGCACTCTCAAGCAGATCCAGCACTGAAGAAAGATCTGCAACAGGTGACTACTACTTTACAAGTATTGTCTTTAAAATAGATGACTTTAAGCAAATTCAATTCTTTAAGGAGCTATTACAACACAAAATAAAATCTCTGATATAAAAACTGCTTTAACTGACATTGATAGGAGGCTAAAAGAAGAAGAATTACAAACTGAACAAAATACATGGCTATAAAATAAGCTAGATGACCTTGAAAATCAGGTAAGGAGGTGTAATATAAGGATATTTTGTCTCCCTGAGAAAACAGAGGATGAGGATATTAGAGTTTTCTTAAACTCCTGGATCTCAGAAATTTTAAAACTGCAAGAAAGTTTATCTTATGGCATCAAGAGAGCTCACAGAGTAATAGGAAAACTGACATCTACTTCCTTTTCACGACTGAGATTGTCATAAAGTTATTATCATATGTGGATAAAGAACTTGCATTAAAGACAGCATGGAGACGTGCCCTTTTGAAATTAAATCAAACCTACATCAGGTTTGAAAATTACTATTTTGCCAAAGTATTAGAAAGGAGGAAAAATGCTGGCCACTTGTGAAGTTGTTAAAACAGAATAAAATTAAAACTCAAATAATGTATCTTGCAATAATTAAAATCTATCTGACCAATGGACCAAAAATCTTTAATATTATAGAGGAAGCATCTTCTTTTATTAAAAACAACAATTTAATTTCAATTCCTGAGGCCATAGACTGTTCCAATTCTACATTAAAGAGATCTTCTGAAATAAAATACTTGGACTGATGTAAAAAAAGAAGCAAAATACTAAAATTGCATCTGTGGATATTTGCAGGTGTCTTAAAGTATCTACTGATAAGTGAAGTTTTATTTTACTATTACTAATCTGACTTTTCACATTAGGCATGAAGTAAGTTTTCTTTTATTCATCTCATTATTAGATTTTAACTTTCGTTCCCATCTTATAATAACTCTTTAATATCACAAGCAAGCAATATTAAATGAAAATAACTAATCATATAGTTCTAAATAAGTTTCTATAACAATATTAAATTACTAGTTTATGAAACTGAGTGTCTGATATCACTGTAATATGGTAGGGTGTTCTTACTGTTAAAATGTCTTTTTTAGTACTGCTGATAGGCTGAGCTTTACACATATTATGTCTTAATAACTAAAATAAATAAGCATAACTTTATAACAAAATAGTCTATTTTATTTTATTTATACTTTTACAAGTACAAATGGCCTGGAGACTGTCTGTGGGTTTATTTGTTGTGATGCAGTTACTGTATTTACTTAGAAAATGGCCATGAGGCCCAATAACTTTTTTTTTTCATTTTACATGCTTAAATAAAACTGTTGTACTTAAAATCATGTCTATAGATTAAAGAGAAGATTTACTCACTTTGAGGAGCTTGACAAGCTGTTTTTAAACCTTGTAGATTCATTAAAATAACTCTGAGCTTCTTTGGCCATTTTCTTATGCTGCAACACACATGAAATGTTGGGAAGCATTTCAAAAATGCACCCCTTGCTCTGATCTTCCTGTTTTAATTTGTGAATGCCAGGAATGAAAGATATTACTAAACAAAGTTCATATTTCACTAGTAATGATATATATATATATATATATATATATATATATATATATATATATATATATATATATATGTTTGATGAAACATAGATATGAAAAAGTAGAGTCAAAATATAGGTATACATATATAAAAAAAGAAAGGAAAAAATATATGTGTGTATATATATATATATATATATATATATATATATATATATATATATATATATATATATATATATATATATATATATATTTATATACATAACATGCAGTGCAGTTATACCTCAGAATCATCCTTCTCAACCTGTTAGTGCAAGAAACCTGTACAAAGGCTACAAAAGGGGGTTGGGCCACATATGGGGACATAATTGCTGTTACAAATGAAGACATTTGTTACAGCAACAGAATGTGTTTCAGCAGACAATTACTGAAGGATATGAGGATGGAAACTGAAATGTTATGTCATTATTTACTGATATAAATCCTTGGATCATCACCGTGATTTACCAGACAAATACAAATAAATTATGGAACTAAACAAAAGTATGGACTAGACATCCAGACATTCTGTGAAAATCCTGACAGTGGAAAGGTATGTTCAGAACCCCTTAGTGCAATGAATCTGGACCAAGCCTGACAAAGTGGGGGGACAAAGGCATGAAAAAGGGGACATATCCAAAATACATCAGTAGATAAGCTGAGAAAGTTGATGTAGTAATACTGTATGTCCTAACATATATCGACTGAAATTAATCCCTACATCACTTGATGGATTGCCAACTGGCTTACTGACACTACCCACACTGTAAAAGTAACCGACTCCAAATCCAGCTCCAGACAAGTGACAAGTGGAGTACCTCAGGTTTCAGTCCTGGGACTGCTCTTGTTTGGTATCTATTTCTCTGAAGTACAGGCCAACACTAAGGGACTCTGGCTAACAAAGTTTGCAGATGACTGCAAACTGGGAGCCATTGTTGAATCCGCAAATAATGTGTATACTCTACAAAAGGGCCATACAGAAACAGATGCTTGGTGCCAGAGCCATGGGCTCAAGTTCAATTCCAAGAAATATATAGTTATTCTCTTTGGGAAAAAACATGTATCCATGAATTACCACATAGGTAGCAGTACACTAAACACCAAAAGTGTGATAAGAGACTGAGGGACACAGGTGGACAGTAGTCTCACCTTCGATAACCACATCACCACAACAGCCAGGAAATCTTTCTATGTGGCACACCTCATCACTAAAGCCTTTTCATCCAGAAAAAATGAGGTCATTCTCCCACTGTACTCATCCCTCATTAGACCCATTATAGAATACAATGCCCCATTTGGTATGTACCTCTCAAGACATCTGCAACAACTAAAAAGGCCGCAGAAATACCTCACTAAAAGAATCACTGGCCTAAAGCTGATGCCCTATGCTGACCGCCTTAAAAAACTCCAGCTATACTCTATCGCATATCGTCTACTCAGAGGCGATCTTTGCTTAACATAAAAGGCCATGTCAAACCCAGAGCTGTTAGATATGCTACACTTAAAGAAATCCAAATCCCTCAGAACCACATGCTCCAGGGATCTAAACCTTGTCATCACAGTAAACAAAACATGCTGGAGGGATAAGTTCCTGACCCAGGGACTCCCCAGACTCTGGAATGGACTGCCCATACATGTCAAGCAGAGCGCCTCTTCAAAAGGAACGTTGATGATTGGATGGGAAAAAGGAAATTCACCCCAGGGGTAACATCAGTCACCCTGCTAGACAGGGGTCCAGGGAAGTAACTAGTGTGGGAAGAAATAACCAGGGAATTGTTATGGCTTGGCTTGTATAGGCCCTATGGCCGATAGCCTAGTACTAACCTATGAACCTATGAAATATCACAATTCCAGGACTCAATTGCTTCTCATTAGTTAGTGACCTCAGTCTCCACATCATCCCACTGATGTGTCAGGAATACACAACAGTTATGGGGACCAGACCAAAGATATTGGCCAGACAACTGGACATCCTACAAATATGTGGACATAACACAACAGTAGGGAAACTACACTGAGCTACTGAACAATGTCCAAACTACAATCAGACTGACATAACACTACCCAAGTCCAGCTCTGGGGCTGTACACATGCATTAGCAAATATAACGGGCACTACAGGGATGTAACACCAGTGGAAACAGACACTGGTGTGAAAGTGCATACCCCCAAACAATTGCACCACAGTCACAGCAACATACCAGTAATCAAACTGAACACTATAGTATAATGACTGTATGAGCAACAAAATCCCATTTGCCACTCACACATTACCCCTACATATACTGTCCCAAGTCACAGTGTAGTAGGAATCAAAAAGTGTTATGAAACATTTCATGATATGCATGTATAAACATATACAGGTGATAGGGAACTAGAAACTGGAGCAACATGCACAGTCAGATGGAAAGGGCCCATGACACTCACATGTACCCCCTCCCTACACAACCAAAATAACTTGTGCACATTACATTGCTACACAATCCTGACAGTCTTTTAACAATAGTCAGACATACACAGACCTCTCAAATGTACATTTCCCCACAGAATATATAGGCACAGGACTCATATCCATAGCCGCTTCCTTGTTACATGTCTGGGGGGGGGGGTTCTATGACATCACTGGGATGGTAGCAGGAATTAATGCAATAAATAATGATACTACATACTTCTGAACCTCTTAGTGAATGACACCTGGACAAAGCCTGACATAATTGGGGGACAGAGACCCAAACACAGGGGTATATTGGACATACTGTTGTTATAAATGTCAACAGTTGCTGGTGTTACCAGCTTTGTTGTAACATATATTTTTTGAGGGATATGAAGTCAGTAACACCAATGGATGTTAGCATTTTCTGACTGCATCCCCCAGAGTATCCTACTACCGATTAGCCAAGGACAACAACTGTCTGGGGAACAGACCAAACATATGAGCCATGCATCTGAACAGTGTCTAGGCCTCTGGACAGTGTAGAGATATGACCACAGTGATGTAACAGAATGGAAATCTCCTGACAGCTGCCAAACATGTCACTCAGCACCATATGAAGCACAGTAAGACCAACATGACACTCCCCCACATCACCTCTGTGCAATTACCCATGTATATTTGAATATAGCATGCACTACAGGGATGGAACTGTAGTGAAAAGCAGAGAGTGGTGCAAAAATGTCCACCCAAAAACATTTGCACCACAGTCACAGCAACATACCAGTACTCAAAATGAACTCTAGAGTAGAATAACTGTCTGAACAAACATATCCTGATTGCCAGTCATGCACTAAACCAACATATACTGGCCCAATTCACAGTGTACTGGGAATCATGAGGTGTTACATGACATTTCACAGTCAGCCCCTACAAGCATACAGACATGATAGACCACCAGCAGCTGTAGCATCATGTAGAGTCAGATAGGTAAAGGATGTATGGCACTCCCATCTGCTACTCTCCCTACCCAGCCCAACAATAATATACACACAACACTGCTACACAATCGTGGCAGTCTGTTCACAATGGCCAGACAGACATAATTGTCATATGTATAGATTTCCACAGAATTACCAGGGTGTGGAACCATAATCCTGGCCACTGCTGCATACCATTGCCAGGAGTCTGCCAGGTCATTGGCATGATAACTAGAGTACAGTTGGTAATTAATGATAGATCATACCGCTGCACTTTGTAGTGCAGGACATCTGGACAATGCATGACTTACTTGTGGGACAGAGGGCTGGAAAGAGGGACATATCACACATAATGGTGTTACAACAGTAGCTGGTGTTACACATGTTGTTGTAACATAACATCCCTGAAGGATATGATATCTGGAACACCAATGGATGTTAGCAGTTACTGACTACAATCCTCACATTATCACACCAACACCACAGAAACAGACATTGTTCAAGGAACAGACAAAGCATAACAGACAAAATCTGGCCAGTCTGTGGACAACATGCCAGTTGAGAAGTCTGTCAGAGACATATCACTGTCAGATGTCAAGTCACCCAGTAAATGCATGTCCAGATGAACCCTGTCAATCTAACAACCCTGCATGTGTATAACAGTACTAATAACATACAATCTGTACCCAATTCTGGAGCTTTGTCACCCATGATGTTGGGTTGTCTCCACATGTCCTGTCCTGTGAGATATTTCCACTTACTATCTGTGAAGCTGTAGCCCCCCCCCCACCTCCGTAATGTCTCCCACACAGGCAAAGAAAATGTATAATGCCCACATGAAGGGCATCCCATATGTTGGAACTAGCAGCAATGTCCAGGCCCACGCAACAATACTATGTTGGCATCTACATAGCTTTATGGACTCAGCAATACCTGACAGGACAACATAAACCTCTCACGATAGGCTGAATGCCTGTGGTGGACAGCAGCAATATACAACTACCATCATAGGTGGAAATAATCGCAGGATGTACCAAGAAGGAACATGTGCCTCATTGGAAGCTATGTCACCTTTTTCTGCACAAGCAAATAAGGTCACAGGTGGTGTACCCTAAGGCTGTCTTTGAGTGCAAACTGGAGACATCTAGCAAGGCCAATCACAAGGCCTTCCAGATGTGTGTCTGCAATTCCAGAGGCAACACACATATCTGCTCTGTAGTGATGGTCAATAACACCACATACACATATGACATAGATATAGGCAACCAGCTGCAGACAGGTGAAGTGTAAACATCACCCCGTTGTCCCCCATGGGTACACATGTGCTTGTAATGCACCTGCTGCCCTCCCCTCATGATCAGGAAGTAGGTATGCAATGCCCTCTCAAAAGCAGCACATAGAGGTCACCATAGGCCTGATACCATTCCTGGCTGCATCCAACATGAACACAGGTATGGACTCTTAGACCCATTTTACAGTGTAGTGAACCACAGCCTGAGCACCTATATCATCCCATCTGAACAGAGGACAGACGCAAAGTTGATACAAAACAGGTTATGCGTTAGCATTAATGTTCAGAAGGATATAAGTCTGAAACTGAAATGTATGCCATAATGTCACGACAGCAGTCCTCAATGACATGGCTGAAAATCTCATCACTCGCCATTTAATATAGCAATATAATATTAACATCCAATAGGTGATAAATAAAAATATACTGCTCAAATCCCCAAACCAAGATAGTGCACTGGTCAGAGTCCCAGCTTTGCATGCAGGCATACACGGTTTTAGTAATACAGCAGGCAGTCCAAATTTACATGTGAAAGCAGTGTTAAAAGTGCTATGTTCATGTTATAACATGGGGTAAATTATTTTTGTCACCCAGGGTAGTGTAGCTGGTATAAAATGGATGTGTGAGTGCATATAACATGTGAAAACACCCATGTATACACATGTCCCATACAGTATAGTTACACCCTTTGCTACTGTAATGAAAGCACATACAGCCATGTCATGTAATGGAAATCATATACACTTACTAATAGAAGTCATTAGTGTGGTATATTATGAAAATGAACTGTGAGCAATGGTTAGCAATGCTCAGCTATGCTTAGCAAGTTTAACAACACATTTCTGTTGTTTTCACCCCGCTGTCTGGGATTTGAGTGCCCAAATTCACCTCCAAATCCTGTGCAAATGCACAGCTGTTGCTGTATAAGGAATGAACAACTACGGACCTTCTGTACACCCATTCTGTACATCCATAGTTATCTTTCATATTATTCTTGCCTCTGTGTGCCCCTTTTACACCACTTTCCTATCACTCCTTTCTCTTTTCTTTTAAAGAATTAGTGCAGTTGTAAGTGTGAGTAAGTGGTTGTAAGCGGGAGTAAGAGCAACAAAATTACCAGCCCTGTTAGGACTTGAATCCAGGGCCCTGTACACCATAGTCACAGCAATGTACCACTACACCATTTAAGTTGTAAGGATTGCTGATGCTTTTTCCAACATATGCTCATTCAACAGTAGGGAAAAGATTCCATAGAATCAGTCAGGCTTCGTATTTATACATATACACATGTATATATGTATGGAGATTCATATATATATATATATATATATATATATATATATATATATATAGACAAATATATATATATATATATATATATATATATATATAAAATATAAATAGTGATATACATATAAAATACACACACACACACAAACACACAAATATATTTATAGACACACACACACACACACAGACACACACACACACACACACACACACACACACACACACACACACACACACACACACACACACACACACACACACACACACACACACACACACACACACACACACACATATATATATATATATATATAGATATATATATATATATATATATATATATATATATATATATATATATATATATATGTATATATTCATAACATGTAGTGGAGTCATACCTCAGAACCATACCTACCAACCCCTTACTGCAAAAAAATCTGGCCCAAGACTGTCCAAATGGGGGGGCAATGGTACAAAACTAGGGACAAATTTCAAATATTACTCTTATAAAAGTAGAATGTTGCCAAAGTGACAGGGTTTGTTTCAGCATACATGTTCTGAAGGCTGTGAGTTCTGAAACTGAAATGTATGTCATAATTTACTGTCAGTAATCCTCAGATTATCACAGTGATTTACCAGGGATATGAAAATAATGCATCTGTGGAACAGACCAGAAATCCAGAAATATGAGCAATAAACCTGGACACACTGCAACAATCCTGACAGTCCCAAGGTAGACTCTGATCCCCTTAGTGCAATAAAATTGGGCCAGGCCTGACAAAGTGGGGGGGATAAAGCCATGGAAATAGGGACATATCTGAAATATTGGAGTAGATAAGCTAACACAGTTGCTGCAGTAACAGCCTCATGTCTGTCCTAACATATGTTGACTGAAGTAGCACAAGTCCAACACTCAATTACTTCCCACTAGTTAGTGACTGAAATCCTCATATCAGCCCACTGATGTGCCAGAAATACACAACACTTATGGGAGTCAAGCAATACTATGTCCTACAAATATTTGGACATAACATCACATTAGGGAAACCACTCAGCTGCTAAACATGTCACCAAGCACTGTACAAAGTACAGTTAGACTGACATAACACCAACTTAAATCTGCTAGGGGGAATTACACATGTATTGCAAATATATCAAGCACTACAGGGTGTCACAGCACTGAAAAGCAGACACCAGTGTGAAAGTGCATACCCACATCCAATTCAACCACAGTCACAGTGACATACCAGTAAACAAAAGGAACAGTACAGTATAAGGACTGTGTGAACAAAAACATCTCAACATGTTTGCCACTCACATACTACCCCCACATATACTGGCCCAATTCACAGTGTACTATGATGCCTGACTGTGGTATGGGACATGTCTTGCCTGCCTCCACAAACATATACAGCCAATAGACCAGCAGAAACAGGAGCAACATGCATGGGCAGATAGAAAAGGAGCCATAACACATACATCCATACTCCTCCCTACACAGGCCAAATAACATTGACGCAATACACTGCTACTTAGTCCTGACAGTCTGTCAACAATTTCCAGAAATACAGTCTCAACTGTACAGAGTCCCACAGAATGTCCAGGCCTTCCCCTCTTTTATAAGGCCTCTTCCACATAACATGTCTGGCAATCTGATACATCACTGGGATAATGTCAGGAATGTAGGCACTAAATAATTATATATCATACTTATCATATCATACGCATCACATCTGGACAAAGCTTAACACAAAAAAACAGCCAGCACCAACTGGAATGTGAAAGAAACTGACTTTAATAAATCAACACACAGTCAACAGGCCAGTTTCAGCCCAAAGGCCTTTCTCAATGCATAATATTAACTACAGTCAACCACACAGTATATATATGTCATCCAAATTGATTAACCAATAAAAATAAATTTATAAATGATCATTCAAACCAGGTGTAAACAATCCACCCAGTCTCACAATCCATGATTTCTCCCTTTTGTTAAAGATGTTATGCCAGCCTGTCTTAAAGCATATATTGCCCAATATTTTATCAATAATGATACATTTAAAACTAGCAGAAGTGTGTACAATCATGTGTTTGTATAGTGCATTAGAAGAATATTTATTTTTAATTTTATTTTTTATTTTATTTTTATTTTACATTTGTTGACCAGGCTAGTCCGACTGGATGTATGTCCATTTTCAGCACAGGCCCTGGAAGAAAAGCTCCAACATACAAACATTAGTAAGGACAAGTACACAAAATTTAAGCCTATATAATAGTATATACATCCAGATACATTAGATATAAACTATAAGTCAGAAGACAAGAAGTAAAAAGTATGTTATGATAAAAAAGTTTTCATAAAGCAGAAAGGTTGAGGGTGCATAAATACTGAAAGAGAGTTAGTCGGGGTTGGTACAGGGGCAGAGCCAGTGTGTCTTGAGGAGAGTTTTGAGGTGGAATTTAAGGCAGGGAAGAGAGGAGATTGCTGTAAAATTGTGTGGCAGAGTGTTCCAAGTTTTCCCTACTGTGTTTGAGAACAAAGATTTGCCAGCTGTGTTATTGGGTTTAAAGGTGGATATAAGTAGTTTGTTGGAGGAACGAAGGCCTTTGAGATTACAGTAAGGAGTGATAAGGGAAGTCAGTATGGGAGTTTTTGTGGGTTTGAAAAGGATTTTGTAGGCTTAGGAGAGCTGGTGAAATAGGATTAGATTTTGTATTTCGAGCCAACCTAGTTGCTTTAAGTTTTGGCAGTGATGAGTTCTAAAGGTAGAGTTAGTGACAAATCTGGCAATATTGTTGTAAACAACTGACAGTTTGCTGAGGTTAGTTTTGGTCAAAGAAGTGTAGATAGGTGAGGCATACAGCAGGGTGGAAATGAGATGGGAATGAGCAATGGAAGTTCGGGCAAGAGGAGTAAGGAATGGTTTAATTCTATAGAGGGTGCCTAGTTTTCTGTTAACTAATTTTATTGTGTTGTTAATGTGTGTGTCAAAGGTCAGATTGTTGTCTATCTCAACTTTGAGGAGTCTGGTAGTTGGATTGGGTGATATGTTGGTGCCATTATTCGACATGACAGTAAAGTTCATTGAAGGGGATTTTCGGGTAGGGGAAAACAGTAATAATTTGTTTTTTGGGGGGTTCAAAATTAAGCATTGCTTTAGGAACCATGTCTCTATGGTTTGGAAAATCTGTTGGGTGAGGGAGTGCAATTCAGAGTGGGTTGAGGCAGAACAGATTAAAGTAGAGTCATCTGCATATTGTATACAGGTGGCAGGAGAAATATGAGTATGCAGATCATTAATGAAAATTGAGAACAGAAGAGGGCCAAGTATTGAGCCTTGGGGGACACCTAGAGTAATGGGGAGGTTGTTGGACAAGTTACTGTGCCAGTACACAGACTGTTGTCTGTTGTGCAGATAAGAGTGAAACCACTTAATTGAGTTTATGTCTAGTGCAAATGATTTAAGTAAATTTAACAGTATGTCATGATTGACCATCTCAAAGGCTTTGGATAGATAAATAAATAAGGCGGAGGTAAGTATATTATTGTTCCTATTTTTTTTTATGTGGTCTGTGAAGGAGAGGAGGGCAGAGGTGGTGCTATGGTAAGGTCTGAAGCCATGTTGACAGTTAGCTAGAATATTGTTAGTTAAGAGGTGATTCAGAAGTTGCTTCTGGACACATTTTTTCATGATTTTAGCAAGAGAAGAGAGCAAGGCTATGGGTCGGTAGTTGGAGATCTCGGTTGAGTTTCCACATTTATGGAGGGGAATAATATGAGTTATTTATGAAGAAGAGAATAGTTCAGTGAGGAGATTACGGGTTGTAGTTGAAATGTGGGAATAGATTGTTGGAGTTGGTGGTCAGACAGAAGAAGTCAGGGGAGAGTTGATTTGAGAAAGACTGAACAGTTTCAGAAATGAAGGTATTGAAGGCATTTGCAGTTTGTTTGGGGTTTTCTTGTGAGGTGCCTGATGGGTTTGGAGTGTCTGAGTGGCCAGGTTTTAGGAGACTATTTATTCCAGCCCAGAACTTTTGTGGGTTATGTAGGTTAGTTTGTTGCAAATGGCAGTAGTAGTTTCTTTCATCACTAAATACTGTTTTTTTGTTATGTTTCTCATTTGTCTAAAGTTTAGTTGGTCAGCGGGATCTTTAGTACTATGGTATTTGGACCAGAGTTTATTTTTTTTCAGGATTAATTTTTGCCTTGTGTCCTTTGTTAGCCATGGGGCAGGTTTTGAGCAAAGTCTGATGGATCTTGCTGGAGCTTGTGAGTCAAGGATAGATAAGAATTTAGAGTTAACATATGTCCCAGCATCATCCAGTGGGAGGTGTTTAAGAGGATACCAACTGCAAGATGTAAGTTCAGACTTGAAAGCTATCAGGGTTAAAGTTTTTGTTTATTCTTAACCATTTTGTATTTAGTTAAGTTGGGGGTGATCAGTTTTATATCTTATTAAGTAAGTAAGGGCATGGTCACTTATATCATCAGGTAGAGTATCTACTGTATATGTTTGGTGGTGACTATTTATCAGGATCCAGTCTAAAATGCTTTCTTTGTTGCTAGTTTTGTTTTTTCTGGTAGGGGATAGAATGGTTTGTGAAAAACCGTGAAGATTTAAGAGGGTGGAAAGGGCAGTTGAGGAGCAGGAATTCCAGTCAATATTGACATCCCCAAGGATTATGGTTTCTTGTGGGAATTGAATGGCCAGCCAGTTAAGGATTTCTTCTAGGGTGCTGATATTATTGCCTGGGGAAAGGTAGATGCAGAGTATAATGAGGGATTTGTAGGTATTAAGCTGGAGTTTAGATATTAGGGTTTCGGCGTTAATATTGGTAAGATGCTCAGAAATACAAAGCCTGATAGATCTGGAAGTTTGACCTATATAGAAAGCCGAACAAGTGCATAACCCAGTCACTACTGCAATTAGAAAAAGTATTTATGGAAATTCACGGTGTATTTCTGCTAGTAAATTCCTTTTTCTGCTGAATATATTTTCAAAAGGAACAATGCCCACACGGAAAGCACCCAACAGCCCTAGAATTATCCAATATGTCCTGAGGCAAATGGTCCAATGGTATATTACATTTATAATGACTGAAGTGGCTACCCAAAGTCTTTCCCCTACAGTATGAAAATGAACATCTTTCTCCCAACAGATCATGCAATCTTTCGTCAGGCAATAAGCTATCTCAATGGTGTTGGACCAAATCCATAAACTGATGTGTATTCCTACAATAACTTGTAGTGAATCTAATTTTGATATTATCATTTTAATCATCACTTTTCTTATATTTAAGTAGCTCACTTTTACAAAGTTGTTGGACCTCCTTACTGGTATTAACAAGTTTAGGATAGGATAAATACATTCTTTAAACTGTTTAATCAAATCCTGGTCAAAATGCATAGAATCTTCTGTGTTAGAGCAGATACAATGAATCCTCATAAATTGAAACTTAGGAATGTTATTAATAACATGCTTAGGATGAAAGCTGGAGGCATGTAACAATGTATTTTAATGAAAGGGTTTCCTAAATACAGAAATGGCCAAAGCACTGTCCTGCTGCCTAAGTAAATTCACATCCAAAAAGGAAATAGACACAGGATCATAATTGACAGTAAATCTAATACCCCATTTGTTTTCATTCAAATACTGAACAAACTCATGTAACCCAGCCACTGGGGATGCACAAGCCAGTGCATTTCTTTGTGCTGGTCCCAAGCCCAGATAAATGGGGAGGGTTGCATCAGGAAGGGCATCCAGCATAAAACTTCACCAAATCATTCATGTGGACAGCAGTAAATATTTACATACCAGATTGGTCAAGGCCCAGGTTAATAATGACCACCACCAGTACTGTTAGCCAAAAGGGTGCTGGTGGAAATTGGGCTACTGTTGGCCGAAGGAGGAGAAGAGGCAGACGGCATGGCCAAATTCAGGAAGAGAGGAAAAAGGCTAGGACTGTGGTAGTGAGGGTCGGAACTTTGATTGTTGGCAGTATGACTGGTATAGGGAGAGAGCTAGCCGATATGATGGACAGAAGGAAGGTTGGTATATTGTGTGTGGAAGAGACCAGATGGAAGTAAGGCTAGGTGTATCGGAGGTGGGTTCAAATTATTTTATCGTGGTGTGGATGGGAGGAGAAATGGCATAGGCATTATCCTGAAGGAACGGTATGCTAAGAGTGTTTTGGAGGTGAAAAGAGTGTCAGATAGAGTGATGTTTATGAAGCTGGAAATTGATGGTGTAATGATGAATATTGTTATTGCATATGCTCCACAAGTTGGATGTGCAATGGATGAGAAAGAAAAATTTTGGAGCGAGGTGGATAAAGTGGTGATGACTGTACCCAAGGGTGAGAGAGTGGTGATTGGAGCAGATTTCAATGGGCATGTTGGTGAAGGGATCAGAGGCGATGAGGAAGTGATGGATAGGTATGGTGTTAAACAGAGGAGTGCAAAAGGTCAGATGGTAGTGGATTTTGTGAAAAGGATGGACATGGCTGTGGTGAATACATATTTTAACAAGAGGGAGGAACATAGGGTGACATACAAGAGTGGAGGAAGATGCACACAGGTGGATTATATCTTATGTAGGAGAGCCAGTTTGAAGGAGATTGGAGACTGTAAAGTGGTGACCGGGGAAAGTGTAGTTAGGCAGCATAGGATGGTGGTTTGTAGGATGACATTAGTGATCAAGAAGAGGAGGAGGAGTGTGAGGGCAGCACCAAGGATCAAATGGTGGAAATTGAAAAAGGGTAATTGTGAGGTGGAGTTCAAAGATGAGTTAAGACAGGCTCCGGGTGGCAGTGAAGAGTTAGCCAATAGCTGGGTCACTACAGCAGAGCTAGTAAGGGAGATGGCTAGAAAGGTGCTTGGTATGACATCTGGACAGAGGAAGGATGACAATGAGACATGGTGGTGGAATGAGGAAGTACAGTAGAGTATACAGAGAAAGGTTGGCAAAGAAGTGGGATTGTCAGAGAGAGATGAAGAAAGTAGACAGGAGTATAAGGAGATGAGGTGCATGGCAAAGAGAGAGGTGGCAAAGGCTAAGGATAAGGCATATGAAGAGTTGTATGAAAGGTTGGACATTAAGGAGGGAGAAAAGGACCTGTACCAATTTGCTAGACAAAGGGGCCGTGCTAGGAAAGATGTGCAGCAGGTCAAGGTGATAAAGGATAATGAGGGAAACATATTCAGAAGCAAGGAGAGTGTGTTGAGCAGATGGAAAGAGTACTTTGAGGGGTTGATGAATGATGAGAATGAGAGGGAGAGATGGTTGGATGATGTGGGGATAGTGAATCATGAAGTGCAATGGATTAGCAAGGAGGAAGTAAGGATAGCTATGAAGAGGATGAAGAATGGAAAGGCTGTTGGTCCAGATGGCATTCCTGTGGAAGCATGGAGGTGTTTAGGTGAAATTGCAGTGGAGTTTTTAACCAGATTGTTTAATGAAATCTTGGAAAGTGAGAGGATACCTGAGGAATGGAGAAAAAGTGTTTTGGTTCCGATTTTTAAGAATAAGGGTGATGTGCAGAGCTGTAGTAACTACAGAGGGATTAAATTGATCAGTCACAGCATGAAGTTTTGGGAAAGAATAGTGGAAGCTAGGTTAAGAAGGGATGTGATGATTAGTGAGCAGCAGTATGGTTTCATGCTGGTAAAGGGCACTACAGATGTGATGTTTGCTCTGAGAGTGTTGATAGAGAAGTACAGAGAAGGTCAGAAGGAGTTGCATTGTGTTTTTGTAGACTTAGAGTAAGCATATAACAGGGTGCCTAGAGAGGATTTGTGGTATTGTATGAGAAAGTCGGGAGTGTCAGAGACATATGTAAGAGTGGTATAGGATATGTACGAGGCTAGTGTGACAGCAGTGAGGTCTGCGGTGGGAGTGACGGATGTGTTTAAGGTGGAGGTGGGATTACATCAAGGATCAGCTCTGAGCCCTTTCTTATTTGCAATGGTGATGGACAGGTTGACAGACAAGATCAGACAGGAGTCCCCGCAGACTATGATGTTTGCAGATGACATTGTGATCTGTAGTGAGAGTAGGGAACAGGTGGAGGAGACCCTGGAGAGATGGAGATATGCTCTAGAGAGAAGAGGAATGAAGGTCAGCAGGACTAAGACAGAATATATGTGTGTGAATGAGAAGGAGGATAGAGGAATGGTGAGGATGCAAGGAGTAGAGGTGGTGAAAGTGGATGAGTTTAACTACTTGGGATCAATAGTTCAGAGTAATGGTGAGTGTGGAAGAGAGGTGAAGAAGAGAGTACAGGCAGGATGGATTGGGTGGAGAAGAGTGTTAGGAGTGATTTGTGACAGACGAGTACCAGTAAGAGTGAAAGGGAAGGTCTACAAGAGGGTAGTGAGACCAGCTATGTTATATGGGTTGGAGACAGTGGCATTGACAAAAAGGCAGGAGTTAGAGCTGGATGTGGCAGAGTTAAAGATGTTAAGATCTGCACTGGGTGTGACGAGGGTGAACAGGATCAGGAATAAGTATATTGGAGGGTCAGCCCAGGTTGAAAGGTTTGGAGACAAAGCCAGAGAGGCAAGATTATGTTGGTTTGGACATGTGCTGAGGAGGGATGCTGAGTATATTGGGAAAAAGATGCTAAGGATGAAGCTACTAGTTAACAGGAAAAGAGAAAGGCCTAAGATAAGGTTTGTGGATGTGGCGAGAGAGGACATGCAGGTGGTTGGTGTGACAAAGCAAGATGCAGAGGACAGGAAGAAATGGAAACAGATGATCCACTGTGGTGACCCCTAACGAGAACAGCCGAAAGAAGATGATGACTGAACAAACTCGTGTAAATGGACTTCATCCGATTTCCACACCATCCAGCAGTCATCCGAAAAGCATCTCCAAATATCTATTTCATCAAGAAGTAGATTGCGACTACAGTCATAAATAATCTTTTATTCAAGATAACCCATGAACAAATCAGCATATATGGGTGCAAAAGATGCACCCGTAGCTGTCCCTTTATGTTGTAAATAACATTTACTGTTGAAGTAAAACACATTTTGTGAGGACATGTTCTGCCAAACACACAAGAAAGATATTAAAGCCTGGACTGTATAATGGAATTTTATCCATCCAGTATTCCAAAGCACATAACCCTGCCAAATGTGGAATACTAGTGTATAAGAAGTCACGTCCAGGGTGCACATTAACCAACCAGGCTCCAATTGAGTATCAGATGTGATATTAAGGAATTCTGTGGCATCTTGCAAACGTGCCCTAATACCTTTCAACAAAGGTTTTAGATAAGTAGTTAAATAAACAGACAATGGCTCAGTGAGAGAGCCTTTCCCAGATACAATCGGTCTCCCCGGGGATTTATTAACATCTTTATGAATCTTCGGGATAAGGTATAGATATTGTGGTAAAGGATCCTTCACTTTTAAATGAAAGGATGTGTTCTTACTAATAATTCCTTCACTAACCGCATTGTCCAAAAACTGATCTATTTCCTTAACTTGGGTGTAGGGTCTATAGGCATACATGTATAAAATCTAGCATCCTGCAGCTGTCTATTAGCTTTGTCAACATACATTAACCAAACCATCACTACTATTGTACCATCCTTATCTGCTTGAATAATAACAATACCTTTATTGTTCCATAACCTATCCAAGGCTTCCATTTCTGGTGCCGTTAAGTTAGGAGGTAAATTTTTTTTATTTTGATTAGTACTAAAATGTAGTTCTTTCAAAAAAACATTTTTTGAAATATCTCTACATTTTTATTCACAGATGGAATAAACGTGGATTTATGAAATCTGAAGACACTAGGATGGGCAATACTACCATCTGAACCATCTTCATGAAAATGCAGTTTAAGATTCAGTAATCTACAAAATGAATACAGATCCTCCATAAAAGTATCCTCCGACACAAAAAATGTGGGAATGAAATTCAGTCCTTTATTCAATATCATATAATCAGAGTCTGACAAAACAACAGATGAAATGTTAAGAACATTATTTTCAGAATTTACTTGGGTTTCAAAAGATTCAATACTGCTTCCAAGGATCCATCTGCACTTATATTTCCTGCCCCCTCCTCCTTTTCCTACTAATAAAGGGACTGAACCAATACCCTGTGTTGATTCACCTTGTTCAATGGGACAAGCTTTTTATGAGCTGGTGACATTTGCTGTCTTTCAGTTTCATTATCAGTATAAGAGGACGAATCCTCTCCAGAAGTATCATGAGCTGTTTTTTTAAGAATTGACTTCCTTCTTTTTCTCTTTTGACCTGTTTGTAATGAGGCATTTTTAACAAACTTGACACTTTTGACATAATCAAAAGGCTTCACCAAATTATAATCCCTTAAATCCCTGTTAAATTTCTGTATTTTCCTTTCTTTCAATTCCTGTTCAAACTGTAACAAGTCCTTACTCACTTTATCAAAACAATGTTTATATATTGACAAACCCTCATAAGATTTTGCTTTTTTCACAAATTTGTGTCACTTCAGATATATATACTTCAATTCTAGGTTCATAATATTCAAGTAGAGTTTTAGCAAACTGCATGGATGCATTTTCTTGAATTTCCAACCAAGCTGTGAGGAATATGTCATCAGGTTGACCTACTAAGGGTTTAATGCAAATTCTTAATCCCTTCGGTGTAATGCCCTTTTCCAGATATGCCTTAAAGAGCCTAAGGTGCCATACACACGACCTGAGAGTTTTCATGTTTTTATTTAGCTGATCAAAAATAGAAGTGCATTTTGCATCCAAAGGTGGTTCACCCTGATTAGCACTATTATTTGGAGACCCAAACCCAAAAACCTGAATATCTTCTTTATCGGCTGACAATCCCCTCAAAATATTAATCAAATCCATGAAATACACAATAGCACAGTTTACCAATAATCATAGGTTGAATATTAGGACTTGTTAAATATAGCCAATAAATTAAATTTTTAAGGAAGCCCAAAATGCTAAGATGATGTTCACATATATAAAAATATGACCATAAAAAATATAAATATATAAGGTCATAAGTGTTAATTCACCAAATCCCAGGTGACAATTGTCCCTAACAAAAAAACAGTTTAGAACAAACTACACCAGATATATAAAATCCCCTATGTAAAAATGAACCATATCCTAATCTTGAAACTATATGATAAATGCATACATCCAAAGCCACTATTGTTGATAATACAAACTGAAAAAAACAAGATTTCAATTAATATAACATAATTACATGAATCCTGCTGCACAATATAACCTGTTGTTCTCACACTATAAATCTTGTATAATGAATAGATAAATGATTTGTATCAGGCAACTAGTCAAAAACAGTAATTTTCAATTAGATCACCTGTAAATGTTTGCAAAATACAGAACAAACTGATAACAAAATATGTACATACAAAACACTCTGAAAAAGATCCTATAGAGAATATTCAACAGTGATTAAGAAAGTATGCTAAATATCAGATGAATAACACATGTAAAAATCACATACATATCTTCATTGATTGTTATGACTGTAACTGGAAACCAAAAAAAGGCTAACCACACAGATTATAGCTGTTACAAAAATGTTAAATCCTCTGCTAAAGAAGTAACAAACATGGTTCACTTCATAAATAATGTCCATAATTAAATAAAAATAATATAGAGCACCCAACCACTTGTATATAAATTGTAGTCCAAAATGAAGTGTTTTATAACCCAAAACGATAGTGAATTAACACCAAGACATCTAAATACACTCCTGCTGATGAAGGAACCAGCTCTACAATCAAGGAAGTTAATAATAATAACTCCATCATATAAAAAAGTGACTTCGGAACCTGTAACAACATCAAAATCAACAAACAGTCCTTGAAACATTAAATTTTCATACAGACAACGATAATGTCCTGATAATAATAAAGATTTGCATTTGAAGAAAAAAGCAAAAAACCTTCCAATATGGACGCCACACAATACATAAAGGCCAGTTCAAACAGCCAAACCTCTACACAGATAGTGTAGATATTATTGACCGAACACAAGGGTGGGACAGAAATTATGCAATATTACTATAAAAACTGCAAAAATTGACATCCACCACATAAGCACTTAAATTAAAGTTCCAATTTGAAAATTTGGTTGGTATTCATTTCTTCTGACACTAGCAACACACGGAAGTCCACTTTTGATGTAAGAACTTGCAAAATTGGCAAATAGATGCTCAAATAAACCTTCCAGCTTCCAAATAAAGAAAAACAGCTGGCATTCACCTCATCCAAATCGGCTGGTATTCACCTCTTCCGAATAATGGAGAACCATAACGAAAAATGAGTGCTCAACCTGAACACTAAAACCCATTCACAGTAAACACCACCGGCAGAAAAAATGAAACAAGTATAGCAACTGCAGTTCGGCACAGATGGCAGGTGCAAAGGCTCAAAATAATAAAGCACAACACACAAAAAAAGCCAGCACTACCTGGAATGGGAACTAAATTGACTTTAATAAGTCAACCCACAGTCAACAGACAGGATGGTTCTAGGGCAGTTGGGTGCTTTCCATGTAGGCATTGTTCTTTTTGCAAATATATTCAACAGATAAAGGAACTGACTAGCAGAACTACATCACATATTTTTCCCATAAATACTTTTTCTAATTGCAGTAGTTACTGGGTTATTTACCTTGTGGTATGCACTTGTTCATTTTATTATATCGGCCAACCTTCCAGATCTATCAGGCTTCGTATTTCTGAGCATCTTAGCAAATGGATGTTAGCAGTTACTGACTGCAATCCCCAGAGTATGCTACTCATTTTCCAAAAGACAAAAAATATCTGAGGAACACACAAAACATAGAAGTCCAAATTCTGGCCATTCTGTGGATAGCCCTACAAGTGAGAGCTATGTCAAACACATAACACTGTCAGAGGTAAAATCACACAGGAACTCCATGTCCACACAAACCATGTTATACTAGCATTAATCCAAATGTATAACAGCAATACTTACATTCTGTCCCTATGTCTGGAACATTCTCCCCATTCTGTTGGCCTGTCACCACAGTTTTGGTTGTAAGAGGTATTTATAAATACCCTCTGTGATGCTGTTGTTCACACACCTCCATGAAGTCTTCCTCACTGGCAAGGAAAAGGGCCAATGCTGACATGACATACTCAGTGATAGGAGTGTGTTGCCATGCCATTGGCTATATGAATAACAACACAGTTGTCCTGCATGCAATTATCAAGTGGGGAACACCAATTGGTGCAAAGGCCATCAGCTGCTCATGAGCATTACCTACAAAAGGCAAGCTGCTGCCTATGCAAAACAGATGTACACCCTACATTCTTGAGAGAGAGAGAGAGAGAGAGAGAGAGAGACCGTGAAAAGAAAAAGAAAAAAACAAGGAGGACATAACCACCTACACCTGAATAAAGCAAATGGGTATGTCAAACAAGTAAGCATGTAATGGACTGTAGTAGGGGGTATGTAAGAATGGGAAATAGGAACTGTAACATATATGTCTCAACAAGACATGCTGTACTAATATATTGCTGATCAAAATCTATGGCCATAGCATCTGGGTTTATCTGCAGTGACATAGATCATAGGTCAGGCCACTGAGTCACACCAGGAAAGGATGGCTCACATATGACTACTACTGCAGTATGTGTTGAACAAATACTGACTGTGACAATGCTAGGCCCGCTACTGGGATGTCATACATATCCATATCTTACTTGTGAATACAACTATGATATACTTGGTTGTCTCAGAAATGTGAGAGACCTATACATGGTATTTGCATAGTAAAGTACTGTAGCACATGTGTGTGTGTTGAACTGCATGTGATATACTGAGCTCATATCATTAAACTGCCCAGTGTTATGCACAGTGACCATATGTGTGCCTCATATTTATAGTCATTTACATATACAAGTGTGTTATGTCTGGCAAATCATTGGCAAATCTGTGAAGACTGACATTACAACATCTCCTTCTTTTTTGTTTGGCTGTTCCCATTAGGGGTCACCACAGGGGATCATCTGTTGCCATTTATGCCTGTCCTCTGCATCCTGCTCTGTCACACCAACCACTTGCATGTCCTCTCTCACCACATCCAGGAACCTTATCTGAGCTCTTCCTCTTTTCCTCTTACCTGGCAGCTTCATCCTTACCATCCTTTTCCCAATATACTCAGCATCCCTCTGCAGCACATGTCCAAACTGATGTAATCTTGCTTCTATGGCTTTGTCTCAAAACCATCCAACATGGGCTGACCCTGTCATATACACATTGCTAATCCTGTCCACCCTCATCACAACCAGTACAAATCCTAACATCTGTAACTCTGCCACGTCCAACTCTGACTCCTGCCTTTTTGTTAATGACACTGTCTCCAACCCATATAACATAGCTGGTCTCACTACCCATTTGCAGACCTTCCATTTCACTTTTACTGATACTCATCTGTCACAAACCAGTACTGACACTCTTCTCCACCCTCTCCATCTTGCCTGTACTCTCGTCTTCACCCGTCCTCTACAGTCATCATTACTCTGAAATGTTCATCCAAATCATTTATACTCATCCACCTTTGCCAGCTTTACTCCCTGCATCCTCAACATTCCACTACCCTCCTTCTCATTCATACACAGATATTCTGTCTTAGTCCTGCTGACCTTCATTGCTCTCCTCTCTAGAGCATATCTCCACCTCTACAGGGTCTCCTAAATCTGTACCCTACTCTCAGTACAGATCACAATGTCATCTGCAAACATCATAATCAACAAGGACTCCTGCATGATCTTGTCTGTCAACCTGTCCATCACCATTGCAAATAAGAAACAGCTCACAGCTGATCCCTGATGTTATCCCATATCCACCTTTAATGCATCTGCCACTTCCACCGCAGACATCACTGTCACACCCCCTTGTGCGTATCCTGTACCAGTCTTACATATATCTCTGCCACTCATGACTTCCTCATACAATACCACAACTCCCCTCTAGGCGCCCTGTCATATGTTTGTCTATGTCCGGAAAGGCACAAATCAACACCTGACCTCTGTAATACTCCATCAACACTCTCAGAGCAAACACTGCAACTGTAGTGCTCTTACCTGGCATGACAGCATACTGCTGACCACTACTTATCACTGCCCTGCTTAACCTAGCTTTCTACTACTCTTTCCCATGATGTCATGCTGTGACTGATTAATGTTATCCCTCTGTACTTAGTAAAGCTCTGCACATCAACCTTATTCTTAAAGTGGTATGCAAACATGTTCTCTCCACTCCACATGCAACATCTCACTTTCCAAGATATCATTAAACAGTTTGGTGAAAAGCACCACTGCCATTTCCCCTAAACACTTCCATGCTAACACAGGTATGTCATGTGGACCAACAGGCTTTCCAGTATTCATCCTCTTCATAGCTATCCTTACTTTCTCCTTGGTAAGCCGTTGCACTTCCTGATTCACCATACCCACATCATCCAACCATCTCTCTCTCATTCTCTTCATTCATCAGCCTCTCAAAGTACTCTGTCCATCTGCTCAACACACTCTCCTTGCTTTTGAGTACATTTCCCTCATTATCCTTTATCACCCCTATCTGCTGCACATCTTTCCTAGCTCACTCCCTCTGTCTAGCCAACTGGTACAAGTCCTTTCATCCCTCCTTAGTGTCCAACCTGTCATACAAATCATCATATGCCTCATCCTTAGCCTTTCCTCTTCTCTCTTTACCATGCACCTCATCTCCTTATACTCCTGTCTACTTTCCTCATCTGACAATTCCCAATCTTTCATCCCCAACCTCTTCCTCTGTATACTGTCCTGTGCATCCTCAGTCCACCACCAGGTGTCCTTTTACTCTTTCCTTCATCCACATCACACCAAGCACTTTTCCAGTCATCTCCCTTACTAGCTCTGCTATACTTACCTACATATTTGGTAAATTATCACTGCCACCCAGTGCCTATCTTAACTCTTCCCAGAACTCCACCTCACAATCACCATTTCCAGCTCCCACCATTTGATCCTTGGTGCTACCCTCACACTCATCCTCTTCTTGATCATCAACATCATTTTACAGACCAACAGTCTCTGCTGTCTAACTACACTGTCCCCTGTCACCAGTTTGCAGTCTCCAATCTCCTTCAAACTGGCCCTCCTACATTGGATATAGTCCACCTGTGTGCATCTCCCTCCATTCTTGTATGTCACCCTATGCTTCTCCCTCTTGTTATAGTATTTATTCACCACAGCCATGTCCATCCTTTTTGCAAAATTCACTACCATCTCACCATCTGCATTACTTTGTTTAACAGCATACATACTCATCCCTTCCTCATCCCCTCTGTTGCCTTCACTAACATGGCCATTGAAATCTGCTGCAATTGCCATTCTCTCACCTTTGGGTACAGTCATTACCACATCGTCAAACTGACTTCACATTTCTCTTTTTCATCCATTGCACAAGCAACTTGCATAGCATATGCACTAACAACATTCATCATTACACCATCAATTTCCAGATTCATAAACATCACTCTATCAGACACTCATGTCATTCTCCAAATACACCCTTGGCATACTGTTCCTTCAGGATAACCCCTATCTGCTTTCCCCTCCCATCCACACCTGATAGCACAATTGTGACCTGTCTCTGATATACCTAGCCGTACTCCCCTTTCATCTGGTCTCTTGCACAATATATCCACCTTCCTCTGGCCATCATATCAGCTAGCTCTGCCCCTATACCAGTCATACTGCCAACATTAAAAGTTCTTATCCTCACTACCACACTCCTAGCCTTTCTCCTCTCTTCCTGCCATATGAGTGTTGGACATCCTCCAAGGTATGTTTGTCAATGCAAAGGCTACTGTGCTATTGAATGACTCAAGTGTGTTACAGCAATATTAAGACAGTGTCACTAATATTGTCCCATTACCCCCCATGTATGTGTGGTATCCTACAGATGTCCTGCTGTAACGGGTTGAGAGGAATAACTGGGCAGCAAGAGTGTGAATAGAGTGTGCCATTCTGACAGAGAACAGAAATGTATATCAGGTATTACCTGTGCACATGTCAGTATGAGTAGGTGTATCTGTCACCCTCATAACAACAGACGTGGGATGCAACATGTCAGTTAAATAAGCTGTACATGTACTCATGTGCAATCTTAGTTACTGTGCATCCAACAGAGTGACATTTCTACAGCTACTGGTTGTTGCATTGCCCTGACACAGCCATGGGTACTACAATAAGCAAGATTATCTGTTTGAAATTGGAGCGGTGTCCAACTGTGTTTTGACTGTGTGTCCATGCCTACTACAAACAGCTATATGAACACCAACATAGCTGTATGGACTCAGCAATACCTTACTTGTAAAACCTGCCTCTACCAAAGCAGAGTAATCCACTTTTCTGGACAGCAGCAATACACAAACCACAGACTTGGTCCCTATATTGGCTGTACAGGGCAAATTAGGAGCAGGCACCAACTTGGCATCAGGTCAGCGTTTGTCTGATCAAGTATAAAAGGTCACAGATGGTGTACTGTAAAGCTAACTATGAGTACAAATTGGACACATCCACCAAGACCAGTAACAAGGCAATCTTCACATATGTCTATAATCTCAGAGGCAACAAACCATCCCACCCTGTAATGGTGGTCAGTCAGGCCACATACACACACAACATGGCTATAGCCAACCTGCTGCAGGTAGGTTTAGGGCAATCATCACCCCCTGGCTCAGCGTCACTATAGATGGATATGCACAGCACCCACACCCTTCCACTCATCACCAGTGAGCAGGTACATATTGCCTACTGAAAGGCCACAAACATAAGTATACATGGGACCTGATAACATCCCTGTCAGGATCCTACATGAACTCAGGCATGTGCCCCCAGCTCCATTACCCAGTATAGTCACGCCAAGCCTTGGCACCATCCACGCCCCATCCACATGGAAGATGGTCAATGTCATCCCTCTATACAGACATGAATGAGGAGTAGAGGATTATGAAATTAACTAGCCCTCAATGGGGGGGGGGCATGACACATCAGGACCAGCAGTGTAATGCAAGCAGACACAGTGCTGATAGATTACAGGGGTATGGTGTGGCTGTAAGTGGTGGCTACTGGTATTCAATGTAGCTGTGCAGATTCTGTACATACTGTTGCCAAATGTCTAAGGTCTTGTGATGTGATTCCCTTTGTTTGTGTTCCAGGTGCAATGTTGCATCAGCAAAGGTCACCTTTCTCAGTGGCTGAGACAAATATAATCATAGAAGCCATACTACAGAACCATGCCATAATGTTTGGCTGGAGCCAGAAACATATGCGGGAGAAGACTGGCCTGTGGGATGACCTTGTTCACAAGTTAAATGATGTCAGCCTGCATGCTTGTACATATGAGCAGGTCCGGCATCGTGCACATTATCTCATACAACATGCCCAACAAAGGGCTGCTGCAGTGGTCAGGGACCGCACAGCCACAGGTGGGAGCCCAGCCATGAAGCCCTCACTGACACTCACTGAGGAGCTCCTCAGCAACCTTGGAGCACCCATCCCAGTACAACATCAAGGTACAGACCCTTCACATGCTGGAGGGGGGTGACACCCAGACAATGGTTAAGGGGTGTGCAGGTAAGGTCCCAGTGGAGATTACTAGACTAGTGTAGCAGACATACTTGTATTTGTAGAGTATCTACGTGCATGTGTCAGGTCAGATTCCAGTTGTGGATGGGGTTTTCTAATGCACAGACGTGCACATCTATGGTGAAGGACAGCAAACTGTGCAGTATTGGGGGTTGTACTGTAAATGTGCAGACATGCTGCATCCATCCTGTACCAGTGCCACATGTGAGTCTGCTGACAATACTTCTCTCCCACAACTACCTAGGTCCCTCTGGTCCGCATGTGGGATGGCAGCCTGAAGCTAGTGAATATGGAATTGTTCTGTTGTGGTTTGCCAGTACCCCAGGCATGTGAAGACCATACAATGTATCATGCACACAACTGTCACTCATAGCCATAGTGCTTTATGTGCATGTTCACTTGTGGTGGGGTTAACTGCATTGCATCACAGTGGTCACCACAGGGGCCTACCTGAAGAGAATGTAACAACCCTGTAGCATACCTCACAACCTGTCAGTGCAAAACTTCTGGACAGAGACTAACAAAATGGGGGGACAAACGTCCTAAGGTAGGGACATGTGTGAAACATTACTCTTATACAGTGGATATAAACAGTGTACACATACCTGTTAATATGCCAGGTGTTTGTGACATATATATAAACTGAGACCACAATATGTCAGTCCTCACCTTTCCCATCCTGTAATGTGACCTATGACATGAGCAATTCACTTGTAAATCCAATTAATCTGGTAGGCACCAAATATGGAGTATACAAACCTTACAATAAGCTGAACGCATATTTGTGCATACCCTTCAAATAATATTTTATTGCAGCAGCTTGTGATTTACTGACAGCATTCAGTCTGCTTGGGTACACACCTGCCATCAAGTAAAGGCACTCTGAGTAACATCAAATAATAGTCTGCTGTCCAAGTAGGATATTCATGACATTTGCTCAGTTACCTGCAACAGCAACAGCCATGTCTTGCAGACAGCTTACAAAGCAACAAAGGGAGCTCATATTTGAAAGGTATCAGTCAAGATTAGGGTACTACAAAATTACCACAGCATTGCATACATCATGGAACACAGTGGAGACAGTTGTCAAGAGGTGGATTGAATATGGAACCGCAGAAAGGACCAGTCCAGTAAAAATGGTTTATTCCGTAAAATCAACAGAAATTAATGCTTCAAAAAGTAAAACAATGTGGTTTCATCCGAGCACTTCCCAGACTTGATCAGATAAATTCCAAAAGCAATGTATCACCCCAGTTGTTGTTTACTGTAAAGCCTCTGTATACTGTGTGAGTTGTGTTTTTTCATGGAGGCATCGAAAGGACAGATCAGTGGTGGGACCCAAATAGATGGTCATCGTGGGTCAGACATTGGTGAATTCAGTAAGATTGCAAGCCAATTGACCCAGTTGGTTGATTTGTTAACTCCGATAGGGCAAGATCTTTCAGTCTTGCTCTTTTACATTTCCAATATCTCTCCAATGTGTAATCAGGAAGTGGGTGCATGTAACAGTTTGAAGCAATGTGATACAGCTTCCTCTCATTTACCACATGATGGTGGAGTGCACAATGGATGTGACAATGCTCGTTCTCACAGAGGAAGTTATGAGAGGACATCCACTTTGCTATGGACACAACGGAATAATAACTCAGTCTCTGAGAATGTCATGGGTTTGGTTACTCATGAACCAGGACATGTATAAGAAAAATTGAGCATGTGGCTGCAACATAAGCCTGTTTTTCAATGGCCCAATATAGGAGCCATTAGTGAATGGAACACCGATTCTTATAGTGGCAGCCTGAACAAGTTGAATGATGCTTTATTAAGGTACAAGACTTTGTTATTGGACGATTTATATCTCAGGGAATGTATTACATCTGGTGTTGTACCGAACGGCTTACAAGTATACAAGTACCCTAATAATGTTAAAATAGGTATTGATTTTTACAATGAGTTATTGACTATTTTTGACAATTGTGGATTTGAAATTTTGAAAGCTATCATTAAAAATAATGAACGAGAAATGTCTAGTTTGCAGGAATGTATTGATAATTTGAATAATGTTTTGATTAATGGCCTAATGTTTGGGTGGAAAGTGAGAAAAATAAATATTATGATATAAGACATTGAGTAGATCAGCAATGTGATGAAATTTTAAAAAGGAAATATAAAAAAATGGAAAGAGATCTCAAGGAATATAAGGAGAGTAGACAGTACCCCCCCAAAGGGGTATTCTAATACTGCACACAATGGGAGGAATGGTAATATAGTGGCAGGAGTACATAACCCTGAACCTTATAACCGGGAGGACTATAATAATCAATCAAACTGACATGGTTCTCCAATACAAAAACATAGTGATTTTGACAAGAATTATACATCACCACAGACCTGAAAGATTAAAAAACAAGAAACAGAAAAAACATTTTTACAGGGATCAGGGTTACCAGAAGGGAGAGGGGTACAGGAGCCATGTTAGATAGACCCTGCCCTGGTAACTGACTCCATTATTCAACAAGTCCAAAATGTTTTTAGTGTAGTTGGCTTCCATATATTTAACTACAGTAGTTTGAATATCACTATGGAATTTTTTTAACCTATTTGTGAAGGGTTTTAAATTCATTCCAATGCACAGGAGCAACCTTACTCAGGTAATTCTGGATGTTAAAATGTTTGTTAGAAAGCTTAATTTGGAAAATCTATTTTGAAAGGAATTGGATGTGAATTATCAATTGGCCCCTAAAAAATCTAGTACATTTAAACCTCCATTACATCCCCAGTTAAAAAAAAAACATAAAATGGTTTTGGAAAGGGAAATTAGAAAAACTCATTTAGGCCATAGAATTGGGTATAATTTGACTGTTAATGAGAATAAGTTGCTACAGGAGTTACATGCCAATCCCAATATTAGGGTTATGGAACCCAATAAGGGAGAGGGCATTGTACTGATGGACAGAATTCTGTATGAGGGTAAAATGTTAAGTGTTTTGTGAGATGAAATTACCTACAGTCAAGTGTCCATTAATGAAATTCACATCACCTATAAAAAGATAGATTTTGCTTTGAAGGTTTTATTTGACCAAGGGGTTATTGACTTTGAAACTTACTCATATTTGGAAAATAACAAGCACAGGGTCCCTTCCATTTGCAGATACCCAAGACCCATAAAAATGTGGAAAACCTGCCTCTTAGACCCATTGTGGAATCTGAAGGGTATACAATAGCTTCCTTGGTGAAGTATCTCGATTGGAAATTGAAGAGTTTGTGGAAGGGTGAACCACATATTTTAAAGGAATTTTGGGACTTTTTGTGTAAAGGTACGCCTGACTATTGTAGTGAAAATTTGGTATTTGTTACTATTGATGTTGCAGATTTTTTTTCTGTCATCTCACATGACACTAGCCTATTATTTTATTTATTTATTTAACATTTATTGACCGGGAAAGTCCGACTAGGTTCCACAGATCCTGTTTTCAGCAGAGGCCCGGGGAGAAATGCTCCAGATTTATGTCTTTAGAATGTGGGAGGAAACTGGAGTACCCGGTGGAAACCTACGTGAATGCAGGGAGAACATGCAAACTCCGCACAGAAGGTACCCCAGCCGAGAATTGAACCAGAAAACCTCTTGCTGTGAGGCGACAGCATTAACCGCTGCACCACTGCGCTGTGCGTTATGGTTAGAGGAAGCACTCAAAAGACAGGTGGGGGTATCTGAGGATGACATTTTTCTCTGTTTGGAATTAGCTGGATTGATACTCAAGAACAACTTCCTATTTTTTGAAGGGGAGTTTTTCAGACAGGAGCGGGGTGTGGCTATGGGGGCCAGTTGTGCCCCTTCTTATGCTAACATCATTTTGGCCACATGGAAGCATAGATATATCACACACTGTTCTTTTTCCAGTTGTTGGAAAATGTGTAATCGATATCTGGATGACATCTGCCTGTTTTGGGGGTGATAGTTTAAAAACGTTGGATGAGTTTGTGCAATATATTTCACAAACTACATCCTTTTTGAAATGTACCCACCAGATAACATCCAACTGTATGAATTATTTGGATGTTTCTATACCAATAAACACGTGCGGGTTTCAAGTCCACTGTTTACAGGAAAGGGACATTTTCTAATTCTTATATCAGCTTTTCCAGTGCGTATCCATTTTTTCAAAAAAGGGGCATTGTTAAGGGGCAATATGTCAGGATAAGTCGTATGACATCATGTGACAAAGATTTTTTTCAATGAATGCAATGTCCTGGAGAATATTTTTCTGAATAGGGGTTATCCCAGGGACCTGATCTTGGAGGTCCAAAATGAGGTTTTGGCAGGAAGGGCTGAAAAATATTTTCCAATGTTGGATAAAGGGACATTTACATCAAGTAATAAGCTGGAACAACAAGGGTACAAGAGGGCCTTTGTGACCAAGATTAGTGCAGATGCCTATTGTATTAAGAATGTTCTGGAAAGGGAATGGGCTAAATTCTCTGAATTCACAGACTTGGAAAACCTAAAAGGTAAATCATTGAAGGTAGTTTTCCGAAGGGGTCGGAATATAAACATTTTTCCAGAACAGGCCAACAATGTAAATGTCTATTCCCAGAGAAAAATTGGCACTCATAAATGTGGGGCTCACCACCAGTGTATGTATATCCTTCAAGGTGAGGGTGTATATCTTACAGCCAGACAAAATCAGGTGACGGGAAAAGCTTACTCTAATTATAACTCCTCTGCTTTGGTATATTTGGTAACCTGTGAGGCTTGTGATGAATTCTACCTTGGTAAAACAGAAAGACAGCAAAAACGTAGAATGTATGAGCATATGAATGATGTGAAGAATAAAACCATAAAAATGCATTGTTTAAGCATACACTGGAATGTGGGGGAGCCAGTTTTAGTTTTTTTGTTATTGAGTCAGTTCCCAGGGAAGTGAGAGGGGGAGCTTGGGAAACTAAGCTGGAATACAGGGAAACCTGTTGGCAAATTGCTTTGGAGGCCAATAGGTACCCTGGTCTTAATGACAACATTTCATTGGTTCCATTATTAAAATTAAGGTCTGCCAAGCTTTAGCAGGTTATTATTTATGTAGACTGTCCACTTTTTGTATATGTTATAATATTACATACATTGTGTTTATTATTATATTTGATACTTTGGATTATGTGTGATTTTTTTACAATTCATGTAGTGTATGTGTATGTTTTTACATTTTTAATAATGTCAGAAATAAGGTATACCTTTAAAAGTTAATTGACACTTAATTGAGTGTAAAGGGTATATAAGGTGTGGTACATTGCTTTTTGGAATTTATCTGATGAAGTCTGGGAAGTGCTCAGACAAAAATGCATTGTTTTACCTTTTGAAGCATTAATTTCTGTTGATTTTATGGAATAAACCATTTTTACTGGACTGGTCCTTTCTGCGTTTCCAGTTGTTGGTTTCTTAATATTGGTTTACTGGAAAGCCTCTGTATACTGTCTGGATTGAATATGGGACAACAGTGCTGTTGAAAAGAACCTGACATCCCTCCAAAAATAATGACAAGACGTGGGAAGAAATAGCCAGGGAATTATTATGGCTAGGCTTGTATAGGCCCTAGGGCCGATAGTCTAGTACCAGGTACCAACCTATGTCAAAACCTGGTCAGGGAGGCTGCCAGGAGACACACGGCAACACTGAGGGAGTTATAGGAATCTCTTGCAAGTACTGGTGTTATGTACTACATGTGAGAACACTCTCCCATATTCTGCATACGTCTGGCATATTGAGTAGGGTCAGAAGATGGAAGCATTTCCCCACACCAAAAAACATCCAGGGGTGGATACAATTTGCAATACAGCACATCAAGTCTCCCAAAGACATGTGTAAAAATGTGTTATGGTGTAATGAGACTATGGTTTGACCTCACAGCCACAATACCAAAAGGTATATGTGGTGCACAAGCAACACCTCTCTTAACCTGAAGACCAACATCCCCATCGTGAATCATGCTGGTGCCAGTGGTCTGCTGTGAGGATGCTGTTTCAAAGCCAGAACTGGGCTTTTAGTCATGGTGGTGGGAATTCTGAACAATTCCAAATAACCCCCACGTCTGGCCCAAATCTATCAGGTGTCTGCAAGAATGCTGAGGATGGGGAGGTTTGTCAGCTTTCAACATGACAAAGACCTGAAGCATACAACCAACGCTACCTAAGAATGGCTCCACCTGAACACACTCATGACTATGGATTGGCCCAGCCAGAGCCTAGACCTACACCAGATAGAAAAACCCCAGCGTGATCTGACAAGGGCTCTGCACATGAGCTTCCCTTGCAATGTGACAGATTTGGGTGAACTTTGCATGGAAGAGTGGCCAAATAATGCCAAGCCAAGATGTGCCATGCTGATAGACACCTTCACAAGAAGAGTGAATGCTGTAAGTCACTTACAAGGTGTTTCAACAAAATATCATTTTAAGAGTGTGCACATTTATGCAACCACCATATTGTACATATTGCAGTCATTATATTTTACACGTAACACATTTGTTTGTTTATCAATTGGATTGCACAGGTCATATGTCACATGAAAGATGGGTAAAATTTGAATGCATTATTGCAGTCTCATCTTATATATTACAAAAACATGGCATGTTAACAGGGTTGTGTACACTTATCATATCCACTGTAAGCTTAGAAGGTTGGTGGTGTAACAGGAATTGTGTGACCAAGCAGTCACTGCTGGTTTGGAGGTCTGACACTCAAATGTATGTCATTAGTCAGTGATGTCACTCCTCAGATCATCTCATTTATGTATCATAGAAACTCAGGGGTTATGAGAAACAGAGAAAACATATGAGCTAGACATCTACACATCCTGCGAGGATCTGTACAGTTGTGAGGTATGTTTTGTAGTACTTGCTACTGTGCTATACAGGTGAACAGCAATGATGTGTACATGGGTGCAGTCTGTCCTGAGGAAGGGCCATCACCTACTAACACTAATCATGTATCCCAGAGCTCTATATTGTTAATTACATGTAGTAAAACTGGCTGCAGTGCATGATGCTGAGGGCCATGTGTCATGCATGTCAACATTTGGGTAATAAACAAAAAAACTTCCAAAGGGCAACAATTTCCTATTTGGATATTTATTTGAGCAAGGACAACATTAGACAATGCTATGGGGCCACTATTTTCAGAAAAGAAACATATTCTAATTCTTTTCTGCATTATTCAAGCTCTCACCCTGGCTACCAGAAGAAATCAGTTGTCAAAGGTCAGTTAATCAGGGCTGCCAGGATGACTTCTAATTTCAATGACTTCTTGGTGGAATGCCAGTTTCTTAAAGATATGTTTCTAAAACGTGGTTATCCACATTCCTTATTTGAGGATACCCTGGCAGAGGTTATTTCCAAGAGGTCAATTGGACATTTTAAAGCTATTCTGAATGATTCCTTATTCAGTGGTATGGAAAGTTTAGACAATTCTAGTGTACATATTAGTATATCAACATGCAATGCTCCAGCAGATTTTCAACCATGTTTATTACTCCATTTTTCAATGAATCATATGTGATAAAGCACATTGTATATAAGAACTGAGACCTGATATCAGCTGACACAAATGTAAGGGATAATTTACCTAGTAGGCCCATGATTATATTTAAAAAGGGCTTAAATCTAAAATCCATTTTGGAGCTAAAGAAAACCAATGACACTAGAATAAAAGCATGTTTAAATGTGAATCATGCCCCTATTGCAAACATATTAGCACAAGTCTCTCCTTCACAGTCAGGGATATGAGATTTTCTTGTACGGGTAGATTCAACTGTAATACTAGAAGTATCATTTACCTGGCTAAGTATAAAATGTGTTCTGTTTTTTATATAGGAAAATCAGATAGGAGACTTAGAGACAGGATGTATGAACATTTATATGCAATCAAAAACAAAAAAGTTGAGAATGCCCTGGCCAAGCATATTATCAATTTCCCAGAACATATTTTTGAATTTAGGGTAATTGACCAAGTTACCAACAGTATTAGGGCTGGCCCAACCTCGCTACGATTGGAGAGATGTGAACTATTGTGGCAGCTCAGATGTGATGTATTTAGATACCCTGGTATCAGTGAAATGTGCTCTATAGCATGTATATTGAAACTAAAGAGCATTATCAGATAAGAGAATTGTATGTCATTTTTATATATATTTTATATATATATATATATATATATATATATATATATATATATATATTTTTTTTCTTTTTTTTTTATGATACAGTTTCATATTGAAGTATTACATCATTAGAATTGTTACTATTATAATTCAAGTATTTTGCGGATAGGATCAATTATATATTTATTCAGCAGCAATATTTTTATACATTTTTATAAATTTTCTCACATTTTTATGCATTTTCATACATTTTTTATACACTGATACATATTGATTGTGATTTTAAATATAACATTTTTATATTTCAGTATATTTATTTCATATAGTTATGCATTAATTTATATCATGTTATAACAGGGGTATGTTGTATAATATACACATTCAGCACAGTTTTACTGGTTCCAGCCTATGCATACAATATTTAATTACATTTTTAGACACTTCTTCTTCTTCTTTCAGCTTTTCCCAGTTAGGGGTCGCCACAGCGGATCACCTGTCTGCACATGATTGTCAGTGGAGTTTTACAGTGTCCAGTTGCCAGCCCAGTGCCCAACCTTCCACAGAAGGCACACACATGCACACTCACACCAAGGGCCAATTTAGAATGTCCAATCCACCTACAGCATGTCTTTGGGATGTGGGAGGAAACCAGAGCACCCAGAAGAAACCTGCGCAACCACAGGGAGGACATGCAGACTCCACACAGAAGGGACCCTAGCCAAGGATCGAACCGGAGAACTCCTTGCTGTGAGGTGGCAATGCTAACTGCTGCACCACCATGGCCACCCCAAATTTTTAGACACTAATTATTTAATTAATCATGTGGTGTAATTTAATTAGGGATGCATCTTGAGAGGATGTATTTAAATGAATGTGTTATGCATTGTTTCTACTTTTGTCTGAAGAAGTGCAGGTATTATCCTATACGAAAGCACTTACTTTTATCAGGAATAAACTATCATTTTGAGTGCTCCTTGGTTCAGTGCCATTTTTTTGTTTATTTGCTAGTTTATTTCTTGTTTTTACCATTTGGGTAATGTATGGTCTGTGTAACAGAATTGTGCCATCTCACCTGTAAGTGTGTGTGTGTGTGTGTGTGTGTGTGTGTGTGTGTGTGTGTGTGTGTGTGTGTGTGTGTGTGTGTGTGTGTGCCAGCCAACCTCAATGTGCAGGTATTAATGTACATATGTTGTCTTCCCCTCACAGGTGGCGATGGGGTTCAGGGGCCCTCCCACTTGGAAACTGATGTCATTTTCTCCGCAGACTCTGACAATGATGATAGGAATAGTGAAGTAAAGGTGGGTTGTCAGAGGCTGAATCTGTGCCATTGGTTGGCATCTCACTCTTGTCCACACCATCCCTGCACACAGTGAGAATGCTCACACATACCCCATCACCAGTGGCCACAGATGATGGACATATTGGCAGGTGGTGGCATTGAACAGACTAGTGTGGTGACTATGGCAGGTGTGAGTGTAGACACTGGCCATAACCAGAGTGCAGGGGATGTCTGACACAGGCAGATGGACAGGGGTGCTTGCAGGAGGACATCTGCTCATCAAGCCGCTGTCACAAGTGCCACAGCAGGTGTCACCAGATGCATGTTTCGGGCTGTCATGGATGCACAGGCATGTAGTGAATGCCACACCAGACAAATACTTAGGGTGGTGGATGCAACTCTTCCTGATTTACCTGGTGACATACATGACCTAGTTGAGGCCACAGGTCAAAATACTGAGGTCATGAATAGACGGTGGGGTGAGACCTTGGTAATCCTCAACTGTGGCATGTCTGTGCTAGAGCATATGGTGGGAGATGGGCATTGGCCATGTGGACATAGGTCAACACCAACAACAGCTGAGAGTCCACAGGGCCATGCACCTTCACAATCCCATAGTAGCAGTGACACCAGCACTACCGAAGAGGGTTTACTGTCCACATCACACCAGAGCAGGCCATGGGCACATGGTCCTGTCTGGTCCCGTCAGGGGCACAGATCCAGCAGACAGCAGTCATCACCAGGAAGCAACACTGCATTTGGACTTGGGCCTGGTGGTGCCAGTGATACTCCTGGCAGGACCAGTTCCTATGTCTGTAGCCAGAGATGGTGAACAGGACACCCTGCCATGTACAATTCACAGCTGTCCAACATACCTATGTGTATGGCAGCCACATGGTATGACTGTGTGCATACATACACACACACACACACATATGTATCACAGGCAGGTCATCTCCAGACACACACAGCTCTGCACATCCCATCTATTGGATGCCCCTCCAAACACACACACATGATGTCAACTGTATAGCCCAGCCTAGGCCTCTGGCAAACCCACATTACACCCTGTGCATATGATGATACATGTGCCAAATCCCTGTCATCCATACCATCGATGCTGGGGCATGCTAATTTGGGTCTGATGCACAGGGTGAATATAGTACAGTGTAGCTATGTAATACTATGTAAGGTGCTGTCTGCTTGCATTTGTTATGGGTACACATACAGGTGTATGCACCTTATTAGCAAGGATGCATTATTACTGTTAGTACCAATGAGTGAATGTAGTCTGACATGTTGTACTCTGTTTGTCTTCCAGGTGTCTGTGTGTCTGCTGGCTGTGGCCCTGCAGACATTCCCAAGAGGAAGTATGGCAGAGTGGGAATACACCAACCATGTCATAGGCAAGGTACAGCGTTAAATGTACATGTACCAGATGAGTATGCATGCAACAGTATGTGAGGGACACTGTTGTTAGACAGTGTGACCTTGCATACATACCCCTTGTCACAGACAGGTAACCTTCAGACATCTCAGCACAATGTTGTGTAGTACCACAGGCTCATACATACAGAACAGTTTACTGCAGTACTATCAGCAGGTCCCTCACAAGCATAGCCATTACATTAACTGCAACAGATTCACCTGTCAATACCTGTTGGCCTTGCCATTTCTTTCCAATACACTCAACCCTGATGGAGTTGATGAAGGCAGGCATGATACCGTGTATGACAGGTTTTGGTATGTATTCCTGAGTTCACCATGTGGAACAGGTAGACAAAATGGTATATTCTTTGCATACACACAGTAAGAACTGACATAGGGGATGTCCACAGAATAACATTAACACCATTGGCAAAACACTGATTAGTAAACCTACAGTTCCACCTTGATTAACTGTACTACTACATACACATGACATGCCCCACATAGATTATATGCATGGAACATAACGCACTACATCTTATGACATGTAATGTTCTGAATGCCTTCATGGATGTTGAGATAACCCACCAGGAATATAATGTGGAGTCATGTATTGCTCGTACAAGCCTGGACAAGTGATAGTGTAGCAGACATTGTATCAGCATGATGTTTCAGTCAGGTATGATGATGCTGGCATGTGTGTCACTACACTCACTGTGGCCAATTTGGCAACAATATCACATACATGGGCATTTTTAAGGGACACAGACCACATATAGGGTGCAAACATCTTGGATATTCCATGGACATCTTTACAGAGGACTGGTATGGCCTGCACAATGGTTTAATCTGCTGCATGTGAGGCAGATGCCGTTACCACACTATATAAAGTAATGCCATCAGGAGGTGGTAAACAGACATGGATGGCACACAAATCAAAATGGTATCAGCCAAACAGGATATAATCTTCACCCAAAGACACATGCAAATTTGCCAGTATTGAGATTAGAACTCCTACTTATCTAGTTATTACTACTATAGTACTGTGCAGTTATCAGACACACCACAAAGCTTATATGATTTTATCTTATCCCAATGTACTTCTAAGGTGAATGACATCAGCAGGCCTAGTAAATCAGGGTGATGGGAAGTTAACAGGGTGATACACAACTCAAAATGGTATAACCCACACAGTATATGATTATCACACAAACAGTTGCCAGTATTGAGATTAGAACCCCTAGCTATCTAGTTATACTACTACAGTGTTACCCAGTTATCAGACGTGCCACAAAGCCTATATGATTTCATCTCATCCCAAGGTACTTCTAAGGTGAATAACATCAGCAGGCATAGCAAAGTAGAGTGATGGGAAGTTTACAGGGTGGTACACAACTCAAAATGGTATAACCCACACAGTACATGATTCTCACACAAACAATTGCCAGTATTGAGATTAGAACCCCTACCCATCTAGTTATTACTACTATCGTGTTACACAGTTATCAGATGGGCCACAAAGCTTCCATTTCATTTAATTCCAAGGTACTTCTAAGGTGAATGACATCAAAAGGCCTAGTAAAGTAGGGTGATGGGAAGTTTACAGGGTAGTACACAACTCAAAATGGTATGACCCACACAATATATGATTCAAACACACACACACACACACACACACACACACACACACACACACACACACACTTGCCAGTATTGAGATTAGAACCCATGCCTATGTAGTTATTCATACTATTATAGTGTTACACAGTTATCACACATGCTACAGCTCTTACTGTGCTGGCAACTGGCCAAAGGTGCTGAGAACTGCACAGCTGAAGTACAGGTGCCAGAAAGTCTGCCTTCAGTTTTTCCTTTATATCTTCCTAGTTCTTTCTCTCCTGCACTTCAAATAGTCTAATAGCTTTGCACTTCAACAAGTATTTTTTTCAATTATTCTAGCACACCTGAGAGCCATCAGCAGTAGTCGTTCCTTGCAGAATTAGCTCCAGTACTTAGTTGTTATGAACACCCCTCCTGGCATGATTAAAGTGCAGTTATCTGTGTTTTTGCCCATTAACTTGGTGCACTTGGGCATTCTGAGGCACTGTTGCAACTGCCTCATATACACAAACAATGCTCTCCTCTAAACTCCCAACACTCAGACCTGTGTTGAGATACCCCTATATCACCAAATTGAATTATATGCACTCTCCAACGAAGACTGGGCTAGTTGGTCAGGAGGAGAAGGGTCAACACCTTCAATACACCACATGGAACACATACCCCTCCAGAACACCCACTATCACAGCTCTGACATATAAACAATATCCTCACACCCACCTTCACAGAGGCAATCAATAGACATTTACCCAAACAGCAGAGACCACCAAGACAGACACCTACTTGACCACCAAAACACAGCATAAACCACAGGACACATATCTCACCTACACATTGAGCCCCTCAACCTAAGCCACAAAGGCTAACTGCCTTGCATGATACAGTAATCATAGCTGACTCAATAGTGAAGCACACAGATGTCCCACTCACTAGATTGAACATGGAGGAGGTAACAGTCAGCTTTCTATCAGGTACCAGAATCCAACACATAACACACCCAGTCAAGTCACTCCACAACAACTACAAGTATCACTCTGTCATCATTCATGTGTGTGTGAATGACCTAATACACACCTCCATGGACTATATGAAAAAAGACATGGTGGAGCTCTCAGATTATGTGGGCCAGGCAGGTATGACAGTAGCCCTGAGCAGTATATTACCATCACCCAAAATGATACCGCAGTACAAACGACAAATGACTGACTTCAACAATTGGCTTAAGTGTCTGATGTCACTCTAATGGGATACAGTATCTGTCTCCTTGGGATGACATGAATGATAGACTGCAATAGCTTGCCAGAGATGCCCTGTATTTGTCGCCCCTGGGTTTCCAGGTACTGGCTAAGTGTCTTGCCACCCCTATAGTGCCTTTTTAGGCAGTGTTCCAATGAAATCACCACTGTAACAGCTATACAAATATGCAATCTGAGGGTCATGCTGCTCAACACTAGACATCTACATCCTGAGATGCAGCCACTCGAAGCACTCCTCACAATGGAGAACATTGACATTTGTGCTGTAACAGAGACCTGGTTTACAGCAGCAGACAGCACCACTGCAATACCAGCCTATAACTCATTCCACATCTGTCAGCCCCAAAACACAGACCACAGCACCAAAGGCGGTGGTGTCTCCATATTAATAACAGATATGCACACATCCAGATTAGCATCCCAGCATAATGCATCTGAGATACTTCAGATACAACTGGCATTAGGGAATAGTGCAATCCAGGTCATAGCCTGCTATAGGCCCCCATCCATATCCCTAGACTCTCAATCCACATTCCTCAACACCCTGGAATCTATCAAGGTTCAACCCAACACTCTCACAGTAGGAGAGTTCAACTACCTCGCCATCAACTGGGAAGAATACTCAAGCACTAATACACTGGCCCAATGCTTCCTGGAATTCATCAGTTCCAATGCCCTGGCCAGCTCATTCTGAACCCCAGTAGAGGAAGCAACATCACTGACCTGTGTTGATTACTAACATATGGGACTGTTACTTGACAACAGTAGTCAGTTGCTACCTGGTCAGATCCAACATAGAGTAATCACCATGGAAATCCACATCTCACCCACACCCCCACGCAAAGGTAACCACCTTGAAAAGCTTCTCCAAAGCTGACTTTGGACTCATAAGAACAGAGGTGGCTAACTTCACAGCACCCATGCCAATGTAAAATATCTTTCTGACTTCCGAATCATACACAAATGCACTGTACAAACATGTACATCAATGCATGGAACTAGCCATACCCAACAGAACCATGACACTCTCCTCCAAACTCTGGAGGACAATCTGGTGGTCCCCTGCCATTAATAACCTGTACAACAGAAGGAAGAAACAGTTGCAGAAAAAGATGGAGTCCCAAGAGTGGTAATACTCCCTTATTAGCCTCAACAACAAATTGAGATCCCTCATGAAATCATTGAAAGCCTCCTATGATGGCAGAATTGCAGCAGACACTGACAAAAATCACAAATCCTTTGATAGTTGTATCAAGAACCTCCATGCCAATACTCAGAAGTGTTCTGAGTTACTGCACAATCCTACCTCTTATATTGAGCCAACAGATATTGCCAACATTCTTACCAACACATGCAGTGCCAGCTTTAACCCTCTCCCCCCAGGGGAACAATCAGAATGACAGGAGAATGACAGGCATCCAAGATTACTGCCACCCATGTTGCACTTGCATTTCCATGGGAAATAATACAGCTTCCATGGGACCCCACATTATCCCTGACTGTGTTCTACATGAACTACAAAGATACCTGATACAACATCTGTGTACCCTGTTCGGTCACAGCCTCACCTCAGGCTTTGTCCCTCCTAAATGGAGCACTGCTACAGTCATCCCTGTCCATAAAGGTGTGTCAATTACAGACCCTGGGAATTATCAGTCCATTAGCCTGATGAGTCTAATATGTACAGCTATGGAGTGCATCATCAGGGACCTGACTGACAAACATATAGGTAATCTCCTAACTCTGGACCCCACACAGTCTGGCTTTGTGAAAGGTAGATCATGCCTGCTCAACCTTGAGTCAGTCACCAGGGCTGTGTATAACAGTAAGGCACTGCATACAGCCTACATCAATCAAGCCAAGGCTCTTGATTCCATTCCTTAGTCAGGAATTATGGATGAACCCACAAATCTAGGCATCAACCCCATATCACTAGAGGAGTTGCAAACTGACTCACAGATAGAACACACAGTATGAAAGTAGCAAGCTTCAAGTCAGACTGGCAGCCCATCATGAGTGGAGTGCCACAGGGATCAGCCCTGGGTACTCTCCTTTTCAGCATCTACTTCTCAGGAGTCCAGGCCAACACAAAGGAACTCTGGCTGAGCAAGTTCACAGACAACTGCAAGCTGTGAGCCATCATTAACTCCACAAGTGATGCAGACATCCTACAGAAAGGCCTCACTGAGACCACTGACTGGTATGGAAACCATGGCCTGAAGCTCAACACTACAAAATGCATAATCAGCCTGTTTGGTAAAACCTCAGTTCCCCCTAAGTACTACATTGATGGGAGTCCACTGAATACTGTAGGCATTATTAGAGATCTGGGGACACAGGTTGACAGCAACCTCTCCTTTAACCACAACAATGCCATTGTGGTCAGGAAATCCTTCTATGTGGCACATCTCATTTCCAAGGGCTTTGTATCCAGGAAGAAAGAGATCATTGTGTCTGTATACCCTTCCCTCATTAGACCAATCATCAAGTATAATGGCCCATTTGGCATGCACCTCTCTAGACACCTGCAACAGCTAGAGAGGCCACAGATGTACCTCACAATGAGGATCCTAGGTATTAAGCACATGTCCTACATAGACAGACTCAAAAGACTCCAGCTATTCTCTGTCTCATATCACCTACATAGAGGCGATCTCTGCTTGACTTGCAAAGCCATGTCTGACCCAGCTCTTTCACAAATGCTACATCTGAAGACATCCCAATCTCTCTGCACCACACACTGCAGGGACCTTGACCTCATTACCACAATCAACACAACATGCTGGAGGGATAGATTCCTCACCCAGAGACTGCACATGCCCTGAAATAGACTTCTCATACATGTCAAGCAAAGCACCTAGATGACCCTGTTGCAGAGAGATCTTGATGAGTGGATGGGTAATAGAAAGTTCACCCCAAGAGATCACTCCATTGGCTCTACTTGATGGGGCACTGGGAACTAATGTTGGATGGCACAATGACAGGGCACTTCTATGGGCTAGGCTTATAATGGCTCAAGGGCCATTAGCCTAGTACATACCTATGAACCTATAAGGGGAGTGACATCGGCATGACTGATAAAATAGGCCAGTGGGTGGGTAACTTATCAAAATACTTCTTCCTACAAACATACACACCAATACATTTGTCAGATCTGAGAGTAGAACCTCTGCCTATCTAGTTAATTGTACTATAGTGTTACACAGTTATCACATGTGCTACAGAGCTTACTGGACTGACAACTGGCCAAAGGTGCTGATAAGGGGAATGACATCAGCATGACTGATAAAGAATGCCAGTGGGCGGGGAACATATGAAAATAATTATTTCTACAAACATACACACTTATACACCCGCACACACATTTGCCAGCTCTGAGAGTAGAACATCTGCCTATCTTGTTATTTGTACTATAGTGTTACACAGTTATCGTTCATGCTACAGAGCTTACTGGGATGACAACTGGCCAAAGGTGCTGATAAGGGGAATGAGATCAGCAGGAGTGACAAAGTAGGGCAGTGGGTGAGAGACTTATCAAAATACCTCTTCTTACAAACATACACGCACACTCATTCACCAAATCTGGGATTAGAACCCCTGTATAGCTAGCGATTTGTATCATAGTGTTATGCAGTTATCATACATGCTACGGAGCTTACTGGGGTGACAAATGGCCAAATGTGACAATAAGGGGAATGACATCAGCAGGACTGATAAAGTGGGACACTGAGAAGTGTTATGGGTGGAAATGGCCTGAAATAGTTTCACCTACAAACAAACAAACACACACACCCTCACTCTCACATACACAACTGTCTCACACACCCACTTGTCACTATTGAGTTTAGAACCCCTGGGGTGACAACTGGCCAAATGTGCCAATAAGGGGAATGACATCAGCAGGACTGAGAAAGTGGGGCACTGAGAAGTGTTGTGGGTGGGAATGGCCTGAAATTGTTTCACCTACAAACAAACACACACACCTTCACTCTCACATACACAACTGTCTCACACATACACTTGTCACTATTGAGTTTAGAACCCCTACCTATCTAGTTATTTTTACTATGGTGTTATGCAGTTATTGCACATGCTACAGAGCTTATAGGGATTATCGGTGTCCAATAGTATGTCTAAGGTGAATGAAAGCAGCAGATTATTGAAGAAGGCCAATGTAAAGTATACTGCGTGGGAAAAGTCTCCTAATACTTGGACCTATGGAGACACACACAGGCAGTTGATGTGATATTATAAACTCAACTTCAGTACTGTTATACAATGGGGCTCATCTTTTATGCTGACATGTGCAACTGTTTACAACTGGTATGCCACTGTCCACAATAGGACATCACTGTATGCCATTCAGGGTATCTGTGTGTGTGACTCATTCTGTCTGTGTCCCTCTGTGTGTCTCTCTCTCTGTATCACTGTCTGTCTCTCAGTTCCCCCACATGTAGGTGTGTGTATACTTCACATATATTATCTGTTGCCCATATATGTGTGTGTATCTCATGCAATAGATGCAGTTATAGCACATATAGGCCACCTACAGCTAGCTGAGGGTAATCCTGTCTGATGTATGTGTGTGGGGACAGTTGAGGTGTACATAGCTGTCTGTATGCATGGACATATATACACAAAAAAGTTGTATATTCTGATGTTGGTTCCAACATGTCCTGTGATGATTCTCTAAGTATAGGAGAATGCCCACTGTGACCTTCTATAGTTAGGGTGGGACTCCATTCCAGAGATAGGTGTACTCCAGTCCAGGGTTTTGTATGCTACAGCCATACCTCTCAGGAGTACACAGGACTTTCCTCAGGGTACTTGTTTTGTTTAGCTGACATTTTCTGACATATCTGTATTCTGAAACTGCAATGAATTGCATCATTACCTAGTGCCAGATGGTTCCACTTCTAACCATCGAAATTTCAAAACATGGAAGTTCAGATCATCGAGACCAGAACATCGAATTTTGAAACATCGAAGGTTACAAGTGTAACCAAAAAAAAAAAAAAAAAGAAAAAGAAATTTTAACAATTGTATATAGGGGGGCTTAGCCCCTCCTGTGCCCCCACACCCCCCTACTTTAATATTCCAACTCCAAGACTACACTACAGTGGAGTAAAGGGAAATCTCCCATTTAGTGCTATATGCAGAAGCGCTAAACAGGTGATTTTCCGTACCTTATCTGTAGTGCCATCACAGAGATGGCACATAGACACACACAGTACGCAGGGCACCTTGGTGCCCCACAAAAACACAAACATTCTCCCACTTGCACTTACCTTTTTCTTCCCCTTCAAACCTTCGATGTTTTAAAACTCGATGTTCTGGTTTCGATGATCTGAACTTTGATGATTTACACGTTCGATGGTTTGAAGGGGAACCAGTGCCAGACATCCTCAGATCATCACAGTTGTTAAACAGAGGAATACAAGTTGTATAATGCATAGACCAATATTATAAGGGCAGCTATGTAAATTCTTGCCCAACAAGGACATTTGTGAGGTGTGGCTACAACTAGTGAAGTAATGACACACAGCTGTGTAAACAGTCCAGCAACCTGGTGATATACTGGCTGAGGATCTCCTGCTTGTGTGGTATCTTTCTAACCTGGCATGTCATATCTTTGTGTGTGCATACCTCTGACCTGTACATTTTTTGGCAGGATGTCCAGGTGTTTGTCTAGAGATTTCATTCTTTCTACGTAAACTTGTGTTTTTATGGCAAGTTAGTTACATATAATTCAAGTGTGATGTTGCAAAATAATACAGACATTACTATTTCAGAATACATAACATTCAGACCATGCTTGCTACTGTAAACCCCTCACCCTACCAACTTTCTCAGTATGTAAGGGCAATATTTATAACACATGCCTATCATTGTGGCTTTGTTCCATTTTTATTTCTGCCCTTGTCCAGACATCTTGCTGTCAGAGGTTGGGAGTTATGGGTGTGTGTACAGAGTGCATTCAACCATGCAGGCATGTCCATTATTTGTAAAAGCAAACATAAGAAAAAAGATAATTGAGAATGACCACTGGCAACAGTACCACAAATCTGTTATATTCACAAAAGCCTTGGCACCTCTGCTACACATCCTTCAAGATGTCACTAATATGTTTAGTATATTCCACATAGCACTGTGACTTCCAGGTATGTCAGTGGCAGAGCAGTGGGTGTCACTGACATACATAACAGTTGGCACTTCAGTCATCTGCACATGGCCCTGTCAAAGGCAGCACTGTACCTAGGGCAGTACAAGACGACTGCTAGGAGAATATGCTGGCCAGATCCAGACAGTATTAACCACACATACACGTGGCTCATTGACCCCTGCATATTGTGGACAGGCAACATGTTTTCATATGTATTGGTACAGCCCTGCCAATGTGTGCTATGCTGCTATTTCCATGTAAACATATATGTTACTGCATTTGTGTGGTCATATTGGGGGCACACCTGTTAACTGTACACATTTGCACAGACTGTGCTGATATTTGCTTTACATTTTGGTCCCATTTACCATACTATTGTGCCCTGTCTTGGGTACTAGAGGCACATCAGTAAAGATCCCAGGTCAGATTGTACTGGCATACATTTGAGTTTCAGACTTCTTACCCTTTATAGCCTTACTGCAACTGCAGATCATGCTGTGCTATCACTGTGTGAGTCTGTAGGGGGTTAATTCAACATTGCTGCCATTTGTGTGCCTTTACCAGACATTTCTCTGTGGTTTTCTACAGCTGACTTGCTGTGTAGGTGTGAGGGATGGTTATGGGACCCCCACCCTGACATCCATGCCTGTGACCTATGACCCCCCAATTATTTGTTCCCACACATATACTGCAGTGGGATTTGCCACCTTGGATATTACTGCATAGTGTGTGGAGGCCAGTTTTGGCCAGACATTTCCTGGTGTCCCACATAACTGTCAGTTGTGTGCTGCTATCCCAGTAGGCCACCCCATTCCCTTGCATGTATGCAGCATTACCATAGATATTCCAGCAGAACATACTTTTCCATTCATTTATTGTTAAGAAGACTGTACTTACCTTGTGGTTGCAGCAGTTGTGAGAACAGTGCTTGGGAGCCTCCTATGTTGGATGCACACAGTACACTGCCTATACATGGTAAGCTACAGGTAATGTAATATATGTGCCATCCATTTTACTGTGTGTGTGAGTCAGAGAGAGGTGTCAGTCCCTGTGGTCCATACAGTGTCAGTGTGTGTGCTATGCATTGCCTCTTTGCCAAGGTGTGAGCATACTGGGCATGCCTCCATCTGCCTACAGGAGCAGGCTCAGGGGCCTCCTCCTGTGAGTCCCTCTGTGCCTGTGGGGACCCTGGCAATGGTGGTGGGCTGTGTGGCCCTTCCCCGTGCTGTTCCTGCTGCAGCTGTTTCCACGGGATCATATTGCATAGCATGGCACATACTATGAACATATGTGCACATGTGGCTGGAGAGTACTGCAAGGCTCCAATAGATATGTCAAGGCAGCAAAATTGTGACCTGAGCATCCCAAGCACATGCTCTATAATGAACCTGGTTTGTCCGTGTGCTTCATTATGGCGTTCTTGTGCGGGCGTGTGTTTATTTCTGATGGGTGTCATCATCCATGGCTCCAGTGCATAGCCAGCATCCCCCACCAGATGGCCATATGTGATGCCCCCACTGGCAAATGTCTGGCACAGCTGTGATGAATGCCAGATGTGGGAGTCGTGATAGCTTCCAGGGCTGCCAGCACACACACATTCATGATAATGCCATGGGCATCGCACATGTCCTGGCAGTTGATGGAGGGGAAGCTGTTGCAGTTTATGTAGACCCTACCCTGTTCACCGGGTGGTGCTTTGATTTTGATGTGCATGCAGTCTATGGCACCCAGTACCTCTGGGTATTCTGCTACATGGTGGAAGAGATGCATATTGCTGGCCCTCTCCTCATGGGTGTTGGGGAAGTACATGTGCTCACTGGCATGTGGTAGCATGGCATCCAGGAACTGGTGAAGTACCCTGGATGCAGATGCCTGTGAGACCCCCATGATGTCCCCAGTAGGTCTTTGGAAAGTACCTGTGGCTAGAATTCTTAAGGCTACACATATCTTGGTATCCATTTGGATCGGCTCCCCTCTGTTGTTTCTAGCTCTGAGTTGAGGCCGGCACAGCTCAGTGATTTACTGAAGTATGTTTCTGTCCACCCTGTAGTGCTCTACTATCTCCAGATCATGCAGCCCCTGGTAGGTTACCCTGGGTCTGAACCCTCTTCTCCTCCTCCTTGATCTGTGGTGGTTGTCAGCATTATCCTCCTCTCCACCCTCAGCCTTTAGCACATACTGATGGATCAAAGCAATGGCAGCCCTTAACATTTTTACAGTTACAATTCCCCCCATGTATACACCAACGGTGCAGAGTTTGTGGGAAAAACAGACTATAAGGTGTTTCCATACTTTATACTGTTGTGTTGCAGATGCTGCCTGTATGATTGGCTGACTATGATACATTCCAGCTGCCACCTATATTACTCATGGCTTTGCTTTGGCCACTGTGAGTGTTAGAGGCATTAGTGGTAATTTGTGCATGATTGCCTTTATTCTGCTGTTGCTCTTTTTTTAATTATTTTTTACTTACATCTCCTCCCATTTTCAGCTATGCAGCCACCTGCCAGCTGTATTATTGTGTGCTTTGCATGGCCCATTGGGAGTTTGAAAAGTCCCATATTAGTGATTTCTACTTCATTTCTCCTTTATTGTGCTGTTGCCCTTTATTTCTTTTTTGATATCTCCTCCCATTTTCAACTATGCAGCCACCTGCCAGCCATATTATTGTGTGCTTTGCATGGTCCAGTGTCAGTTGCAAGAGTCCCATATTAGTGATTTCTACTTCAGTTCTCCTTAATTGTGCTGTTGCCCTTTATTTTTTTTTACATCTCCTCCCATTTTCAGCTATGAAGCTACCTGCCAGCTGTATTATTGAGGGCTTTCAATGGCCCATTGTGGTTTGCAAAATCCCATATTGCTGATTTGTACTGAATTTCCCTTGTTCTGCTATTTCCTTTATTTTATTTCCTATATATTTTATGTTTAAGCCCCATGGCTAGTGTAAACAGCAAGAAATGGTCCTCCTCTGGGTGAGAACACACTCTTCAGTTCATGTAAAAAGACTATACAGCCTCAGACACACACCCTTACTTAGCTGTGCTTAGCTAAGCACAAACCCAGGCAACAGAGATCCAATGTGCTTACAGCAAGCATGACACACCCTCTCTTCATTTAGATGCTCCTCCTGCCTACATGATGGTGTTACAGCACCTACATGGTTAGGTGCAGTGTGACACAGAATAATTTTATGATTCAGTATAAGTCCAAAAGGAAGAGCCAGCAAAACCAAACCCCATAAAAATAATTTATTGAATATAATAAGGACAGCAAAAAAGTGCACAAACCGGTTTCGGCTGGTATACACAAACACAGCCTTCTTCAGTGTGAGACAAGTATACTTTAAGCATGCCTTTATATAGAATGTAAATCAATCTGATTGGTTATTTTAGAATTTGTCATTCAAACCGGGTGGGAAAAGCCCACCCAGCTTAACAATCCATTTTTTCTCTTTTGAATTGAGTAATGCACGCCAACCTGTTTTATTGGATTTTTTACCCCTAATAATATCAATGATTGTAAACGTGAAGGATGCTGAGGGATGTATTAAATGATGTTTGTATAAAGCATTATTGAGTCTGCCCTTTTTAATGTTACTGATATGCTCAGAAATTCTTAATCTTAGTGGTCTGGATGTTTGACCCATGTAAAATGCTCCACATGAGCATGTAGCTAAATAAATCAGCCAATCTGAGCTACAATTTGCAAAAAAATTTATCTCATAGATCTTGGAGATATTTCTGCTAGTGAATTCTTTGGTTTTTGAAACTTTACAACAATTGGAAAATGTCCAAGGACAAAAAAAAATTAGTGGCTGGCCTGTCAGTGTGCTTTGAATAGGTTCATAGTTTGGTGGATTGTGTCCATGTTTGTAATGACTGAATGTACTCCCTGGCATATTTGGAGAAGGATCTCATATATGACACTAGTAACAACATCTATCTTGAACATCTAGATATATGGCGACGTTACCTTGATGATTGCTGGGCTGTATGGAAAGGTGATTTGCAAAACCTGTATGAATTTGTTGAATACCTGAATAATAATCGATGGGGTATAAACTTCACCCTACATTATGATTTCAACAACATCACATTTCTAGATGTATCTATCCACAGATTGTCTGACCATACTTTGGAAACACAGATATTCTGAAAACATCCTGAATACAATACTATCCTACATGCCAGTAGTTTCCATCCTCCACACATATGCAAAAATATTCCTAAATCACAATTCATCAGACTGAAACGCATTTGTTCGGATAATGTGTCATATGGAGAACACAGTAAAGATCTTATCAACAGATTTAAGAACAGGAAATACAAAATAGGCCATGTCTCTGATGCTATACATCATGCGGGTCATTTGGATAGGACGGACTTACTAACTTACAAGTCAAAGAATACTCCTTCCAATCAACCTCTCAGATTTACCACCACATATGGTAGGAACACTGACAACCTCATTCGGAGTGTCAACAGACATTGGAACATATTACAATATGACACTGACTTATCTCCTATTATTTCCAACAGATGCTCTTTTTCATTCAGAAAAGGTAAGAATTTGGGGAGTACATTCAGTCATTACAAACATGGACACAATCCACCAAACTATGAACCTATTCAAAGCACACTGACAGGCGCCTTACTAATTGGTTGTTTCCCTTATGGACATTGTTCCAATTGTTGTAAAGTTTCAAAACCAAAGAATTCACTCGCAGAAATACCTCCAAGATCTATGAGATATTTTTTTTTGCAAATTGTAGCTCAGATTGGCTGATTTATTTAGCTACATGCTCATGTGGAGCATTTTACATAGGTCAAACATCCAGACCACTAAGATTAAGAATTTCTGAGCATATCAGTAACATTAAAAAGGGCAGACTCAATAATGCTTTATACAAACATCATTTAATACATCCCTCAGCATCCTTCACGTTTACAATCATTGATATTATTAGGGGTAAAAAATCCAATAAAACAGGTTGGCGTGCATTACTCAATTCAAAAGAGAAAAAATGGATTGTTAAGCTGGGTGGGCTTTTCCCACCCGGTTTGAATGACAAATTCTAAAATAACCAATCAGATTGATTTACATTCTATATAAAGGCATGCTTAAAGTATACTTATCTCACACTGAAGAAGGCTGTGTTTGTGTATACCAGCCGAAACCGGTTTGTGCACTTTTTTGCTGTCCTTATTATATTCAATAAATTATTTTTATGGGGTTTGGTTTTGCTGGCTCTTCCTTTTGTTCTTTGTATCATGCCTTTTTGAGCCGTGCAACTGCTTATGTGCAAACAACCTTTCATTTCAGTATAAGTCCCTTATTAACATACCCCACTGCCTTAATCCATAGTTACTGCACTACACAAGAGCCTTTCCCCTTAGCAACCACTGTTCCCTGCCATTGTTTTGATTCTGCTTGCCATTGAATATAATGGCAAAATGCAGGTTTCCCTTAAAATGGACTTTTCACATTAATTTTTTTATTTCCCCTACGATCCCATTTGTGCAGCGCTTCCCTATGCTTAAACAGCCAAGATTGGCCAAAAAATAATAAACGTTTATTTCTAATAAAATTAAATACTTTAAACTTTTAAATATATGGTCATTGGCTTGCCTACTGATTATGGATCATGCTTTTATTGGAGCTGTCATGGCTCTGTTTTCATTTTTGCAAAAATGTATTCGGCTAGTAGCTGAATACATTTCTGCAGCTTACACTGTTACTGCATGGTTACCTACCTGCTTCCTGGATCAATAATTCACCTCATTTGCATGGTTTTCACCAGCAAATGAGGTAATTAGCATCCTGCATGGGTTTCCATGCAGGAACAGTGTAGGAACACTCATGCACATCAAAACAGCACATTCCTGGATTGCTTGGCAGCCATATTCCTTGCAGGAGCAGTTACACTGCTCCTGCACAGAAAATTTAGCTTCGTGAATCCCACGGTTTATATATAGCTTTAGCACTAAATGTTTCTCCAGGGAATAAATATATTAAAGTTATATATAAATTACTAATAACTTTTATGGTATCCTAATAAGAATAGAATTGTGCATTTATATCATGTTAGGACTTGGGACCATGGTAGTATAAAATTCCCAGACATAGATGCATATATCAGATCTTTGATATTTAAAGATGTTATAAATTGGATTGACCCAAAATATAAATCTAATTGGAAATCCTTACATCTTAATATTTTATTAAATGAAAATAATTGTCTATCAAAAACTTCTCTAAGTAGTCATTCTAATAGATTCTAATACTTTGTTTGTCATGTTATACAGTACAATATAACAAAACCCACAAAGCTAAATTCTTTAAATCATATCATTACTAATTTTAGGAAGTTTGTTAACTCTAATGTAGATGTTAAAATCTGGTTACATTTATTAATACCTTTTAAAATCACAAAGAATTTTCCAGATAAACTGTACCCTAATATATTAGATATATAGGAAACTAAGAATTTGATTTGCTGGCAGCATTGTCTGAAAGAATTGAACTCACTGGATATCCAACAAATTGTTAAGGAATATAATCTACATCATGAGATTGGCTATTATTACACAGTATACTAACTCACAAGACCTTTGTAAAATCATTAAAAACTCATCTTTCTCTCAACCTTCTTTAGTATTCTATCTATCTGTAATCTTATATAATAACTTTAAAACTGATAAAATACCACATCCAAATTATATAGTATCTCAATAAATTACAAGACCACATTAACCTTTAAACATTGGAATTTCTTTATTAAAGGCTTCTCTCCTAGTTATACCCAAGCTGAGAAAGCTAATATACTATTCTCTGTTAAATATGCATTTTGGAGTCAATAGTGGAAAATTTATACTTGGCAGTTTCTTCACAGAGCTTTTTTTGACTCCAGATAACATAGGAACATTTATAAAACTGAAAATATTAAATGTTGGAGATGTTTAGAACAGTGTAAAGCAAACTGGCATCATATTTTTTAAGAATGCACCAGATTAACTCAGACCTGGGAAAATTCTGATAATTTTCTTAAAGCATTATTTACTGACACTTTTTAATTGACTAAAACTATTGGCTTTCTTAATGAGAATGAGGGCTACACTTTGAATAAAAATAATTATTATCTCTTGTGGACTATCCTAGCTATAGCTAGGAAATGTATCACCCAAAAGTGGAATTCTGTTACCTCTCCATGTTTTGAAGATTTTCTGACCTTGTTAAAAGAAGTAATAGTCAAAGAAACTAGAATTAAAGAGATCAGACTACATCTGAAGATATTCAACAATCCGTGGATAAAGGTTTCATCACTCATTGAGACATTCCAAATGGAGATTAATTCTTTCTAAATGTATTTTTCCTTTCTTTATATAAATGTTTATTTTATTTGTTTGACATTTTATATTCATTTCAGGCCACTGAATATATTGTAAATAGTTACTGTTTTTCATATTTTGAACTTATGGTTTAACGTATTTATTCCTTGTTATTAGGTCTTTTTTTTTGTCATTAAAGAAAAAAATTCAATAAGTATATTTGATTAAAAAAAGAAGTGAGACTTCGCAAATCAGTTATATATGAAGTGTTGCTGAGGAACGTGATGTACCCAGATACACAGTCTAATATAATGTGCAAATATAATATACATGTTGGTCATTCAGCATAATTAACACAGTACTTTTCAGTGATTAATATGTCACAAATCTCATGACATCTCTTATGAGGCTGCAGGATAAATAGCACAATGAGTGTGAAAAGGCAGAGTTAGGTCATTATGTGATGTACTGAACCTGGCTAAAAGACCCTTTTTAATTCTTGAAGAATCTCTGAAGCTCAGAAGTGGCACTGGAGACTGGTAGCAGCTTCAGAAACTTCAGGGGTAATTTACCAATTGGCCACAATCTCTCTTCCTCTTGCAAATCATTATTCATGTTGGGTTTACCCATTATCCCTATGTAATTATACTCAAAATGCTGTTAATGCAAAAATGCATATGCATATACTTCACCACCCATGCTGTCTTTTCCCTTCCAGCTGTCATTTTCTTTTGTTTGTTTTCTCTTCTCTCCTGTCTCTGTCTCTGTACCTGCATTCACCAATCAGTGCAATAAATACTACTTCCTATCCTCTTCTTTGCTCTGTCTTTATGGTATTTCCTCTGTTTTTCTTAGTCTTCCTGAGAGAGAGAGACACACACACACACACACACACACACACACACACACACACACACACATACATATAGCTATATATATTTATATATGTATATGTGTACAAATACACACACACATATACATATGTATATATATATATATATATATATATATATATATATATATATATATATATATATCAGTGTATGCCTGTTTTCATTATGAGTTAGCTGTATTATTGCAAGCATCAAGTTCAGAAATCCACAGGCTTGTATTATTTCACTAAGCCTTTTCATCATTTAAACCATACTGAAACAGCTATGTCAAGTATTTTTGTCAATTGTCTGAACAAATGTGTGCAGGAACAAAAAGGCTCAGGGCTGCATGCATTTTTAAAAGAAAGGTTTTGTAACTAGAACATAATTGAGTTCTGTTATAGGGTAATTAAGAGATCTAGGACAAACTAACCTAGTTTTAATGCACAGTTGATTAGAGTCTATTCATATTCTGGTACTTCTGAAGACAGCAGAGACATTTCAACATGATTTTTTTCTTTCTTTTAAGTCAGACATTATGAGATTGAATATATATTTGGGTAATCTGTTTTACTGATTCTTCTCAATTCAGCCATATCCATGTAGCAAAAGCTTCTTAATACTTTTCCATAAAGTGGAGATATACACATGTGCAGTTACAAAGTTAAAATCCACATATCAATTTTTCAGCATAATTATTCAGTTAACTAACAACAATGTGCGCATTTTTCTGCTAAAAAATGTTATCTAGTATATCTTATAATAAACACAGAATCCAGTAAATCTCACACTAACATTAAAAATATAATGGGGGTCTTCTACAGACCCAGGAAATAACAGATCCATAAGACTGACCTGCCTCATACCCAAAGCCGTAGAAAGACTTATTATACAACTAATCAGTCAGGACAATGGGAACCTCTAAACACTGGACCTGCCTCAGTTTTGATTCATCAAGGGCAGCCCATACTTAGTTATCCTGTTGGATGTTTGAAAAGGTCACCAAAGCAATGGATGAAGGCAAAACTGCACACACCGTGTACCTGGACCTGGACAAAGCTTTTAATACATTTCCTCACTCAAGCATAGTTGAAAAGCTAAATAAATTGGAATAAACTCCTATGTCACTCATTGGATTCACAACTGGTCACAGATAGGATACGGGAAATCAAAATAGGGGAAGCTATCTACAAAAAGAAATCAGTCATTAATGTAGTCCCCAGAGTTCTATGTAGGGCCTCTCCTATTTGGCATCTACGTCTCAGAAGTAAAAGCCAATACCAAAGGTCTGTGGCTGATTAAGTTTGCAGATGACTGCAAGCTAGGAGCAGTCATTGAATCCCCAAATGATTTAGCCATACTACAAGAAGGTTTGTCACAAATTAATAACTGTTACCAAAATCATGGACTGAAACTAAATGTCAAAAATTGCATTATTGCATCCTTTATGAAATCTTCTACCCCAGGGAACTACCACATTGACAATATGCCCCTACGAGATGGGATTTGAGAACTTGTTTGGACAGTGACCTAACTTTCGGCCAACATGTATCCATTATTGTAAGAAAGGTTTCTATATTGCACATCTTATTAGCAAGGGATTGTTTCTAGATCTAGGGATGTCATTGCCCCCCTTCACTCAGCCCTCATTAGGTTAATCATTGCATATGATGCCCTCTTTAGTATATTATCTGTCCAGACAAATGCAACAACTGGAGCACATACAGAGATATCTAACTAAAAGGGTACAAGGCCTAAACAATATGCCCTACATAGACCAACTCAAAGCCCTACCACTATACTTGGCATCCTACAAACTGTTAGGAGGTGACCTGTGTCTGACACGCAAGGCATGCTCTAACCCAGTACTGATAAAGTTATTGAACACTAGTACGTCAAATGGCATCAGCATTATTCAGTCTAGGGATCAAACCTTTTTCTACAACATCAACAGAAGAGTTTGGAGGGCAGGAATATCTCACAGAGGATACCACTACTCTGGAACAGCACCATAATCCATATAAAACAAAGCTCATTTATGTCTTTATTCAAGTGAAACTTGGATGTATGGATGGGAAATAGTAAACTCAGCCCAGGACTGCCTCCTGTGCTACTAATGGACAGAGGCAGCTATTAAATGCTTTATCCCATGCATGGATCCCTTCAAATTATCTATGGTATGATCCCAGATACCAGTTATTCTCACTAAGTGTAATATATAATTATTGACCATGGAATGGGTAATGCCAATCTAACACCAAATGGGACAGGTTAATTCAAGCACAAAAAGGGAGGCTGGCTGGACTTAAAATGGCCCACAAGGGCAGCTAACCTAGTACTTACCTATGAACCTGTGAGTTATAACTGCATTCCCTCCCCAAGATCTGTCAGCATTACACTCTGCATGTTTGTTCAGGAACTGAACATCCACAAAATAAGCAATACCTGGGATATAAATTTAACAAATCCCAGAAAGGACTTGAATACTGGTTACATTAGCTATACCAAAAAGACTGCTTGCAACATTATTATACATTTAGTCCATCTCTTTCTCATATGAGAGCCCATTCCACAGGTATTGGCCAGTTAAATCTGAGACAGATTTTTTTTTAATAACTTTAACTTGCCACATTACAGGTCTTAACAGACTTGGTTGGTTCCATGTACATGTAATACATTTCTGTACTTACATTATTAAAAAACAAAGTGTCTTCCTTCTTACACTGAAACTTCCAGGAACAGCCCCACACTAAATGATCCTAATTTTCTATGAAGCAAAGTATAAATTATTTCACCCCCCCCCCAAAAAAAAAAAAAAAAAAACAAGAAGCATTCAGAAAGTGTGCTTCCTGGAGCTTAGTGCCAGTACCCCAGTGATAAGATGAGCAACATGCAGGAAAATCCAAGTGGAGTGAAAAATACAGATTAACAAGTTTCTAACAATAAGTATGACACTGACAGCATCCATCTTTGTGTTAAAAAGCAGATCTAATTTCCATTCTCTTTCTCCTGAATCAAGACTGCACTCCTCTCTCCTGAATCAAGACTGCATTCCAATCTCTTTTCTCAGAAGTCCCACAAGGGTGTTATCCTGTGTCTGCCTATGTCAAGAAACTACAAATTATACTAGAAAAGAGACTTTTTGATGAAATCCTCCCTAGAACAGTTAATCAGACACAGTGACAGTCTCATTTGTCATGATCAACTCAAGTTGTCTTGAAAAACAAGATGCCTTAGCAGCTTATGTTTATAGAACTCTTTATTGCACATACTGCACTACATTACCAAATCCTGAAATGCATGAAGACTGTCATTATTAAACAACTAAAACTATCTAATTCTAAGTTACCATATTGTGACCACATACTGCATAATACTGTATATCTAAGAGTAAGAAATATTGAAAAAGCCAGGATAAGCGAAAACATGAGCTATAGCACTACAGTTACTAAGTAGTTCTGATGTTTTCTGAAAAAATATTAATAAATATAGATGGGTTATCTTCTGACAGTCCACCAAAAACATTCCTCTCACTCAATTTTATCTGTAAGTATTCAAATCGGAGATCTTGTGTTAATTAATCTTCTTCCAAAATGTCCATTTTGCCACAGTTACTGTACTATCAGTTTTGCTGCCAAAGTATCTTTGCATAGGTTTAGCAGACCCAGTTCACCCAAAGTAAGTGGGTCCGCAGTGAAAAAACCTATCAAACTTGTAGTTTAACTTGGTATCACATAAAAGTCAAAATCATTTATTATCATCTTGCTAAACAATTTCTGGAAGCACACAACCCTTTCTGACAAACATATTAACGTTTAGGACAAATAGTCATAGTCATACATTGCCACTATCCTTTGCTCTAAAGGTAAATCCATCTATTTACAGCTGTCTAATGACTGCTTTGTCTCTTCGCATTTCATTGTAAATTTTGCTTTTGCTACCTTATTGATTGATTCTCAGCTGACTACTGGTATCTAGCATATTATTGCTTTATTTTGTATGTATTGATAATCAAGTGCTTTCTGATTATGTACAATGCTTCAATGAAAAAAGTTTTGAATCGTGACAGATGCAATTAATTTTGACTATTTTGTCCTTCATTATAAAAACAGAAGATTATGTTTACTCCTAAGTATTTTAGTTTATTTAATCACATTTTTAACATTGAGCACATGCCTTATGTTGGACATAGGTATAGACATAAGCTTGTTGAATATTTTGGGTTTTATGTAAGTGCTAATATTTCTACTAATGTCCTCACTGCATGTAAATGTTGCTTGCTTATATTTAATAGGAGTGCATATTTGGGGAAGAATGTTATTCACTAGCTTATTAAACTTATTAAGCTATGGTTACCATGATCCTGTATGGGAGTTTTTGGGTGGGTCTACAGTATATTGTGGCAGCACAATCCCTGCTAGGGGCTCCCTAGGTTTGAATCTTGGTGGGTGCCAATGGTGCTGGAACCATAGGGTGAGAGGTGTGAATGCTTCCACCTCCAGCTTAAACTGAATTGTTGACTGTGCCTCCCAGTTTAGCTATTAAAAAATGAGATGTCCTACCCTTTTAAAGGTCTAACTTCTCACTTGTACTCCATGAACATAGTAATATGACATGGATAACATCCTATTACTATTCAGTTCAAGCTAACATGAAAAGCAACAAAGCAAAGTGACTCATTTCTGATGTGCAGACCTTAGCAGAAGTTGTACAATAAGGCAAAGCACATTGTTCATCATGCTCATAAAAGGAGTTCCTAATTTCATAACTGAAACAAGGTATGCACTACATTTGGCATAATTTATTGGGTCTATGTTAAATCGTCAAAGACTTAAAAAGCGAACGATGATTTATTGAACCCATGTAAGCAAAAGCTTACAATCTCAAATGCTTAGAAGAGCGATTTTTTTTCCCAAGGAAAAATATTGATGTTCCACAAATAAATATATCAATAAAAATTTTAAAACATTAAATAAAGTGGAGGGCTTGACCCCTACACCCCCTGATGTGGAGGGCTGTGCTCCCCTTGCATCCCCCTACTTAAATATACCAACTCCTAGATTGCACTACAGTGACGAAAACAGCAAAGAAACAGAAGCGGCCAAGCAAATTCTTTCCCTGGGAAAAAAGTCGCTTATATGCTGATTTGCTATTTTGCCTTTTCATGCTTTCAAGTTTGATCAAGACGCATCTGAAATAATGAGTCTTTGATCAATTAATAGGAACCCTAGCCAAATATTAGTCCTTTTGGTGTTTCTAGGCAAATAAATCCAAATTAGTGGCATCAGCAAACTGGACTGTTGGTTAATTCTATTTGTAAGGACTTCTGCTTGGATAGGTTTAAAGGAGAATGTGTTTAAGGGGTATACTAGTTCTCTTACAAACAGAATTACTGCAAATGTTGGGGAATAGGCATAGAAAAATGACACTGTTCATACGTTGTTGCTGTCTGTTTATGCTACATGCAAGAATTAAATTACTTAAAGGTGCCTTTCATTTTGCCTTAGAAGTTTGCTCTATGTTTCATAAAATTTCTAATTTTATGTGGCAGATCAGCAATGCTAGCATATCTGTGCAGCCCCACTAATTACAATATGAGAATTTTTTTTTTATAAAGAGGTTGTGAGTTGTGGTGCTAATGGTTACTTGTTAAAATTATAAAACTATTCAGATTTTGTGCACCCCCTTTCTGTGTTTAAATTTAATGTGCTTGTCTGAATTTTCAAAATGGAAAAAAATAAAATAATAACACCACAGGACTGAAGCAAAAAAACAAAAACAAACAATAAAAAAATATCTGAAGAAAATGTCACTTAAAGTAAAGTTATATACTTGAAAATACAAGTAGAAGTACAGTGTTTGATCTCCATGGAATTATTTATTCAAGTAACAGCCAATGGTGGGAGACTTGTTTTTGCAGTATTTACCCTAGAATGATGGCGTGAGATCACAAGAGTGAAGCCCATGTGCAACTGGATAAATACTGCACAACCGGCACCTCCAGTACTGTGTATCTTTTTCATGATTTGAGTTTTCTTTGGTGCATATTTTGTACAATTTAGACATAGATATGTTTTAGGAAATAGGTATTTGAAATCCTTTAGTCCTTCACTTGTTAGTTTATACTTCCTAATCATGATGACTTTCTTTAATACCATTATGGGAAAAACCTGTACTAATTTAGTTACTGCATTTAATGTGAATGGAAAGCATTCTCCACCTCGATGAAACATGCCAATCAATTCCTTCTATATCCCTCACACACTAAAGACATTTTTTGATTTCTGATATGTTAAACACTTAACTTTATTTCTCCCTCACAAACACATGAAGTTTGCAGTGTTAACTGAGCAGTATTGTTGTTACAAGGTAGTTGCCATTTCTGCCCCCCCCCCCACCCACACACATAGACTATTATAATGGGGTTTCTGATCATAACCAACCTGTTATGCATTTGAGATATGGATGTAAAAAAATTCGCCTCATGATATGAACAAGGTGAATTGTTAAAATCTCTGTCCATAACATATAATTAGTTTATGTTTGGAGAGACCCAGTCATAGTCATAGTACTTTGGAGCACATGGAGCTTTAGCTGTCCTGATGCATTACTAGTTGCAATAAAATGTAATAGCAATAAGTGTTTTATAACTTTAAAGGCTATAAAAACTTAGCTCTGCTGTAGAAGAAGAGTTCAGAAGTAAAGTTTACCTCTAAAAGCTGTTAGACACTACAACCTGCTGCACTTTTGTGATTGTGTGTGTGTGTGTGTGTGTGTGTGTGTGTGTGTGTGTGTGTGTGTGTGTGTGTGTGTGTGTGTGTCTGTATTATGTGGTGTTGGTGTGTTATATGTAACATTACAAAATGTGTGACATCTTTAAAAGCTGTGAAAGCAGTTTTTCATTGATCTTTGCTGACTGCTGTAAAGGCTGCAGTACAAGACCCAGTCATAATAGCACTCACAATTGTATAACATAAAGGATTATGATCTGATCATTATCACAGCATTATCTGCTTGAGACATGGATGTCAAGAAATTGCCATCAAGACCAAAGCTCAAGAGGCAAGTCTTGGCATTCTTGTTGAGAACATATAAGAAAGAGGGTTATGATCAGAGACCTGGTCATAATTCTTTATTGTGCATTGAGCTTTTAGCAGCTCCCATTCACTACAGTAGTTACAGAGGGCAAGAGAGAGAGAGAAAAGGAAATCTGTAACATACTTACTTTTTCCACACAGTGGTCAGCAAAGAAAAGTAAGCACTTCTTTCAGCCTTTAAAAAGAAGGCCAAAATGAGTGTTTAAGGTTTAACATCTTTTAAAGATCTTTTGCACTGACTGCTGCTTCTGTGATCCCCTCCATACCTCACAACTATCCAGATTTTCACAGAATGTCCAGATTTTTGCCTCATATTTTTGGTCTGTTCCTCATAAAATTTGTGGTTGTCTGGAAAATCACTAGGATGATCTGAGGATTGAAGTCACTAAATAATGACATACATTTGAGTTTCAGACTTCAGATCCTTCACAAAATGTATGCTAACACAAAGCCTGCTATTATAGCAAGTTTCAATGGTTATACGAACAATATTTAAAATCAGTCCCTATTTTGGGCCTATGTCCCCTCATTCTGTTTGGCTTTGTCCAGGTTTCTAGCACTAAGAAGATAAGTATGATGCCCACTAGCCATTGTAAATGTTTTAACACAAGACTAGATCTTAACAGTGGTAAGGGGTGCTTTACCAAAGCTTCTTAAGCACCTTTTGCCTGATGTTTCACCAAATTAATGTCATAATCATGGTGATCCATACACTACAAAAGTTTGTTATGAATTTCTTTGACATCAGAGAAGTATGTAACCTGTTACCATTTTGTTCAGTTCTGAACATAATTAACATAGTCCATGTACTACACAGAGGATAATGATCATATATTTGTTTAAGATAGGTGTCAAAATTCACATCTCAAGCTTTGCAGACTATATTTTCCATTAATTCCTTTTACAAGGGGCCTAGTGCATCCATTAAATCAGTTCTTCTTGTTGACTACTCAGCTGGAAGTCCTTGCAGAGTATTAACTAATAATACAATTTGCTGGTGTAACTCACTAGACAGCTTTTTATTTTTACATTTGTTAACTATAGAATAGTGTTAAGGTGTGTTGTACCTTTAAGAAGTGTTTCACGGACAGCACATGCATATAAATAGCAACCACATGCTAACTTCAGTGCCATTTTGAGAGTACAGTCAGAGAGTGAGCATGTATAAGTGTGATAGCTAGTTTGTTTATAAGTTTATCTAAGCTAAAGTTATTAAGCCTCAATCCTGATGTGTTGGTACATAATAAAGCTGGTTGAACAGAACCCATAAATGCTTGTCTGTTTTATCATGACTGGATGAGAAACATGGTGTAAGAACCAGGATTCCAGAGACTGCTTTTCAGAGCTACAAGATGCAGAGTTAACAGTGAAGGTAAACTAAGTTAACTAAGTACAAAAAAGGGCCAGAAATGAACCAAAGGTAATGAAAACTTCCACAGACAATTTATTTATTAAAAAAGATAAAATGGAGCATTACAAGGGCACAGAAGACATTATTCAGTAAGCGGGAGGCACGAAAAGTTTGTTCATTAAACAAAATGTTTAAAATTAAGACATTTGATAAAACTATTTTCAGAACAGCACATAAGAGGTTTGGAATTACCTTGGAATTGCAAAACGAGCATGTTTAAAGTAAAATGGGCATGTTTAGAGTAAAAGAAGCACAAGAAAAGTATAATGGGCATGAAAAAAGATTAAACAAGCAAAATTAATATAATAAAGGGTGAACAGGGCATATTAAGCATAAATAAAGCAAGATGACTGCATGTTTTTAGCAAACTGCTGTGTTTTGGGATAAACTACTATTTCACATTCATTGAAGCTATCAAGGGCATAATTAGAGTTATTCAAAGTATCTCAAAGTGTGTAAAAGTGCTTACAGTGTGTGTTTATTACTGTGCATTTATTCTGAAGAATGTGTGCAAAGTGCAACTATTTCATAAAATGCAGTCAACTACAGCCATTTGGAAAAGATTCTTGTGCTGGGTGTGTCTATTCATAAAGTCCCATCATTACAGAGTGTTTCTTTCACTTTAGAGTTATTTAGCAAAGTACAGCCATTTGGGGGAAGTTTCAATGTGCTGTGTACTGTTTATTCGCAAAGTGCAATTACTTCGAAAGTTTTTTTTTTCAATAATATTTCTTTATTGTTTATTTTTAATATACATAATTTCACAAGCGTAAACACAGGTGATATACAACTGGTACAAAAACAATCAATTAAAACATATTTACACTATTTACATGAATGCTTTCATAATTTATAGTATGGAAAAAGATAAGAGTTGTTTTCTCCAGGGTTAGTACAATCAAGTTAGTATATTACTATATGATGTTATGATTTTTATTGTGTATGTTGTAAATGTCTTCCAAAGTCAATGTTTTATGCAAGTATAATATTAAAAATTTGTTCCCAACATTTCAAAATATTAGGATTTTTGTTTTGTTTGTTTATTATGTATTTGTGGGCTCATATATGTTTTGTCGCTAAGTTCCTAAAGCTATTCCATGATATTTTAGATGGGGTCAGCCAGTTGGTAGCTATGTAAAGTTTCATTAATAAGAAGATATTAATGAGAATGATTGTTTGTTTTTTTAGATAGGTTAATTGGGGGAATATGTAATATCGTAAATTCCCACATGAGCTTTGATGATTGATATCCCGTCTTTTGTAGCTGTACTTTCAGGGAGTTCCAAAGTCTGAATACACATTTACAGCTCCAGAACATATGTAAAAGGTTAGCAGTTTCATCTTTACAATGTGGGCAAAATTGGTAGTTTCTAGGGTTAAATTTGTGCAGTCTAAGGTGTGTGTAATAAGCATTATTATATATCATGAGTTGGGTAAATTCTAGCTTTTGAAGCGATATGGATTTTATTGTTAGATTGATTGCTTGTATTATTTTATTGTTTTCTATCAATGATATTTTTTCTTTCCAATAATTAGATAAGAGTATGCGTTCTTGAAATTTCAGGTCTTTGATCAGTTTGTATGAGCATGCTATAAATTTACTGTGTTGTAGAAGGGCTTGCCAAAGTGAGTTGCATTTGATTAAGTCATCTTTATGTTTATGTCTTGAAGGTAACTTAAACATAGTTCTTTAATCTGTCTTAAGATCAACAAGTATGTCTTGGGTAGGCCCAATTGGTTTCTTATTTCTTGCATGGGACAATTCAAAAATGGGTATAGATCTTGTAGAGTTATGTTAATTATAAGTGGGAATTTTTTCAGGTCAAGTAGCTGGTTATTAATTTTCAAGTTAGGGTTTTTGTGGATAGGTTGCAGTATCATCATGGGTTGAAGGAGATTTACTGACTTAAAAAGATTTTATGTTAATGTCATGGAATTTTTAAGGGATTCCAATAGATTATATGCTTTAATGTTTTTACTACTTAAAAAAGGTATTGGTTTGGGATTTATATTCAGGCTTTCAATATGTTTAAAACCTAATTTTACCCAATGTGGGGATCAGCTATTATCTAGCTTATTGTAGTTTGCAATTCTTAAAGTTCTATTGGTATTTATGATTGAGTAGCAATTTTCAAAATTTGGTAGGTCTAATCCACCTTTGTTTTTTGGAGTAATCAGTTTATCATATGAGATTCTACTTTCTTTTGGTTCCCATATAAATTTAGTGAATTCAGTATGAATTTGCTTAAAAATTTCTTGGGTATTAATAGCTGGGAAGACATGATGTATAAAAATCTGAGCAAGATATTCATTTTAATAATTGAGACTTTAGCTAATGTTGGTAGTTTCAGATTTTTCCATCTCTTTAGATCAAGTAAAATGTGGTCCCACTTTTGTTTGATATTATTAAGGTAAAAATTGTTATTATCTGTAGAGAATGTAATTCCTAGATATTTAATCTTTTCTTCAGATTTTATTTGACCTATCAGTGGTAGGAGTGAAAAAGGTTTCGGAGTTTTTAAAGGGAAGATCTTATTTTTTTAAGGTTTATTTTATAGTTTGAAATTGATGTGAAATCTTCAATAGCAGATAGTATTTTGTTGGTGTCTGTGGTTGGCATTGTACAGTATATGTTGAAATCATCAGCAAAAGCTGACAAGGAGATTTTTGTGTTATATATCACTGGGGCATTATGATATACATTTTGTTTGATGTTTAAAAATAGGAGTTATAGATATAAGTTAAACAGTAAAGGGGATAAGGGACACCCTTGACGAGTGCCATTTCTGATTTGAATTCTATCAGACCATCTTTTATTTATATATAATGTTGTATAAGGATTGCTGTATAATATTTGTAGGGTTAGAATAAATTCTTGGGGTATGTTAAAATAGGGTAGTATTTGAAATAAAAATCGTATGTTGACTCTATCAAAGGCCTTATGACATCTATAATTAGTGCATATATGTTTTGGTTATTTTGACTGGCATATGAAATTAGGGTGTGTAGTGCTAGTGTACTGTCACTGGTTTGCCTAGATGATAAAAAAACAGATTGCTCACTCAAAATAATTATGTCCATTATTTTTTTCAGTCTATTAGCCAGAATAGATGTTAGAATTTTGGTATCAGTATTGAGTAATGATATGGGTCTGTAACTATCCGGATTTTGAGGATCTGTCTTTTCTTTAGGTATGAAAATCATTTTGGATGCATTAAAGTGTATATCATTGATTTTATTATTTATTATATAGTTTAATACGTGAGATAATATTTGTGCAGTGATAAGGTAGAATGTTTTATAAAACTCCACTGTGAGGCCATCTAGGCCGGGAGATTTGTGTGATTTCAGTTTTTTGATTGTTGCTATTATTTCATCAGTGGTTATTGGTTCTATTAATTATTTTCTTCGTTTTGCATCAATTTTCGGAAAACTGAGTTTTTGTAGGAAGTCTGCACTATTATCATTTGCAAGTAGATAGTTTTGTTCTCCATAGATTTGAGAGTATATAATTTCGAAAATTTTGATAATATCTTCATTTTTCGTATAAGTCTTATTCTTATAAAATAGTTCTGGAATTTGTGAAGGTGTTTTAGATTGATTAATAATCCTCGCAAGTGCTTGTGGCGGTGATTGTATATGGCTAGCATTTTTTTCAAGTATTTTAGTTTCATGAAATGCTAGAGTATTGTTGTGAACCAAGAAAAGGTCTTTCTGGGATTTCAAAAGTTCTATTTCCGTTTGCGTGTTATAGTTTTTAACTAGATCCTGTTCTAACAATTTAATTTTAGCCTCTAGTTGTTGTTCTTCTCTGAGTTAGATTCTCTTATAATAAGAAGCTTTCTGGATAAAGATACCTCTTATCTGAGCTTTAGTTGCCGCCCATTCAATACCAGGGAGGCATTTTTGCTTTGTTAACTTGTCTAGAGACATTTTAAGAGTGTTCTGAACTTCCTGAATTATTTCCTTTTTATTTAAGAGATTTGGGTTTAGAGACCAGTTGTATCCCCAATATTGTGTGTTGTTTTTGGTGGTCTTAGTAATGTTTCGGGTAATTTTAGAATGGTCAGACAAGTAACGAGTATGAACGGATACTGTGGGGTCAAGGTTAATTAGTGCTTCTGAAATTAGGAAAAAGTCAATTCTCGACCACATTTTATGACAGCTGGAGTAAAATGTAAAAATATTTGTGTTATTTGTGTTATTACCATATTTGAAGGGATCATATAAATTAAAGTCATATTTAAGTTCGCTTAATGTTAAAACTGCTTGTTTATTGCATGATCTCTGTGAACTTGATTTATCCTTTTTTGGGTTCTGATATGCATTCCAGTCTCCTCCTATGATCATATAGTGGTTATTGTATTGATTTAAGATATGGTACAATGAAGCAAAGAAGGAGTGCTGGTTATTACAGGGTGCATATATGTTGAGAAGTAGGATGGGTTTATCATAAGCTGGAGTTGAAAGGGTTGCATAACACCATCTTCCTTCTTTACCTGTTTGGTTTCTAAAATGTCATCTTTGTAGTAGTTCTTAATGATAATAGCTACTCCTGCACTGTTGGTTGTGCCTTCAGAGGCTGTAATTTCTCTTATCCACTTTTTCCCTTTGATGTCTGCCCATTGCTCATTAGTTAAGTGTGTTTCTTGAATTAGTAAGAAAGTTGCCTTAGACTGTAAAGCTAGGTAAAGAAACAGTTTCCTTTTCTTAATGTTCTGGAGCCCTTTAATGTTCTATGAGTCTATTTCCCACATTTGTAAATATTTTATTTTGTGTAAGTAATCTTAAAAATGTATGTAAGTATATTGGGATGTGTTTATTTCTTATAAAAAACATGTTATGAAAGCATTATTTTATTCCCGTCCCTTCTCTGTGCCTATCCATTAATCTCCTGGACCAGGAATTTAACAGGACCTGGCAAAATTTGGTTTTTGTATTTGTTTGTATTATTCGTATATATAAACCTTGTATATTAGTCCTTAAGAAGTAAAATAATCTTAATGGCCCTATATGTCCTACAACTACTTGTACAAAGCCTTACTCACCTATTCCCTAACAATCACTACTTTTGCAATCCAAGTCTCTTCTTATGAGCTTTATAATAAGGTATCAAAGTTAAAAAATCCATTTTAACCAGTTCTGATCTTGCTTAAAGGCAGGTAACATCACTTTAAGAACTTTATCTCTAATAGTATTTGAAAGTTTATCCATTCTCAGTTGTTATCTCAAGTTTAATTTATTAATCATATTTATGAATATATTCATATATTTATGAGTATATTCATTCCTCGCTTAATCTTAGTTTGTATGTGATTCTCCTTCCCCTTGGTAGGAGATAGTTATCTCTGATTATTTCTTCCCTTGCTTTGAGGGAATATTCAAATTTGAAGTTCAAATGCTCCAAGAGTCATTACTCCCATCCGTTTTATTACCCTTGCCCTGTGTTGTTTAAATCTTGAATGACCTTGTTAAAAAAGATCTTAACGCTATGTTTCTCTACAACAGTTTCGACATATGTCAGCTATTTTACTTTACACATTCTTATTCTGATGAGTCCTGGAGAAAACAATATAACTATATAACAATATACACACATGCACCTACATGAATATAATCACCAGTAATTAGGAAATCATTGGAGATCACTGTGGAAGATAGGATGGAAACAAAAAAAGAGAATAAATGCTCTACTACCCTTAATGTATTATCCAATATATAATACAGGATAGCATCTAGCTCCAATCTAAGCTTTGTATTAGACTTAATACATTAGAATATGTATTTTCTTTATCACCAAAGTTCAGCAGACTCATTCTATTTTGGTTTCAGAACCATATGTATTATGTAGTAAATGCATTCAAGTGAACTGAGACTAGCTATAGTGTGTCATAGTAGCATTTACTCGATAGCATAACTTATGGAGAACACAGCAAAGAGCATTGTTCATTTATATGATTATTAAATATTTGTATGTGTAGACTTTATTTACACTTCTATAAAGTTACATTGATCTGGGTCTAAAATATGGTATCAAAGGTAGCAAATTTTAAAGCTGAGTTTTCGGGTATTATTTATATGTTTTTATTGGTATTGGCTTATTACAGTAATACATTTCCATTCCATATTAAATTACTTAGTTTGCTACTTTTAGTATAATGTCTGACCAGAACAGTTCAAGTCCTGACATATAAGTGTCATAAGAGTGAGTTTATGTAGATTAAGGATCTCAGCACTAGTGTGAGTGTTAATGCTAGCATCTGAGTTCTCAAGTTATACAGTTTATGGTAGGTTTGTCTTCATATAAGGGACCAAACCTACAATAGGCTCTCATATTAAGTTTAAGCAGAACATTGAATGAGTCCAGGTGTTTGGTAAGGTCAGGGGTGCAACTAGATGCCTTCAAGCCCTTAACATCTGGTAGCTAAGTACTCACAACCCCTGGAGGTGCAATATATCATGCTTTGTACCTTACTGGAGTGTATTACTGCACATGCAAAGTGCATTGAACATTTTTTAAACAATAGAGAGAAAGCTCATTTATATTTATAGTATGAACAGATTTTGTAATATTAAATTGTGATGAGACCATTACTCTGCTCCATAAGGATGGCATTGTCTGTACATGACATGTGGACATTGCAATATCTACAGGTAACACTGAGTTTGCACTTTTACTGCCCTGTTGTAACAGTGCTGCTCTAGATGTCCTGTTGTGTTGGAGCACACCATTTTATTGGTGAAGTGCTCCTTTCTTAACGTATTACTGATGCATCTAGCAAAAGAAACTAATGTTTGTAAAGAATACCAGCCTTAGTGGTGCACTTGTGTCCTTTGATCACCAATCTTTGTACTTACAGAGATAAGGTGGTTTGTTCTGTTCATCAAACCCGTAAAGCTGCAGAGGTTTAAAAAAAGGCACAACTAACCATTTTAAATTTACCATAGGTGCAATTAAACCCTGTGTTTATAAACTCAAGAGTGCAGTTATTTAGGTATATGTGATTTGTTGTATTCACACTAAGCATTTTCATGACTATTAACAGTGTGGTATACTTTAGCATCTTTATTTGTGCTATGTGAAGCTGGACACATTAATTATGCTTGGTGATATTTAAAGGCAACATTTGGTAGCTATGTGAAGAGAGAATATGTGATTTAACTGTGTACTTTACATTTTTAAAGATTTCTCTTCAGTAATTAACCTTTTTTTTATTTACAGTTCCATTGTCCCTCTTTCCAAACTTCTAGATAGCTAAGCTGATTACCTAGCTTCTCGAAGGGGGACTCTATATGCAGACGGATTTCCAGAAGTGTCGCCACTTACAACAACCTCTGGAGCAATAAAGGAGCTTTCAGTTCCTCCCATGGGAAAACAAGTGTGACACGCATGCTGTGCACTTCCTGCTGGGGCTCTTGTGGCCTGGAGAGTGAGAAATAAGGTCGCGCCATCCCAAAAATGCGGCCTAGGACAAGGCAGGAGCAAACCATGTGGGAAGTAAGTCCTCTGCTGTTATTATTCTGTCATATATCCGATCTCAGAGGCTCAATAATCACATCTGAGAGTGCAGCTAGTTGTCTAAGGCAGGGATTCTTTTAAAAACAGTCATGAAGGTAGATTTTGCTTCTATGCTGTTGGCGACTGAATATTTGACCCCACCCACAGAAAAAAGTAAAGTATTTGGATACTTCATTTGAAATTTCAGTTTTTTGTCAATCAAGAATTTGCAGTAAGGAGACATGAGCTGTCTGGCTTGCCACATTTGAAGAGGCAGGTCCTGGGCTAGAGAGATTTTGTTGTTGTTCCATACTAGGGGTCCCTCATTTTTCTTTGCAGATAATAATATTTTATTAACATCTTGAAAGTTAAGTAGTTTGGCATAGACTGGTCTTGGAATATTTGAAGTTTGAGATTCTCTCAGGGCTCTGTGTGCTCTCTCAATTATTATTTGATGGGCTGTTTTTTGGTCTTTGAGTAGTGTTGCAAATATATGAATGAGAGAAGGAATCAGTTCATTGTGCTGTATATTTTCCGGCATGCCTCTGATGATTGTTATTCCTTCTGGATCTTGCCTGCAGATCAATAATTTTAGCTTGCATGGTTTGTATATCAGCTTCATGTGAGTCAGCTTTTTTGGATAGGAGGGCTATTTTTTCCTCATTCTCCGCAGTTTTGGCTTCATATTTGTCCATTCTTTTCAAGATTTGTTTGAAGGAAGTTCCAAATGATTGCAGTTGAGTAGACATTTCTTTTATAGCATCTTGGATAGGCAGTAAGACTGCTTTTATATCATCCAGGTTTGCTAGTTGATCTGCTTTGTTTTTATTCCCTGATTTTGCAGTGTCTTGTTGTTTTGTTATTTTCTGCCTTTTAGAGTTCAGATCTTTCTTAGGAGATAATAATTCTGAGATTTTAGTCTTTGTTGTAATGTCCATATTTTTATCTTCCTTTGACATTTTGTGGAAGTAAAGCATCTTGGTTTATAGATAGAGGTGAATGTGTAAAGTGCCCTGAGCACACGGCTTCTTTTCCTTGTCCCTTACCTCAGCTCCAGTTAATCTGTTGTAATCTTGACAGATTTTTTTATTCTTCAGGTTTATTTTCCCTTTTCTGGTTTTCTGGATATAGATAAGAGTTGTTACCTCAGAATATTGTGCTTAAATAGGTCCTGGTATTTCCTCTGGGTTGATTTTATTCCATAAGTATTGAAGAGCTGTAGATTAGCAGTGTTTACAGAATGGCAGCCATCTTTGAATCCATCTTTGAAAGTTTTTTACTCTGAGCTTTTTCTGCACAGTTTATTTGCACAGTGCATTTATTTTGAAATGTTTCTTACACTGATAAGAGGTGATTTCTTACCGTACAGTGATTTCAAAAGTATTCTTGTGTCCAGGAGACTTATTTCACAAGGTGCAGTTATCCAGAGGCTTGTTGTGCTATTGGGCATAGTTACAAATCTTTCAGCTTTTCCCAGTTAGGGGTCACCACAGCAGATCACTGGTCCACTATTGATTGGCAGTGGATTTTGATGGTGTCAAGTTGCTAGCCCAGCCCCAACCTTCACAGATGTGGCACACACACTCATGCACCTACCTGCATGACTTTGATGTTCACTCAATCACAGGGAGGACATGCAGACTCCACACAGAAGGCCCTCCAGCTAAGAATCAAACCAGAGAATCTCTTGCTGTGGGGCGACAATGCTAACCGCTGCACCACCGCAGCCACACAACTGGGGACTGGGCATAGTTACAAATACTGGCTTAAATTTCTGGCATATGTATATGTGTGTACATTCATGCATACTTGCAAAAGCCTTCAATGGTATGTATTAACATGGCAGAAGCATTTCAAAAACCAGGACCACTTGAGTTTGATCAGAATATTGCAGAGAACTGGAGAATATTTGACCAAGAGTATGATATTTTTATACAAGCAGCTTATTCTGACAAAGATGCACATACCAGGGCATTCATTTTGCTAAACCTAGTTGGATCAGAAGCCATTAAAAGAGAGCATTCATTTGTGTATGCACCAGCAGTATGTCAGGGAGAAGGGGAAAACCATCATATTGTTGTAAAGGCTGAATCAAGGGAAGACCCCCGAGTGTTTAAAATGCAAATTCAGGGAAATGTGAACCCCAAAATAAATGTTACATTAGAGATTCATTTGTTTTACACAAGAGATCAAAAGCAAGGATAAACTTTTGAGGCTTATATTACTGACCTGAGAAACAGATCAAAAATGTGTAGGTTTGGTGACTTAAAAGATGTGTTAATAAAGGACAGGCTTGTGTGTGGTATTAACCATGCTGCATTGAGAAAGATTTTGCTTCATGACAGTGATTTAACTCTGAGCAAAGCTATTGAGATTTGTCAAATCCATGAAGTAACAGAAAGGCACACAAGTATGCTTGCAAGTTATAAGAGCATGGTTTCAGCAGGCTCCAGAGCAAATGTAGACAGTATGCAACATGTGGCTAGCAGAAGCAGGCCTAAGCACAAGGCACCTGCTACCTCTGCAGGCTCTCCAGGTAAAACCTGTAGTTTTCCAGCAAGTTCTAAGAACAGGACATGCTCAGGGCAGTACAAGGGTGAGTCAGCAAAACCCAAATCAACCCTTATTGTTAACTGTTGCAATTGTGGTGCCAATCATGAGTCTAAAAGAGAAAAGTGCTTAGCATTTGGTCAACAATGCCACAAGTGTAAAAAATGGAATGATTTTCAAAAGTTTTGCAAATCAAGTAAACCTCACACAGTTATAATGAAGGGTCACTTAAAAAAGCAAGTTGATCATATAGAGAGCTGCAGCTCTGCTTTCTACATAGATTGTGTGCCAGTGATTGGTGAAAGGGTTTATGCAGTAAATTTGTTGGCAAAGAATGAAGTGTTTTGTAGTGTCCAGATCAACGGTAAATCCACCGAGCTCAAAGTAAACACTGGTTCAGAATGTAATGTTATGTCAGCAGACACTTTTGCTAATGTGAGAACTGGTGAGCAACTTAATGTGGCCAGTTGTGTGAAAATTATTGCTTATGGAGGTGAAGAACTTCAAACCAAAGGCTCTGTAGTGCTTTCATGTTATTTGGCTAGGAACTGCAACAGCTTACTAGTCTATGTAGTCTGAAGACCTGTGCAGTCATTATTGGGTCTCAGAGACAGTTTGAGAATGAATTTGCTTATCTTTACCAAAGAAGTTCATCATATAAGCACATGTCCTAGTTCCAGTTTTACTGAAGCCATTTTTTTCAGAGTATGCTGATGTTTTCGATGACAAGTTAGGCAAACTTGCAGTTGTGTATTCTATGAAGTTAGGCCCAGAAGCTAGTCCAGTGTTCAGATCAGCAAGAAAAAGTTCTGATAGCTATGCAGAATAAAGTCAAAGCTCAGATGGATAAAATTGTACAGCAAGGTGTAATTTGTCCAGTTACAGAACCAACTGAATGGGTGTCATCCATGGTAGCAGCCCACAAAAAAAGGCTCAGACAAAATCAGAATATGCATTGACCCAAGATATTCAAATAAAGCTTTAAAGAGACCATGTCACCATATGTGTACAGTTGAGGAAGTCGCAGCCCTAATACCAAATGCCACTGTTTTTTCTGTCTTGGATGCAAAAAGTTCATTTTGGCAAGTGATACCCGATCGCAAATCTTCACTACTGACTACTTTCAGTACCCCTTTTGGAAGATATAGATTCCTCAGGATGCCATTTGGAATAAATTCTACAAGTGAAGTCTTTCAGTGTGCAATGGAGCAAATTTTTTCAGGATATCCTTGTGCCATAATAGTAGATGATTTATTGGCTGGAGGCAATGGTGAAGCAGGGCATGATAGAAACCGAAAAAGAGTTATAGACAGAGCACAGAAAGTGAACCAGAAGCTTAATCCTCTGAAGTGCAAATTCAGACTACCAGAAGTTGCATATGTAGGTCATTTATTTACTAGCACTGGCTTGTTACCAGACCTGTCCAAGCAAGCAGCCATTCTTGAGATGTCAGCACCAGATAATGTTCAAGCTCTACAATGTTTTCTTGGTATGGTCAACTATTTAGTCCAGTTTATAACAGACTTCAATGAGTTGACAGCACTTTTGATAAAGCGGATGCTCAAAATTGTTACATGGTCATGGTTAGAACAGCACCAGAGAGCATTTGAAGACTTAAGCAGAAAATTGCTACCCCACCTACATTAAGTTACTACGATGTAAATAAGCCAGCAACTCTTTTCTGTGATTCTTCAGAATTTGGACTTGCCACAGTTATTCTTCAAGAAGGCAGACAAGTAGCCTGTGCATCCAGATCTCTTACCCAAACTAAAATGCAATATGCTGAAATTGAGAAAGAACTTTTGGTGATAGTATTTGCATGTTCAAAGTTTCATGATTATATCTGTGGTCGAGGTATTCAGATTGAAACTGTTCACCAACCTCTTGTCAATATTTTAAAGAAGCCTATGAATTCAGCTCCAGTGAGATTCCAAAGAATTATGCTCAAATTGCAAAAGTACAACTTCAAAATGGTCTGTACAAAAGGCAAACTTCTTTATCTGGCTGATACCTTATCCAGATTGCCCAGAAATACAACTGAACAGCTTAATGCAGAGAATTTTGACTTTTATGTCATGGAAGTGTGTAATTTTTCTACCACAAGACTTGATGAGCTGAGAGATCATACAAAGACGGATCCAATTTTGCAAAAGCTCAACCATTACATTAATGTTAGATGCTCGTCAATGCAATTTAGTGTACCATCTTAAGTGCAAACTTATTTTCCTTACAAAGATGAGATGTTGATGGAAGATGGCATTATTTTCAAAGGTCCAAAATTGTTGTTCCTACTTTCTTACAATGTGAATATATCCAGATTTTGCATTGTGGTCACCCAGATTCCAAATCTACCAAAAGAAAGGTGAGAGGACTAGTATTTTGGCCTTTTCTAGCAAAATATATTGATAAAGTACTTTCTTCTTGTTCAGTATGCAGTAGTACTAAACTGCATTTGCAAAAAGAACCACTTCAGCTAAGTCAAGTTCCTGAACTACCTTGGTCAACAGTTGCCACTGATATATTTGAGTGGAACAATCGGCATTACTTAGTGTTCGTAGACTCAAATTATTATTCAAATTAGTTTGAAATCGATTTACTACCTAACCTAACATGCACTGCTGTTATCACCAAGTTGAAACATAATTTCTCAGTCCATGGTAGTCCACACAAAGTTATTTCAGACAACGGTACCCAATTTACCATTCAGTTGTTTCAAACATTTGCAAAAGAATAGGACTTTGTACATGTTACTAGTAATCCAGAATATCCACAGTCAAATGGGCTAGCTGAACATGCAGTACAGATACAAAGCAATTACTAGAGAAGTCAAAGCATGATAATACCAATGTATTTTTGAATTTACTCAACCTCAGAAACATATCCCATGATGATATACTTGGCTCGCCTGCTCAGAGACTTCTGTCTAGGCAAACCAGAACAACATTGTCTATCAGTTCTAGTGTGTCGAGGCCAAAAGCAAAGAACAACAGAGAATCAGAACTCAACTATACAGAAAACATTCTTTCCAGAAGTCCATCTATGATAAATTGAGCAGATTTCTTCATCCATTGAAAGGAGAGACAGTGAGGATACAAACTGCAAAAGGTTTCAACTGGACTGGTCAAATAGTATCGATTGGTCAAGTAACAGTGCTGAGCCGAGATCCTACTCTGTAGAATTTGAGGGTGTGGAGTACAGGAGAAATTGCTGACATCTTCTTCCTGTATCAAAATTGATATCTCAGCATTATTCCTATGATATAGACTCTAGATCTCAGAGTAATAGGTTCATAGGTTCATACTAGGCTATCTGCCCTAGGGCATTTATAAGCCTAGCCAGAGTGTGTTTGGCTTCCGCCACCCATTTTAAATGAATTTTGCTATGCCCTTCTTCGAGGTTAGTATACTGTGCCTCTGTCTAACAGTGACACAGAAGTGATACCCGGGGTAAACCTACTATCTCTCATCCACTCATCAAGATTCCTCTTGAAGAGAGTCAATGAGGGACTCTGTCTAACCTGGACTGGGATTTTATTCCAGAGTGAAGGGAGCCTCTGGGTTATGAATCTGTCCCTCCAGCATGTCCTGTTTATTTCAGTGCTGAGGTTCAAGTCTCTCAAGCGCGTAGCTCGATGGGATTTGGATTTTCAGAGGTGCAGCATGTCCATTAATTCCGGGTTGGACATGGCTTTATACGTCAGGCACAGATCGCCTCTGAGCAGGCGGTATGCCACTGAGTAGAGCTGGAGTTTCTTTAACCGGGCAGCATATGGCATCTGTTTGAGCCCTTTGATCCTCTTGGTGAGGTACTTTTGGGGTCTTTCCAGTTGCTGCAGGTATCTGGTAAGGTACATCCCAAAAGGGGCATTGTACTCAATTATGGGCCTGAAGAGGGATGAGCAAAGAGGCATGATGACCTCCCCTGATCTAGATGTGAATCCCTTCATGATTAGGTGGGCTATATAAAATGTTTTTCTAACCACTTTGGCCACGTGGTTGTCAAATGAGAGATTGCTATCAACTTGGGTCCCCAGGTCCCTAATTATTTCTTCCGTACTTAATGGATTACCACCTATGTGGTAATTTGTGGGCACTTTGTTTTTGCCAAAGGGGATGACTATACACTTTTTGGCGTTTAGCTTGAGGCCATGGCTCTGGCACCAGGATGCTTGTGTCGGCTGGAGAGTCAATTATGGCGCCCAGTTTGCAGTCATCTGCGAACTTGGTCAGCCACAGTCCTTCCATGTTAGCCTGTACCTCCGAGAAATATATACCGAACAAGAGAGGTCCCAGGACTGAGCCTTGTGGGACGCCACTTGTAACTGGTTGGGAGTTTGACATGGTTCTAGCAATTCTAACCATGTGGGTTCTGTCCTTGAGCCAGTTTGCAACCCATCTAGTGACATAGGGGTTTATATTTAAGCTGGTGAGCTTATCTATAATGCCTGAGTGGGGTATTGTATCGAAGGCTTTTGCAAGGTCCAGGTAGGCTATGTGGACCACCTTCCCCTCATCAATGGCCTTGGTGACTGTTTCAAAGAAATCAACCAGGTTTAAGAGGCAGGATCTGCCCTTAACAAAGCCAAACTGGGTAGGATCCAGTGTCTGTAGGTCCCCAATATCTTTATTTATGAGGTCCAAGATGATCCTTTCCATAGCTTTGCAGACCAAGCTAGTCAGGCTTATGGGGCGATAGTTTCCAGGATCGGTTGAGGCACCACCTTTGTGGAGAGGGACCACTGTTGCTGTACGCCACTCTTTGGGTACATATTCTGTAGTAAGGCTGAGATTGAACAGTAGTTCTATGTTTGGGTTTAGTTCTTCTTGGAATTCATGTAGGACGCAGCCCGGGACACCGTCTGGTCCCATTGATGCTGTGTTTTTTGCTTTGGAGAGGGCGGCTCTTACCTGAGCATCTGAGATGTCAGGGGAGCAGCACTCTGCTGGGATAGATATTTGCCCTTTTGGTGGGGGATGGGGGAGAAGTTTACGCTGAACCTGTCAGCTAGGATGTTGGCAATGTCTGTGGGTTTGGTGTATTTTTTTGTCATTTTGGACTAATTCTGAGCATATCTGGGAATTCCCACTCAGGTTCCTAACATAACTAAAGAAAGCCTTTTGATTATCCTTAGTGTCCTGTGCAAATTTTCTCTTGAAGCTGGCCTTAGATGATTTTATGAGTGCCCATAGTTTTTTGCTAATACTGATCAGAGATGCCTTCCCTTTTTGGGATTTTACTCTACCATGTAGTAGCTTCCTCCTTCTATTGTATAGTTTGTTTATGGCTGGGGTCCACCAGACAGGACGCCTAACTTTGGACGATTGGGTCTTGGTTTTATTTGGGATTGAATGATCCATGCATTCCTGAAGGTGTTCATAGAATGCGTTTATAAAGGATTCTGTGGTCTGGGCCGTATTTTCCACATGCCCGGGGGCTTTGAAGGATTCCACCTCGGTTTTGAGGAGTGTGAAATTTGCTTTAGAGAAGTTTCTCACTGTGGTTTTCTGGGCAGGGGCTGGGGTCAGGATGTGAATATCTATTGAGATTAGTTTATGGTCTGATCTTACCAGTGAGGGATACACTTCTGGTCTGGAACATAGAGTCCCCATGGTGGTGATGATCAGGTCCAGTATGTTTTCCCCTCTTGTGGGAGTGGCAACAAGTTGTTCCATAGCATTTGAGTTTATAAATTCTAGGAACCTTCGGGCTAAGGTGTTGGAGCTAGAGTAATGCTCCCAGTCTATGTTAGGGTAGTTGAAGTCACCCATTATAATGGTGTTTGGAGAGACCTTCATATTTTCCAGTGTTCTCAGGAAGGCCGAGTGGGGTTCCTGGGTTTGGGAGGGTGGTCTGTAGCAGGCTATAAACTGGAAGGCAGTTTTACCCACTGTTAGTTGCATATAGATAGTCTCTGATGCCTCGTGCTTTGCCACCAACCTGGAGGTGTGGGTATCTTTGACGAATATTGATACTCCCCCTCCGTTTGTGGTTCGGTCCAAGTTTTGGGGCCGAAAAACATGGTATGAGGTATAACCTGGTAGTGCTGGGGTGCTCTCTGGAGCCTTGAACCAGGTTTCTGTTACTGCACAGATATCAATGTTCTCCATGTTAAGGAGAGTTTCGAGTGCGTGCATCTTGAGGTTTAGACTCCTGGCATTGAGTAGCATTACTCTTAGTTTCTTATCCACGGTCCAGACCGCAGAATCCTTTATAAATTCATTCTATGAACACCTTCAGGACTGCATGGATCATGCAATCCCAAATAAAACCAAGACCCAATCCTCCAAAGGCAGACGACCTGTCTGGTGGACCCCAGCCATAAACAAACTATACAATAGAAGGAGGAAGCTACTACATGATAGAGAAAAATCCCAAAAAGGGAAGGCATCTCTGATCAGTATTAGCAAAAAACTAAGGGCACTCATAAAATCGTCAAAGGCCAGCTTCGAGAGAAAAATTGCACAGGACACTAAGGATAATCACAAGGCTTTCTTTAGTTATGTTAGGAACCTGGGTGGGAATTCCCAGATATGCTCAGAATTAGTCCAAAATGACAAAAATACACTGATCCCACAGACATTGCCAACATCCTAGCTGACAGGTTCAGCAAACTCCCACCAAAAGGGCAAATATCTATCCCAGCAGAGTGCTGCCCCTGACATCTCAGATGCTCAGGTGGGAGCCGCCTCCAAAACAAAAACACAGCATCAATGGGACCAGACGGTGTCCCAGGCGTCCTACATGAACTCCAAGAAGAGCTAAACCCAAACATAAAACTACTGTTCAATCTCAGCCTTACTACAGGATATGTACCCAAAGATTGGCATACAGCAACAGTGGTCCCTCTCCACAAAGGTGGTGCCTCAACGGACCCTGGAAACTATCGACCCATAAGCCTGACTAGCTTGGTCTGCAAAGCTATGGAAAGGATCATCATGGACCTCATAAATAAAGATATTGGGGACCTACAGACACTGGATCCTACCCAGTTTGGCTTTGTTAAGGGCAGATCCTGCCTCTTAAACCTGGTTGACTTCTTTGAAACAGTCACCAAGGCCATTGACGAAGGGAAGGTGGTCCACACAGCCTATCTGGACCTCGCAAAGCCTTCGATACAATACCCCACTGGCATTATAGATAAGCTCACCAGCTTAAATATAAACCCCTATGTCACTAGATGGGTTGCAAACTGGCTCAAGGACAGAACCCACATGGTTAGAATTGCTGGAGCCATGTCAGACTCCAAACCAGTTACAAGTGGCGTCCCACAAGGCTCAGTCCTGGGACCTCTCTTGTTTGGTATATATTTCTCAGAGGTACAGGCCAACACGGAAGGACTGTGGCTGACTAGATGACTGCAAACTGGGCGCCATAATCGACTCTCCAGCCGACACAAGCATCCTCCAAAAGGGCCTCATAGAAACAGACAACTGGTGCCAGAGCCATGGCCTCAAGCTAAACGCCAAAAAGTGTATAGTCATCCCCTTTGGCAAAAACAAAGTGCCCACAAATTACCACATAGGTGGTAATCCATTAAGTACAGAAGAAGTAATTAGGGACCTGGGGACCCAAGTTGATAGCAATCTCTCATTTGACAACCACGTGGCCAAAGTGGTTAGAAAAACATTTTATATAGCCCACCTAATCATGAAGGGATTCACATCTAGATTAGGGGAGGTCATCGTGCCTCTTTACTCATCCCTCATCAGGCCCATAATTGAGTACACAACCCCTTTTGGGATGTACCTTACCAAACACCTGCAGCAACTGGAAAGACCCCAAAAGTACCTCACCAAGAGGATCAAAGGGCTCAAACAGATGCCATATGCTGCCCGGTTAAAGAAACTCCAGCTCTACTCAGTGGCATACCGCCTGCTTAGAGGTGACCTGTGCCTGACGTATAAGGCCATGTCCAACCCGGAATTAAGGGACATGCTGCACCTCAAAAATCCAAATCCCATCGAGCTACGCCGAGAGACTTGAACCTCAGCACTGAAATAAATAGGACATGCTGGAGGGACAGATTCATAACCCAGAGGCTCCCTTCACTCTGGAATAAAATCCCAGTCCAGGTTAGGCAGAGTCCCTCATTGACTCTCTTCAAGAGGAATCTTGATGAGTGGATGGGAGATCGTAGGTTTACCCCGGGTATCACTTCTGTGTTACTGTTAGACAGAGGCACAGTATACTAACCTCGAAAAAGGGCATAGCAAAATTAATTTAAAATGGGTGGCGAAAGCCAAACATACTCTGGCTAGGCTTATAAATGCCCTAGGGCAGATAGCCTAGTATGAACCTATGAACCTATGAACCTATCCCTTGTGATACCTGTGGAGGTGGGTTTGTCTTTTGAGCCTTGCCTAAAAAAGGCACTATGGGGGTGGCAAGAGCCTTTGCCAGTATCCGAAAGCCCAGGGGTGACAGGTGCAAGCCATCCCTAGCGAAGCATCGTGGCTTGTCGAGCATGTCATCCCAGGCAGACAGGCATTGGATCCCCTTTGAATGACACCAATACTTAAGCCAATTGTTGAAATTGATCATTTTGTCTTCATATTGTGGCATCATTCTTGGTGAGGGTAAGATGCTACTCAAGGTCAGGGTCATACCGGCCTGAATAATCCCAAAAATGTTCCTGTTGGAGAACGTGTCTTAACTTCTACTTCCATTCCTGATGATGTTTCTGATGTCCCCAAAGTTGAACATTCAGCAGAGATAGTCCCAGTTGCTAGACCTAATTCTGATTTCTATGTCATACGATTTGGTCATATTTCCAGACCTTGTGTGAAATACACAGTAACGTGGACATAATTATCTATATGTATTTAGTTCTGTATAATTGCATGACAAAGAATTATCTGTATTGATTGCATGTTGATTAGTGTCATCAGAATTGCATGGCTATTTCTCAAAGAGGGAGGATGTAGAATAGTGTTTGTGTTGTACCTTTAAGAAGCATTTCAAGGACAGCAAGTGCATATAAATAGCAAGCACAGGCTAGCTTCAGTGCCATTTTGAGACTACAGCCAGATAGTGAACATGTATGAGTGTGATAGTTGGTTTGTTTATAAGTTTAAGTTATTAACCCTCAATCCTGATATGGTTGTACATAATAAATCTGCTTGAACAGAACCCACAAATGCTCATCTGTTTATCCTTACTGGACGAGCGACATTAACAGTGAAAGTACACTGGTATAAAAACCCTTTTCAGACATGAAAAGGGTACATGTATCAGAAATTACCTAGAAATCGGAAAGTCTGGCAGAAGGTGCAGGATTATGAGCTTGTTACCAAGCAACTTTCTGTGGTCAAAAGTTTGATTCCTACAGCCTTTCTCTGCCTATTGTGTGACCTTGAGCAAGTCACTTAAGTAGGCAGTTCTTAGAGGGAATTGGGAATTTGAGCTAGGCCCAGTCTCCTGGAATGCATGACTAGTAGTTGTGACAGTGTCTACCTATGAACCTACATCTCTATTTCAAGAATACATAACTTGTTAGCTATGATCAGACAGACCCACTCATAGATCTTTTTAGTACATGGAGCTGTAGCTGCCCTTATGCACTGCTAGTTACAGAAAAGTGTTAAGAGCACAACATTTCTTACAGTTTAGAAAATTATAACTTTCATTCTAAGGGGGTGCAATATTTGCCAGCATAGAAGGAGATGGTCAACAGACCATGCTGCTTTGCCAGGAATGGTCTGCACCTCTCCCCTCTACGCTTTTCAATATTAGCTAAAACATTGTTCTCCCCAAAAGTGCCTTTTTTAGGCAATGCCAAGCTGAAACATAACAAATCAAAACCAAGAAAATCTTAAGATGTTACTGCTCAATGCTAGGAGACTAAACAAGAAATGTCATTCCCTACAAGCTTTCCTCACCCTAGAGAATGTTGGCATTTGTGCAGTCACTGAGACATGGATTGAAGCCATGTAGAGCACACCAGCAGTGCAAGGCTGCAATACCTTTCACCCATTTAGATCAGCTACTACAGGTGGAGGTGTCTCGATCTACATCAAAAATAAATATACTACAAGGCTGGTCAAATAGGGCAATGCATTTGAGCATCTCCATGTTCAAATCACTTTAGGTAAAATCTCATACCACTTCCTTTCGGAGGTTTGGGGCCACCCATAGTAGGTAATCTAGCTTTTGACCATAATGTGTCTACAGTAGTTCATAGGTTCATAGGTTCATACTAGGCTAACTGCCCAAGGGCATTTATAAGCCTAGCCCAGAGTTTTGTGGCTTTTGCCACCCCTTTAGTTTGAAGGATACTATGCCCATTATTTTGCTGTGCCTCTGTGAAGCAGTGACACTGAGGTAATCCCTGGGGTATATCTGCGATCTCCCATCCATTGGTCAAGATTTCTCTTGAACAAAGCCAGCGAGGTGCTCTGCCTCACATGTACCGGGATTTTGTTCCACAGCATAGGGAGTCTCTGGGTGATGAATCTGTCCCTCCAGCATGTCCTATTAATAACCGTGTCAAGGTTTAAGTCTCCCGCCCTTGTAGTTCTGAGGGATCTAGATTTTGTGAGGTGAAGCATGTTCATCAAATCCGGGTTGGACATGGCCTTGTATGTCAGGCACAGGTCACCTCTGAGCAGGCGTGCGACTGAATAGAGCTGGAGTTCCTTCAGTCGGGCAGCATAAGACATATTTTTGAAACCCTTTATCCTTTTGGTAAGGAACTTTTGGGGCCTTTCCAGTTGCTGCAGGTGTCGGGTCAGATACATTCCGAATGGGGCATTGTACTCAATCATTGGTCTGATGAGTGATGAGTACAGGGGGATGATGACCTCCCTTGATCTAGATGTGAATCCCTTCATGATCAGGTGGGCAATGTAGAAGGTCTTCCTAACTATTTTGGCAACGTGAGTGTCAAACGAAAGGTTACTATCAACCTGGGTCCCCAAATCCCTGATAACCTCTTCTGTGCTTAGTGGATTGTCACCTATATGGTAGCTAGGGGTAACCTTGTTTTTCCCGAAGGGTATGACTATGCATTTTTTGGCGTTTAACTTTAGGCCATGGCTCTGGCACCAGTTATCCGTTTCTATAAGACCCTTCTGAAGGATATCTGTGTCAGATGTGTTCTCGACTATGGCGCCCAGTTTGCAGTCATCTGCAAACTTTGTCAGCCATAACCCTCCTGTGTTTGCTTGTACTTCTGAAAAGTAGATGCCGAACAAGAGTGGGCCCAGGACTGATCCCTGCGGGACACCACTTGTGACAGGCTTTGAGTCTGACATGGTGCCAGCAACTCTGACCCTGTGGGTTGTGTCACTTAGCCAGTTTGCAACCCATCTTGTGACGTATGGGTTTACATTTAAGCTGATGAGTTTTTCAATGATACCTGAGTGGGGTATTGTGTTGAAAGCCTTTGCCAGGTCGAGGTAGGCTGTGTGGACTGCCTTTCCCTCATCAATGGCCTTGGTGACTGTTTCGAAAAAGTCAACCAAGTTTAAAAGGCATGATCTGCCTTTGACAAAGCCAAACTGGGTTGGATCCAAAGTCTGTAATTCCCCTATGTCTTTATTTATGAGTTCCATTATGATCCTCTCCATAGCTTTGCAGATCAGGCTTGTCAAGCTGATGGGACGGTAATTTCCAGGGTCGGTGGAGGCACCGCCTTTGTGAAGTGGGACCACAGTTGCCGTACGCCACTCCTTGGGTACGTACCCTGAGGTGAGGCTAAGAATAAACAGCTGCCCTAACTGCAGGTTTAATTCCTCATTGAGTTTGTGGAGCACACAACCGGGGACACCATCTGGTCCCATGGATGCTGTGTTTTTCGCCTTGGAGAGAGCAGTTCTCACCTGAGCGTTAGAGATGTTTGAGGGGCTACAATCCTCTGGTATAGATATCTCTCCTTTTGGGGGGGGGGGGGGGAGTTTGCACTGAACCTGTCAGCCAGTATGTTGGCAATGTCTGTAGGTTCAGTGATTTTTACATCATTTTGAACTAATTCTGAGCATATCTGGGAGTTTCCTCCCAGGTTTCTAATATAGCTAAAGAAGGCCTTATGATTGTCTTTTGAGTCCTTAGTGACTTTTCTCTCAAAATTTGCCTTGGATGATCTTATGAGAGATCTTAGCTTTTTACTTTTAATGATCAAAGGTGTCTTCCCTTTTAAGGATTTTGCTCTATCTTGTAGTAGCTTCCTCCTTTTGTTGTAGAGCTTGTTTATGGCTGGGGTCCACCAAACTGGATGCTTGCCTTTGATACAAAGAGTCTTTGTTTTGTTTGGGATTGCCTGATCCATGCAGTCCTGTAGGTGCTGGTAGAAGGCATTTGTAAGTGATTCAGTGGCTTGAGTAATGGTTTCCGCAGGCTCAGGGGCCTTAAAAGAGACCACACTAGTCTTTAGAAGTGTGAAGTCAGCTTTTGAGAAGTTCTTCACTGTGGTCTTTTTTATCTCAGGTGGGGGCGGGATGTGGACTTCCAGTGAGATTAGTTTATGATCTGATCTCACCAGTGAGGGTATACTTCGGTGTTGAACATTGTGACCCCATGTTCGTGATGATGAGATCTAGTATGTTTTCTCCTCTTGTGGGGATGGTCACTAGTTGTTCCATGGCATTTGAGTTTATGAACTCTAGGAACCTTTGGGCTAGAGTGTTGGGGCTTGAGTAGTGATACCAGTCTATATTCGCGTAGTTGAAGTCACCTAGTATGATGGTGTTTGGAGATACATTTATCCCCTCCAGTGTTTTCAGGAAAGCTATGTGAGGTTCCTGAGTTTGAGAGGGTGGCCTGTAACATGCTACAAATTGCAGAGCAGTCTTGCCTATGGTTAATTGCACCTGGATGGTCTCCGATGCATCGTGCATTGCCACCAACCTTGAGGTGTGGGTGTCCTTGATGAATATGGACACCCCCCCTCCTTTCTTGGTGGTGTCCGGATTTTGGGGCCGGAACGCATGATATGAGGTAAAACCTGATAGTGCCAGGGTGCTCTCAGGAGCCTTGAACCAGGTTTCAGTCACAGCACAGACATCGATGTTCTCCATACTGAGAAGGGCCTCGAGTGCGTGCATCTTGAGGTTGAGACTTCTGGCATTGAGCAGCATTACCCTTAGTTGTTTTCCTATTTTGTGTGCTAGGGTGGTAGGGTTAGAAGTTGAGCCTTGCCTAAAAAAGGCACTATGGGGGTGGCAAGAGCCTTTGCCAATATCCGGAAGCCCAGGGGTGGCAGGTGCAAGCCGTCCCTTGCGAAGCAGCGTGGCTTGTCCAGCATGTCATCCCAGGCAGACAGACATTGGATCCCCTTTGAATGACACCAGAGTTTAAGCCAATTATTAAAGCTGATCATCATGTCTCTGTATTGTGGCGTCATTCTTGGTGAAGGTAGGATACTGCTCAAAGTCAGGGTCATGCCTGCCTGGGCTACATAATCAGAGAGCTCCTCTATGTCTCTTTTCATAGTGAGGAAATCATTCTGTTGTACAACTTATAAAGGTATGGCATCAAGGCCCAAGGAGGTCATTGTTCCACTGTTTTCAGCATTCATCAAAACTATCATTGAGTACATAACCAGGCACATCCAACAATTGGAATGTCCACAGAGGTTCCTCACTAATAGAATACAGGGCATAAGTAACATGTCCTATGCAGATGGCCTCAAGGCCCTATCTTTGTATTTTGTCTCCTACAGGCTGTTGAGGGAAGATTTATGCCTGACATAAAAGACATTGTCAGACCCCACCTTGATGTACCTCCTGCATATCTGCAAAACTGGAGCACCAGAATTACCCGTTCTAAAGACTTAAACCTCGCCTGTGATATAAATAGGACCTGCTGGAGAGACAGGTATGTATCCCAGAGACTACCCCTTCTCAGGAATAGGCTCCCCATCCATGTGGAGCAGAGTTCCTCCCTAACCCAATTCAAGTGCAACTTGGACAACTGGATGGGGAACAGGAAATTCATCCCTCGTTTGGCATCTATATCTCTAATGGACATAGACAGTCTGTAAATGGTTCATCTCCCAAGCCCCTGCTTGTAAATATTTCATTTTCCAAGCCCCTGTTTACACTTATCAAGGGTACCAGATCTTTCAGAAATTCAGGATTGCATGTTTAAGCTTAAAAAAGGCCCTTGTAGTCATTATCCTACTACAAGTGCAAAGTGTACCTCTGATTAAGCAACAGCTTTGCATGTTTTTAGACATTGCATTCTACTCCTTTTCATGTGTGTGCATGTGTGTGTGTGTGTGTGTGTGTGTGTGTGTGTGTGTGTGTGTGTGTGTGTGTGTGTGTGTGTGTGTGCGCATGAACTATGCATGCATGCAGGCTCAGCAGCAGAAAGTGAATTATAGCCATCTTTCAAAGATGCATAAGAAAGGTTTTTGCATTTCTGTGATGTTAGAAAATTTCATATCAAGCTTATCTTTCTTCCAGTTTCAGAATGTAATCAGTGTTCAACATACACTAAGCAAAGTCATCATCAGCCCTCTAATCATAACCAACCTGTTCAAGAAATATATGCTAAAACTCACCTTTTGAGTTTTCCAGACTATATTTTCCATTGTGTCTATATTAAAAAAATGAAGAGGTGTTTCATTGAACACCTCTTGGTCGACACATAAAGAACTAATGCACTAAAGCGCAAACACTCAAAACAGCGATTTCTTTCCTTGGGAAAGAAATTGCTTGGCCATTCCTATGTGTTTGCCCTATTCCTCACTGTAGTGCAATCGTGGAGTTGGTATATTTAGTTAGGGTGGGTGTGGGGGCACAGACCCCCATGTTGGGGGATGTGGGGGGTGAAGCTCCCCACATTATGTTTGAAAGTGTGTGTGTGTGTGTCTGTGTGTGTGTGTGTGTGTGTGTGTGTGTGTGTGTGTGTGTGTGTGTGTGTGTGTGTGTGTGTGTGTGTTTGTGCTAGCGATTTCTTTCCCAGGGAAAGAAATCTCTGTTTTGAGCATTCACACTTTAGTGCGCTTGCTCTTTATGTGTCGACCAAGAGGTGTTCAATGAAACACCTCTTCGGTCTTTTAATATAGACCCTTTCCATTAAACCCAGTGGCAAGGGGTTTAATCAATCTCCATCAAAGTATAGTGAAGCTGCTATCCCTTCTCCACACACACAGGACACACACTCAGGCACACACAGAGACAGACACACACAGAGACACAAACTCCACACACACACACACACACACACACACACACACACACACACACACACACACACACACACACACACACACACACACACACACACACACACACACACACACACACACACACACACACACACACACACACCACACGGGACTTTTAATCTACATGTGTTTACAAGTTGCTTTATTATAGCATGTTCTGCCAGTGTTTTTGTCTGCACTGCACGTTTCTCTAGAAATGAGTGTCTGAATGTTTATGCGATGTGAGAATTTGCAAATGTACATATTAATGGGTATGCTATAGACTATGAATATGAATTGTGTGATTAATTTTTTTATAGATAAATAACTCACTGTTATCAGAAATAAAAGCATTTGGAAAGGTAGCAGCAATTCTAGTAAAGAAAATATGGTAGTTGACTTAAGTATTGTTTGATATGTAAATGCAGGGCAGTAAGTGCAAGTGTTTATGTTTTGATGTACATTCATGGCTGTAAGTTAAAATCAAGCCTTAAAGCAGCATACCTACAAAAGGCATCCAAAAATCATACACACACACACACACACACACACACACACACGTACATACACACACACACACACACACACACACACACACACACACACACACACACACACACACACACACACACACACACTGGACTTTTAATCTGCATGTGTTTACAAGTTGCTTTATTATAGCATGTTCTGCCAGTGTTTTTGTCTGCACTGCACGTTTCTCTAGAAATGAGTGTCTGAATGTTTATGCGATGTGAGAATTTGCAAATGTATATATTAATGGGTATGCTATAGACTATGAATATGAATTGTGTGATTAATTTTTTTATAGATAAATAACTCACTGTTATCAGAAATAAAAGCATTTGGAAAGGTAGCAGCAATTCTAGTAAAGAAAATATGGTAGTTGACTTATGTATTGTTTGATATGTAAATGCAGGGCAGTAAGTGCAAGTGTTTATGTTTTGATGTACATTCATGGCTGTAAGTTAAAATCAAGCCTTAAAGCAGCATACCTACAAAAGGCATCCAAAAATCATACACACACACACACACACACACACACACACACACACACCTCCCACATGAGCAATGTTGAGCCAGTGTTGCAATGCCATTACTGGTCCTGAACTTCTGCACCTTGATCACATGTCTCTATACTCCCTCTGTGAGCTCTGAATATCTCTGCTACAGCTGCTGGTAGTAAAGAATGGAGCTTCAATAGCAGGGAGGAGAGAATAGTTGCACTTTCCATTTTTCAGTGATTTAACATATATGTTCACTATCGCTGTTTTCCTGTGTTTGGTGCATGTGAGAGCTGGACTAAACCAAGTAAACCATCATGTCTGGTCTTTGGTGGTAAGAAGGAAGATACAGTGCACTTTGGTTACCATTGTGAAAGGACTGGCAGGCATTTTATTCAGTGACCAGGTCATGTTCCAGTAAAGTTATAAGAAAAGTTATCACAATCGGAACCAGCTGATCTTTGGCTGATAATGTGTTTCATGTAAAATGTAACTATGACACAGGCTGGATATGAAGAGATATGCTTGAAACTGACCACATTTGAGCTCAAAGGAACTGCTCAAACACCAACAAATACAAAGTCTCTTGTTTTTGTCAGACAAAATATACATAGTGTATACATTCTAAAAGGCAGAATTTATGAACAAACTGTACTTCATAAAAAGAAGAAAACTAATTATTGCTAATACATCACCAGGAAATATGTACTTATGGAACCTCACACCAAAATGATATACCAAATTATGCAACAAAATAGTTCTAGGCAATAAAAGGGAAGCTCTAAAATAGTCATGGTGAAATTCCTTGAGGGACTGTTGCCCAAAGAAAAACATACCATGGAACATACTATTAATTGCTTTTTTTTCATAAGAAGTCATTGCCAGTGTGATTTATAAGTGTTTTCTGGTAACATTTTCCTTCATTTGGGAGATTCCTCCCTTCTTCAAGTTAGTGCAGCTGTGAAGTTGGTAAATATACGTTTAGGGGTCTGGGAGGTTTGTGTCCCAGTAAAAAGCGTTAGTTATCCCTTCCCCCTTCTGTGTTTTAGATGTTATTTTAAGGCATTTCTGATGCTTGAACCAGACTAGAACCCAGTAAAAGCAATATTTCATGAATGATGTGGCTCTGTAATAAACAGGTGTATTTAGGCATCACAGTATTTGCTTCAGAATATCTGGCAGTGTGGTTAGCCTCCTGATGTAAGCCATATATTGTCAGTACATAAACAGTGTGGAGAAGTATTATAGAACTGCTAATAAATTGCGGGTCTATATTAGATCATCAAAATCTTCTTTCATTGAGGGCTTATCCACTGAAACTAACTTCAGTGAACATAGAAATTTTTTACAGGGTAAGTAGCCAATTGGCCAACACCACCACTTTGCCCTTTTCCCTACTGTAGTGTGATGTTTGAGTTGGTATATATATCTGGGGGAGTGGGGGGGGTACAGTCCCCTACATTGGGAGGAGTGGGTGGGGAAGCCCTCACTTGGGTGGATTTGATTTAGTGCAATGTGTGTTTCAGTGGGGAGTTGGCCAATTGGTTACTTACCCTGTAAACAAATTTGATGTTCGGTGAGGTTAGTTTTGATGGATAGGGGTCAATGAATAAGCCGTTGATAAAAGAGGATTTCAACGATCTAATATAGACCCACAAATTGCATTGTTGGTCCAGACTGCAGAAAACATACACTGTCTCTTTTGGGAGGTTCAAAGTAAATAAGGAGCATACTTATAGAGGTTATTAACAACACTACAATACATTGATAATGCATAAGATGAAAACCTAAGTGTCTTTCTATTTTTGAAGGGAGGAGTCAAATTTTGCTCTTTATCATAACAAACATACACATGTATAAAGACATGCAGTTTAAAAAGAGAGCATCCCAGAAATGTGCCTTTACAAGTACAGCACCATTATCAATCATATAAATGCATGTTTATAAATCTTACATTGTTTTGATGCAGATGCTGATCTCTAAACAAAGGAGCTGGAAACAGTCACTGAAGTAAAGTTTTATTATAAGGCAGACTGTTGCTGCATACAAATTAGGAAAATGAAAACACTGAAGCATCACTGTGATGTTAAATGAAAATCATAACTTATTCTTCTATTTCCTAAAGTTTGTATCTACTGGATGATATTCTAAATTTTACTAATAAGTAATGGTCACTTTCACCACCTGCTAATTGTTGTAAGTGCAGTGGTAATTAACTGAATGAAATGCAAAATAAATATACAAAAGTAATGCAGCTACAAAAAAAAAACTGTTTAGCTAACACCTGGACATAATATTTTGTGCATGATAAAAAAATCATACTGAACCAGATGATGATACAATTTTTTTCCATGCTCCTTTTGTCGTCACAAATTTATCCCTATCTCATTTGCATCATCACTTTTAAGGCTCACAGAAACATTTGCATTTATGCAACAGTATCCAGGATGTCAACAATCAAGTACTTTAAAGCTAAAATAAATCAAGCACAAAATATTTTACACATTTTATTTATAAAGATGCATTAGGTTTTGTGAACTAGTAAACAAAGGCATTAGAAATTATTTAATCTGACTTTTCATTTTAATCAACTAAGGAAAGATCTTGAAAAATGACAACACTATCTTTTTGTAGCAGATTTAAGCACAAATGTCAAGAAAGTAAAATAACCCCATTATCATACACACCACAGTATTTTCATTTTGTTTTGCTGGAAAAGATAAGTCCAGAAAAGTTTCTTGGAGTTGTAACCTCTGGGTGCAAAATCATGATGGACTGAACCTCCAGTACCTTTCTACCTGTATTTCTCCATACACTACTATATTTCCATTCTAGTAATGAAAAAATGGCTTTTTCAGGTCACTAATTGCCCCTCTGGATCTCCATCCCCCACCCCAGCTTTCAGCATCTTCCAGCACCCTTGATGGGTGCAACCCAAATATTGACATCTGCCCTACTTACAAATGTTGCAAAACATTCATAGTCTGACAAGAACCATTTAGAATGGAAGCTGTATCACTACTGAGTAAGGGAGAAATTCTCCCCAGTGATTACTTTATAAAGAAAAAATCTGAATAAATGACTTATCTGAATTTTCACTCTGCCATTTGTCTTTCAGCAAGACTTAGTATGAGATGATCTTCTTTGTTTGGCTGTACAGTCTGAGAATAAAGAATATAACATGCAACTTCAGATGAAAATATACAGGAAAATTCAGGCCACTGATGCAAGAGAGTCTGAAGACCAGTGAGAGTGACTCACAATAAATGCACCAAGATAGCAAGGGAAATAATGCACTAGTCATGATGCATGTTTATCTGCTCATTGGGCTACACTGCAGCAATTTATCAGTGATGTAGCTGTAAACCACTACCCATGAAATGATGAACCATATGACTAGAACAGTCTTTTTGAAATAAAGTAAGCTGGGACAGAGCATAACATCTTGCAGCTTTAATAAAGTAGTCTGAAAACCTCATTTAGAATTCATCTACCATTTTATAAAGTTCTGATTATTGCTGCCCAGAAAGTGAAAGGATGTCATTTCTGTTTTGACAACAGAACATGTACATTTCCTAGCAATTTAAGCTTGCCTAAATAATAAAATTGTTCATTACAGTTTACAGAGGAAGAATTAAAGTAAATTAATTCATATATTAAAGGTTTTGAAATTAGTTATTGCAACTATTCATTATCTTCCTAAATGCTTTTAATATTCCTACATAACTAGACTGCATAAGCCAAAGATTTTTAAAATGTTACATGCACAACACTAAACTGTTTATTTACAGCTATGAAATAATCCAAGTAGTGCCTGTCAATTTCAGATCTAGAGTTTTATTACTGTAGCTAAAAACATTAACCAAATGTTATCCCGACCTTCAGGAAGCTCAAATTACAATGCAAGAATAAAATGTATTGACCTATATAATTTTACCTTTTCTATCATATGGATAAGGTAGAGATTCCAGTTAAGCTAACACCTTATTTTATACAAACCTTTATAAGAATGTGTTTATGTTCATCTCACACATTTGTTAATTTATTTAATCTTATTTTTGCATGTATTACATCAAATATGCTGTTTCAGTTTTCTACCATCCTGTCTGTGACATAATCCTCCCTCCTGCTTCCCCCAAGCTGTTCACCTATCATTTTCAAATTATGTTCTACTATGTCTGTTTCTGAAAGGCAATAATCACCTTGACTTGATTGATATCCCTGACACATTTAAAATTTGCTATGTAATAATTTATATCTGTTTTCGCTGATGTAGTCATCTGGGTTCTCTTTTACTTGGTTCCTGTTCATGCTTTAACCATTGTCATTTTTGACCCTTTTGATCTTGGTAATGTTATCTTTCTTTTCCTGGTACTGTGTAAATAACATTTTCACAGTTTTATAGACAATATCAAGTATTCTATACTCCTGCTCTTCTACTGTTGTTTGTTAATGGTCATCTTTCTGATCTCATATTTATTAAATCAGATATTAGACAAGGATTCCCTTTCCTTAGTATTAAGTTATATGTAGAACATCTGTTTTATTTTCTTTTTAATTGCTGTCTGATTAGCATTGTACATCATTAAAACATTCAAATCACTCTTGGAACGTTTGCTGATTACATGACTATTTATCTATATTATTCATTTGACATTCATCATATATTAAAAGCCATTGATAAATCCTTGTAATTCTCTAACTACACAAAAAAAAATATGTAAGACGGTTCTGTTTAGACTACATGAATATGTCCAAATAATGCAGTCCTGCTACCATTATATCAAAAGTTCTAAACTGATAATCCTCTTGAACTTCCCGAGTTTCTGTTGCTTGCTGATTCTAAGATATGTGGACATAACCTTCTTTCATAGTTATTTAATTTTTAGCAATCTTACTGTCTTTAAAGCATGGAGTTTTGTTAAGCTAGAAGTTATGTGCTGGTCTATGTATTTTTCTTTCTTACTAAAAATCACCATTTAAAAGGTGGATTCCTTTCTAAGCGTTTTTCCTTTATTAATTCTCCTTTACCTGCTATACCCAAAGAAAATGTATTTGGTTCTCTAAATCATCAGAGTTAGTTATGATAAATTATCAGCTTCACCGAAAATCGTATAAAAGATTCATGATTTTTTATTTATACTATTAAATGTTGAGGATGTTTCATTTAATTGAGATGATTGGTATTGTCATGATAGGAATCCATGGGCTTTCTCTTATTTTATGATCTATTTTTTTTAAATCTAAAATAATTGACATACCATATTTTCCATTTCTATTTTCATCTGCATTTAGGTGAATTTGTGCCTCTATAATCATTACAGATTTAATCCAAAGTACTATGTTAGACCTATTAGAAAACTATTTGTTTTTCAATCAACTAAATATAATGAAAACAGTCTAATAAGTAATCAGGCTTTAGACTTTCTTATTTCCTCTTCTGTCCAAACTACAACCTGTTGACCTATTGTGATAAAATGTATAATACCCTAGACAGGTTTATTTTAAGGACAACCTAACTACTTACCAACTCTAAATTAAATAAATAGTACTCTTAATAAATTACCCACTTTTCAAAATCTGTCAGTATATACAGTATCTCATTTTATAGGATTATGGACCAGTGCTATGGTGTAGAAGGATTAAATCTCTTGCTGTGACCCAGGTTATCTGGGTTCTTGGGCATCAGAGGTGCTGGCAGGGACTATAGGAGTGCCTGTCCTGGAGAGGTCAGACATGTGCATGGAAACACAAATTGATTGGAGCATCATGACAGAGGCTAAGAAGCCAACAAATGACCTAGCCCTGTAGTATATGCAGGGAAGCTTGTTGACATCACCTCCATGTTGAAGTATAGAGCAGATTGACATGGTTCACTGACTGCATGCCCCACTCATGTTGTTTGTGCACATGCCAGGAGTGGGGAACCTGGTTGAGTTAAAGTGAACCCCTCCCACAGTGGCAATAGGACACACAATCCCACTGTTCCTTAACATTTTCTGTCAGTCTCTACCTGGTTGTAATGTCTGGCAGTAGTAAAGAATGGTAGGTATACCTGGCAATGAACAGAAACACTCAGAAGCATTTATAGCCGGCTGCACAGAGGGAAAAATTAAAAAATGGGATTATGGAAAGCTTTTGTCCCTTAACACTCCATTGATTATTGATAGGGCCTAGTCAGAGTCTTGTTTTGTTTGTTTTCTTTTTTTTTTCTTTTTAGAAATAAATATGATAGTTGTTCTCAGTATAATAGGTAATGCATACCTTTTCAGATACTTCTTGATTAGGCATACACTTGGATAGACTATTAGCTTACAATTCCATTTGCCAAAATGATTTATATTTAAGTACTGAGTGCATGCAATGCTATGGTTTCTATGAAAAAGTCCACATATTCCCATGCTCTTAGTTCCATATGTACATTCTCTAAGGATGCTGATTTGTTACATGATGAGGTTTTGGTGTCATGTAACTAATAGTCTGACGGCTGTTAAAGTATTTAAATTACCTAAGCTAATGCTCTTGAATTAATAAGAAGCATGCTTCTTGATCTTAAATATTCTGTGTCATAAATGATAGTTCACCCTTTTCCTTCATTTCATTGTATATCACAGTGTGTTTTTGCCCCTTTTTGTTATGTAGTTATAGTTAGTTGGTGCTGTGTTCTTTGCTCTTAATTTTAAATACACTGTATAATGTTATTGAAAAATATTAATTACAATATTTTAAATGTTTAATGTAAGATAAGTAATGTATCAATAATAAAGCAGCATGAACATGGTAATCTATATAATTATTTCATAGCATTCAGGTACTTGCATTTGTTATTTTACCAATGTAATTGGCATACTTATGATCTGTAATTTCCTATTTTGCTAGATTTCAACTGTGACTAATGCTTAGAAAACTATATGTAAACTACCTGGCTAAATTTACTGTTTTTTGTAAGCTGCTGCCTGACCAATGTTATGAAACTGTATTTCTATACTACCTATTATTCTTCTTACTGCATTCCAACTATTCTATGTTATTCTGAAGCTTCCTTACCTCCTACACATAGGTAATTTTCCACTAACACATACTTAAACTAGCCTACTACTATAGTCAGACACCCCAACATTATTTCTTTCTTCTCTCGCTTCTCTCTTTCCCTCTCTCTCTCTACTATCTCCCACAGCATCACTATGTGGTCCATCTCATCTAATCGCTTTCTTCTCTTATCCATTTTTCATAGGGTATATGTCCTAACCAATCAAGGAGGCTGAAGTAAGGGATTAGACAGCATAACGGAGAAATAAATCTACCCTCCCAGCTAAGAATCAGCAGTCCTACCAAATTGCAAACCTTAATGTATGTTAACATCTTCCCATTGAACTGTATATATTTTGCCTAAGGCTATTTGCACAAAACTGAGAGGCACTAATCCCATCCTTCTATTGTTTCTTTCCCACCTAGCTGCTGTACTCTACCACTAACCTGCTATTGTTCTCCTCTTACCATCTTTTTCTTTTTTCCGCTAACAGTCAGAAGTTTCCCCTTTATTTCAGGCTTTAATTTGAAACTAGTTAATAGGTTACTAACAAATCTAGTCCTCTGTTCTTGTCTCAGTATCAGCTAGATTCTCTGGTCATCTGCTCTTGTCTCAGTATCAGCTAGACTCTGCAATTAAGTATTGCTACTTACAGACTTATAGATTTTTTTTTGTTCCTGCTGACTACCATGATCTGGAGTAGCCCCATTCTGTTCACCCTTTGCTTTACTCGGGCTCACTCAGCTCCCCTACCCTACCCCCATTTCCTACCCACTCCCACTATGCCAACACTTATTCTCTAGATAACCACACCCACCTTTCTCATTATCCAATCATTCTCCTAGCCCCACCCATTTGTACAAAATCACCTACTACTTCACTAACCCCACCCCACGAAAAACAAGGTAAACATCCTCACTCACACTAGATAACACCTATTAAATTCTTCATTCTCATAACAGTATTAAAACAAGAAAATAAATTATATCCTATAATCAAACTGTTATCTAGACTACAGCAGCATGCTCCACCTACACATTATTGCTCTAGCAATACTAACTTCAGTTACCCACTTAACCTCATATCATGTCAACCTAAAAGAACCAATTCCACAACATGTTACTTCTCCCTACCTCCAAAATACTAAATCTAACAATTTACTAATCTCCTCATCCATCTTTAATTAATCACTCATTCAGCATATTCCTATCAAATTCTTATCCCTCAATCACAGCCCCAAAATGTCCCAAAAATATAATAGACACTTGGTAAAATTCATAAAAACGATAACCTTCATAGCATCTAAACTGTTTCTCAGTGGAGACATTCACCCTAATCCCAGACCAATAATAACTCAGAACTACCAGTCCTCCCAATTTTCCAACCACACCCACAAGATACTACATCACCTCAACAAATGACTGTTTTACTGTTATTAAATATTAATATTTGAAGCATTACTAACAAAATTCATGGTCTACATGACAGTCTTTTACTATACTCACCTGATATTGTCCTTCTAACTGAAACATGTCTGAAACTAGACAATATTAACAATGAAATACTGACTCGAGGCAAAAGAGGTACTATATAAAACTCACTTTCCAGTAGAAACACAGGACCTATCTCCAACTTAGAGAATGTGGAAGTAATTCTAACCAAATTAACAATTAACTTCAAAAACCTAAACATAATTGGATGCTACATCCCACCTGCTAACAATATATCAACCCAAGAGAACTTACTGCATTGATCATGCAATGTACTCAAACAAGAAACTATCATAATGGGTGATTTTAACATTGACTGGCATACTTGCAACTCTGATAATCCCACTAACTATATAAGCCTACATGGGTTTACTCAAATCATATAAATACCTGCAAGAACTGACAATTCATCCAAGATGCAATCAGTCCTTGACTGTATACTAATAAATAGACCTTCTCACTCCTTTCTCTCTGGTTGCCTCCCAGATGGCCTGAGTGACCATCTACCAACCTTTCTACTGAAACAATGTATATATCATACCAAATGCTTACCAGGGTTAATAATATACCAATGTATATGGTCCAAACACATTACATCACAGTGTATACAGTGCAGTGTATTGTGGAATCCCATTTCAGGCATACTGAACAAAAGCTGTGTAAATGATCAATAATGGTACATGGACTGCCATTTAAAACAAACAGGGGAAGTGTGTGCACTGAATAGGGACACAAAGATGAATTGTAGGAATGTAGACAGGGAAAGGACAGGTGAAATATTTTAATGTACAGCAGATGAGAGCATGTAAATGAAGACAGTTGTAGCAGGAGCATTAATCATATATTGACATGATATAGTATGGACTGCACAGTGAAAATGTATATTATGTAACTGTCACACAAGGTGGTATAATAATGAAGAAGATGTCTTTGCGCTCATGCGGTTGCGGGAACAGGTATTCGGCATGCGCGCGGCAAAAGAAATTCGCAGTCTGGGTCTGAACTGTCTGCAAACAGCTACAGTTAAGTTTGAAGCTAACATTACCCTTACGTACTCAACTGCGGTACCACCTCTAACATTCCAATAAAAGTACAGTCTAGATTCTGAACTGTCTGCAAACAGCTACAGTTAACTTTAGACTTAACACCACTCTTACGGCGTATTCAACTCGCGGTACCACAGCTTCGCATTCCTATAAAGAAGAAAAGTGCAGTCACAAGGACTGAGACTGTCTGCAGAAACAGCTACAGTTAACTTTGAACCTAACACCATATGCATTCAACTCGCGGTTACCACCTTTAACATTCCTATAAGAAAGTGCAGTCTGGGACTGAACTGTCTGCAAACGGCTGATTAACTTTGAACCTAACACCACTTTTGCATTATTCAACTGCGGTACCATCTTTAACATTCCAGAAAGTGCAGTCTGGGTCTGAACTGTCTGCAAACAGCTACAGTTAACTTTGAACTACTTACCACTCATACGTATTCAACTGCGGTACCACCTTTAACATTCCTATAAGAAAAGTGCAGTCTGGGTCTGAGGCATCTGCAAGCAGCTACAGTTAGCTTTGAACCCTACTTTCCACTCTTACATTGTCTAACTGCGGTACCACCTTTAACATTCCAAGCTAAGAAAAGTGCGATGCAGGACTGAACTGTCTCTGCAAACAGCTACTGATTAACTTTGAACCTAACACCACTCTTACGTATTCAACTGAAATTTGCCACCTTTAACATTCCTATAAGAAAAGTACAGTCTGGGTCTTAACTGTCTGCAAACAGCTACAGTTAACTTTGAATTCTTTACCATACTTACATTATTCAGCTTCAAGTACCACCTTTAACATTCCTATAAGAAAGTGCAGTCTGGGTCTGAACTGTCTGCAAACAGCTACAGTTAACTGAACCTAACACTACTCTTACGTATTCAACTGCAGTACCACCTTTAACATTCCTATAAGAAAAGTGCAGTCTAGGTCGAACTGTCTGCAAACAGCTACAGTAACTTTGAACCTAACACCACTCTTACATTATTCAACTCTGATTTTTAACATTCCTATAAGAAAGTGCAGTCTGGGTCACAGGCGGCCTGCAAGCAGCTACAGTTAACTTTGGGGCCCTAAAAAAACTTACCACTCTTACATTATTCAACTGTGGTACCACCTTTAACACATTCCTATAAGAAAAGTGCAGTCTGGAGTTACAGACTGTCTGCAAACAGCTGCGTTAACTTTGAACCTAACACTACTCTTACGTATTCAACTGCGAGTACCACCTTTAACATTCCTATAAGAAAATTGCAGTCTGGAGTCCTGAACTGTCTGCAAGCAGCTACAGTTAACTTTGAACCTAACACCACTCTTACGTCCAGCTGGGTACTGGCATTCCTATAAGAAAAGTGCAGTCTGGGTCTGAGCGGCCTGCAAACGCTACAGTTAACTTTAGACCTAACACCACTCTTACGTATTCAACTGTGGTACCACCTTTAACATTCCTATAAGAAAAGTGCAGTCTGGGACTGAACTGTCTGCAAGCAGCTACAGTTAACTTTGAACCTAACACACCACTCTTACGTATTCAACTGCGGTACCACCTTTAACATTCCTATAAGAAGAAGTGCAGTCTGGGTCTGAACTGTCTGCAAACGGCTACAGTTAACTTTGTAGGTATGTGTCTAACTGTTTTGACCAATCTTCATTTTCCTAGAGCACTTGTGCTTTGGCTGTATGGCAGCCCCCCCACCCCACATCTTCCACTTTCTCTTATTCCCTTCTGTTGTAAATAGTATCCATAATTGATCAATACTGTGTATTTGTTTTATTTAAGCTATACCACCACAGTAGCCTACTGATACAAGGTTATCCTGGTTTTCCACCTGAGAAAAATAAGACAAGACTTACAGTTTCAGAGCAGTCTGGTCGGGTGTGATTATTTCTTAACACATACTTGTCTTGCTTTGGCTCATTGCTTGGCAGTACAAGAGCTGCCTGCTCCTCTGTTCTCCCTCCTTCCCTGTTTATTACCTTAAGACAATCCCAGAGTTAATAAATATTACCTGTGTGACACCATTTAACAAAACTACAATCCACTCTGCTACAGAGCCCCATGAAGGCTCAGTGTTTCTCCAGTAAGTGTTTTACAACTGTAAATGCCTATTTATGTTGAATTGTATTAGACTTTTTTACAACTGTATATGTTTATGTTGAATTATTAATTGGAACATATAATATGTTTTATGCTTTATTTTTTGATGTTATATGGCATGCACCAAGTTGTTACTAGTATAATAGTATGTATGGTCTAATTGCATAGCTGCACCTTGTTCACTAATGTTATTCATGTAATAGTGTTGTGTGTAGACAGCTCACTTTAGTGTCTAAATTATTTCTATATAAGTTTGTGCTGTTACTGCTGGATAGAATCACATTAGAGAACCAGGCCGATTGCTGCTCGCTATATTTTTTATCTGTGGCTGCATAACTGTCATTTTTTGTTTTCTAATCATTCTTTCCAATTGGCTCAGTATCTGCATATACTAAGTAGTAGTTCAGGATATTTATGTGGTAGCTATTTGCTCAGTGTGTTTTTATAATCTTTATAATATATATTTACCATCTCAAAAGTGCTTACGCCTCTCTGTACTCTTCTTTTCCAGACCTAACACCACTCTTACATATTCAGCTGCGGTACCACCTTTAACATTCCTATAAGAAAGTGCAGTCTGGGTCTGAACTGTCTGCAAAACAGCTACAGTTAACTTTGAGTATGTGTCTAACTGTTTGAGCCAAATCTTCATTTTCCTAGAGCACTGTGTGCTTTGGCTGTAAGCAGCAGCCCCCCACCCCACATCTTCCACTTCTCTTATTCCTTCTGTTATAGATAGTATCCATAACTGATCCAAGCATTTTGTTTTATTTCAAGCTATACCACGGTAGCCTACTGATACAAGGTTATCCTGGTTTTCCACCTGAAATTAAGACAAGACTTACAGTTTCAAGAGCAGTCCTTGGTCAATTGTGGTTGTTCTTAGCACATACTTGTCTTGCTTTGTGATTGTTTCCAGCCCCTCATACAAGAACCCTAACAGGGTCTCTACCCACTTAGGCTCCCGCCCCATTAGTTGCCCTGTGCACTCAAACCTTTCAGCTATGAAATAATCCAAGTAGTGCCTGTCAATTTCAGATCTAGAGTTTTATTACTGTAGCTAAAAACATTAACCAAATGTTATCCCGACCTTCAGGAAGCTCAAATTACAATGCAAGAATAATATTTATTGACCTATATAATTTTACCTTTTCCATCATATGGATAAGGTAGAGATTCCAGTTAAGCTAACACCTTATTTTATACAAACCTTTATAAGAATGTGTTTATGTTCATCCCACACATTTGTTAATTTATTTAATCTTATTTTTGCATGTATTACATCAAATATGCTGTTTCAGTTTTCTACCATCCTGTCTGTGACATAATCCTCCCTCCTGCTTCCCCCAAGCTGTTCACCTATCATTTTCAAATTATGTTCTGCTATGTCTGTTTCTGAAAGGCAATAATCACCTTGATTTGATTGATATCCCTGACACATTTAAAATTTGCTGTGTAATAATTTATATCTGTTTTCGCTGATGTAGTCATCTGGGTTCTCTTTTACTTGGTTCCTGTTCATGCTTTAACCATTGTCATTTTTGTCCCTTTTGATCTTGGTAATATTATCTTTCTTTTCCTGGTACCGTGTAAATAACATTTTCAAACAGTTTTATAGACAATATCAAGTATTCTATACTCCTGCTCTTCTACTGTTGTTTGTTAATGGTCATCTTTCTGATCTCATATTTATTAAATCAGATATTAGACAAGGATTCCCTTTCCTTAGTATTAAGTTATATGTAGAACATCTGTTTTATTTTCTTTTTAATTGCTGTCTGATTAGCATTGTACATCATTAAAACATTCAAATCACTCTTGCAACGTTTGCTGATTACATGACTATTCATCTATATTATTCATTTGACATTCATCATATATTAAAAGCCATTGATAAATCCTTGTACTTCTCTAACTACACAAAAAAAATATGTAAGGCGGTTCTGTTTAGACTACATGAATATGTCCAAATAATGCAGTCCTGCTACCATTATATCAAAAGTTCTAAACTGATAATCCTCTTGAACTTCTCGAGTTTCTGTTGCTGATTCTAAGATATGTGGACATAGCCTTCTTTCATAGTTATTTAATTTTTAGCAATCTTACTGTCTTTAAAGCATGGAGTTTTGTTAAGCTAGAAGTTATGTGCTGGTCTATGTATTTTTCTTTCTTACTAAAAATCACAATTTAAAAGGTGGATTCCTTTCTAAGTGTTTTTCCTTTATTAATTCTCCTTTACCTGCTATACCCAAAGAAAATGTATTTGGTTCTCTAAATCATCAGAGTTAATTATGATAAATTATCAGCTTCACCAAAAATCGTATAAAAGATTCATGATTTTTTATTTATGCTATTAAATGTTGAGGATCTTTCATTTAATTGAGATGATTGGTATTGTCATGATAGGAATCCATGGGCTTTCTCTTATTTTATGATCTAATTTTTTAAATCTAAAATAATTGACATACCATATTTTCCATTTCTATTTTCATCTGCATTTAGGTGAATTTGTGCCTCTATAATCATTACAGATTTAATTCAAAGTACTATGTTAGACCTATTAGAAAACTATTTGTTTTTCAATCAACTAAATATAATGAAAACAGTCTAATAAGTAATCAGGCTTTAGACTTTCTTATTTCCTCTTCTGTCCAAACTACAACCTGTTAACCTATTGTGATAAAATGTATAATACCCTAGACAGGTTTATTTTAAGGACAACCTAACTACTTACCAACTCTAAATTAAATAAATAGTACTCTTAATAAATTACCCACTTTTCAAAATCTGTCAGTATATACAGTATCTCATTTTACAGGATTATGGACCAGTGCTATGGTGTAGAAGGATTAAATCTCTTGCTGTGACCCAGGTTATCTGGGTTCTTGGGCATCTGAGGTGCTGGCAGGGACTATAGGAGTGCCTGTCCTGGAGAGGTCAGACATGTGCATGGACACACAAATTGATTGGAGCTTCATGACAGAGGCCAAGAAGCCAACAAATGACCTAGCCCTGTAGTATTGCAGGAACTTAGAGCATCAAGAATTATTACCTTAAGACAATCCCAGAGTTAATAAATATTACCTGTGGCAGGCACCATTTGTAAAACTACAATCCACTCTGCTACAGGCCCCATGAAGGCTCAGTGTTTCTCCAGTAAGTGTTTTACAACTGTAAATGCCTATTTATGTTGAATTGTATTAGACTTTTTACAACTGTATATGTTTATGTTGAATTGTGTTAGACATATAATATGTTTTATGCTTTATTTTTGATGTTACTATGGCATGCACCAAGTTGTTACTAGTATAATAGTATGTATGGTCTATTTGCATAGCTGCACCTTGTTCACTAATGTTATTCATGTAATAGTGTTGTGTGTAGACAGCTCATACTAGTGTCTAAATTATTTCTATAAGTTTGTGCTGTTACTGCTGGATAGAATCACATTAGAGAACCACGACAGATTGCTGCTCGCTATATTTTTATCTGTGGCTGCATAACTGTCTGTTTTTTGTTTTCTAATGTTCTTCCAATTGGCTCAGTATCTGCATATACTAAGTAGTAGTTCAGGATGTTGCATGTGGTAGCTATTTGCTCAGTGTGTTTTTTATAATCTTTATAATATATATTTACCATCTCAAAAGTGCTTACGCCTCTCTGTACTCTTCTTTTCCAGACCTAACACCACTCTTACATATTCAACTGCGGTACCACCTTTAACATTCCTATAAGAAAAGTGCAGTCTGGGTCTGAACTGTCTGCAAACAGCTACAGTTAACTTTGAGTATGTGTCTAACTGTTTGAGCCAATCTTCATTTTTCCCTGGAGAGCACTGTGCTTTGGCTGTAAGCAGCAGCCCCCCACCCCCCCACATCTTCCACTTTCTCTTATTCCCTTCTGTTAGCAAATAGTATCCATAACTGATCAATACTGTGTGTTTGTTTATTTAAACTATACCACAGTAGCCTACTGATACAAGGTTATCCTGGTTTTCCACCTGAGAAATTAAGACAAGACTTACAGTTTCAGAGCAGTCCTTGGTCAATTGTGATTGTTCTTAACACATACTTGTCTTGCTTTGTGATTGTTTCCAGCCCCTCATACAAGAACCTAACAGGGTCTCTACCCACTTCGCTCCCCGCCCCCATTGGTCCCACCTTTATTGCACTCAAACCGCTCCCATCTTTCCAATAGCCAACCACAGCGCTAACCCAGCACTACCTCCTCCATATTCCCTCTACTATCACACCTCCTCAACTGACATGTACAAGCATACCTTTCCTTTGCTCACTGCATGCACTCTCCTTGCATATCTTACATCCTACCAAAGCTCCATCATTCCCCCACTCAACCACTACCACTGTACTACTACTCACACCACCACCCATGTCTCACCCATACTCGGCTCCCTCCCACCAGCTCAAGAACCATCCCTATGCAGCCCCCACATATTCTACCAACTATATTACTCAAACGTAAAGCATCCCTACAACTTAACATAGTAACCCTCCCACCATACCTATTACCCACAGAGAATAATCATAACATTTCCCTTATAAACAAGCACATTCAAAAACTGAGAAAACGAATAATCACATGCATATCAAAACTAGCCCTAAGTGGAGACATCCACCCCAACCCTGGCCCTACCATCTCCAACCCCAATCCTCATAATCAGACTAGAAATCACAACTTCTCCCATATTGCAGCCAATAGAAAGCCAAGTGACTTCCTTCTACTAAGCCTAAATATTAAAAGTATATCCAACAAAGTCCATGAACTCCATGCCACCATAGACTTATACTCCCCAGATATAGTCGTCCTGACAGAAACCTGGCTAAAACTTCACATTACCTGTGAGCAAATACTCCCTACAGGTTACGGCATACTAAGAGTAGACCGGCTAAACAAAAAAGGAGGTGGTGTAGCTATAATATTTAAACAACATCTAAACATCCAGATCTTAAAATCATCAGCTCCACAAATAGGCAATGAAGAAATAATATATACCAACCTCAAAATTAACCGAAACAAAACCATCAACATAATTGGATGCTACTTCCCACCTGGCCAAAACATCCCTCAAAGAATGTAACTGGCATGCTCTAAAGTACCTCAGTCTAGATGACGCAGTTGAATCTTTTAATACTACCTTCCTGAACATCCTTAATTACCATGCCCCCATAAGATTTTCCAGAACCAAAGCACAACCCTCCCCATAGCTACAGAAAACCACTAAGTCAGAAATGAAAAACAGGGATAAAGCCTGGGAGCACTGGCACAAAACCAAAATCCCCGCAGCTAGACAGAAATTCCTAGAACTATGCAATAGAGTCAAAAAGCTAATAAAACGGGACAAATTCCAGTACTACCAGTCTGCCCTAGACTCCTCACAACACAGCCCCAAACAATTCTGGTCCTCCATAAACTCCATCCTCCACCCAGGTAAAGTCAGTACCCCTCCTCCTAACATCCCTCACTCCTCAGAAAATATTGCTACCTCATTCAACACACACTTCACCCAAACCATACTATCACTAACTAAACAACACAACCCCCTTCCCCTCCAACCCACACCTTCAACTAGTAATCTCCCCACTGCCTTCTCTTTTTCTCCTGTACCTACCTCCAACATAAAAAACTCTTAACTAAACTTAAACCCACCAAATTAGCAGCAGACAACCTCCCAAGTGAATACCTACAAATCGCAGCTGATGCTCTGGCCTACCCAGTATCCATCTTGATTAACCGATCTCTGTCAGAAAGTTACGTTCCCACATTGTGGAAAGTCTCACATATAATTCCCATCCACAAAGGCGGACCCTCTGCAGAACTAACCAATTACTGCCCCATAGCTATTCTCTCTCCACTCTCCAAAATACTAGAGAGATGCATACAATCTCAGGTCTCACACTACCTCCTTACTAACAACCTCCTTTCCAGTACTCAGCATGGTTTCCGACCAAACCATAGCACCACCACTGCCTTACTCTCCTTTACAAACACTATCCTTCAGCATAAAAACAATGGCTATCTCTCCTCTGCTACTTTCCTAGACCTATCTAAAGCATTTGACATGGTCCCACACAAACAACTTATCTCTGTCCTCAATAACCTATCCTTCTCACAATCAGTCACCAACTGGTTTCAGAGTTACCTGTCTGACCGCCAACAATCCGCTGTATGGCAGAATGACATATCTCCCCAACTACCTGTCTCCATAGGGGTTCCCAAGGATCCATCCTTGGACCCCTACTTTTCTCTGTTTACACCAATAATCTAGCCTCTGCCACCAAACATGGCACACTCATCCAATACGCGATGACTCTACCATCATCTGCTCAGCCCAGTCCCTACCCAAACTGCAAAAAGTCACACAGGAAGCCTTTTCCTCTGTTGAAACATGGTTATCCGATGCCCAATTAATACTCAATCCAAACAAAACTAAACTACTCATCTTCCAACCCACCAAACATACTCAAAACAACTCTCACTTTAACATCACAGCAAAAGACAACACCACTATATACCCAACTGAACACACCAAATTGCTTGGAGTGGAAATAAACAATAAACTAAAATTTGGCATTCACATATCCATGACCATAAAAAAAGTCCACAAAAAACTAGGAGCATTATACAAAAATAAACAATTTCTCACCAAAGCAGCAAAGATTTCAATAGCAAATTCCCACCTTATCTCCACCCTACTTTATGCCTCTCCAGTATATACCAACCTAAGGCAATGTGATCTAAACAAGCTGGAGACCTGCTACAACAAAATCGCAAAATTCGCCACAGGGGCATCCTACCATAGTCACCACTGTCTCTCACTTGCTGAACTGGGCTGGCTTGAACTCCCTCACCTCCTTCAGTGGTATCAACTCTCACTCACCCACAAACTAGTAAACCATCCACTAAATGTTCCATCCCTCCAGAATCTACTCCAACCCTATCGCACCACCAGACCACTAAGATCCAGCAATAAAAATCACTTGCAGATCACTAAAGCCAATAACTCTGCTGGTGAAGCACTATTCTCTTGCACCATAGCCAAATTATGGAACTCACTCCCACCCACAATTACCTCCGTACCATCATGCACCAACTTCAAAACTTTATTAAAAGCACACCTAAAAACATGCTGGCTATGCCCTTGCAACTCCCACTCTAATATCATCCACCCCATCCAACTACTACCTTTCTTTCACCTCCACTAACTACCTTGATGATAGCAAGCTCAGATGCTCATAAGCCTAGTACTTATTATACAGCAGGAACTTCTCATTGTTACATTTGTTAATGCCTGTTATGTACTTCACAGATAAAGATTCTACTTGTCTGCTGATGTACTATGTTCTTCATCTGTAAATATGTTGTAAGTAATTTCTATGTTAAATTGTTAGTCACTATGTAATCCAATGTAACTGCTGTCTGTTTATTTTACTGTGGAGCTTTTCTCCCCGGGCCTCTGCTGAAAATGGACCCACGTCCAGTCGGACACTCCCGGTCAACAAATTTAAATAAATAAATAAATAAGATGTCTTTATGATATAAGCATCCTGACATGAACAATAAAGAGGGCATCTATCATGGATGTTATATACAATAGGGGTTAGATGCATATTGTGAAGCTGCGCAAAATGAGTTGCCTGAATATGACTGTAACATCAGCAGAGATCTCCATCAAGTGGGACACATAGCGACAGGCTCATGGACAACAGTAGACAGAAGCACACACAACCATGGACAGTATCAAAATAATACCCCCAATAATCCCATGTCTCTGACATAACATATGTGATTTAGAGTGATCAGAGTGGGTTCTGCACAAACACACTTGTACAGCTATTATGACATGCCAGCAATCTATGAAGGTAATCAAGCACACTGTCCTGACACTGTAACATCTAAACATCTACTAAGGGTGTTAGGAGGGACACTCTCATACCTCTCAACTGCACAGATTTTCACAGAATGTCCAGATTTTGGGCCTCATATTTTTGGCCTGTTTTTCATAAAATTGTGTTTTTTTTCTGGCAATTTAGTGGTAAATCATTAAAAATTAAAGTTAGAAAATAATGACATACATTTGGGTTTCTGATTTCACATCTTCAGAAAATTCATGCTAAAGCAAAACATATTATTCCATCACCTTTCTAAGTTTGTAAGAGCAATATTTAAAAAAAATGTCTCTGTCTTTGACCCTTTGTCCCACTTTTATCTATGGATTTGTCCAGAGGTCTTGCTGTAAGAGGCTTGTAGGTATGCTATATCTGTATGTGACATTATGATCAATCCAGGCTAGTTGACAGGTGTGCATGGCATATATATGGCACAATCCACACTGTCATGAATGTAACCCATGCCATCAATGTTGTCAAACAGCTACGTATGTACTATATGCATCACTGGAACAGGTGTCATACATGCATCTGGTATAACATCTTGAGGGGGGGTTTGCACCATCAGACAGTAATGTTTATGCAACAAAAAAGTATACCTACATATCACCAATAAGATGTGTGGGAGCTCACTGTGGCAAAGGTGTTACACTTCAGTTACAAATTCCTGGAAGATGCATAGGGAGGTACATGAAGAAGGGTGCATTGTACTCAGTTACTGGTGTGAAGAAGATTGTGAACTATGTAATTATTATAGCCTTTGATGTGGATGTCAGGAATTGTGTTACATACAAGGGAGTCATCACCACTGAATGCACATGCTGGTGGACATTCTGCATACCATCTACCTCAGTACACAGGTCACATACCACTTGGTCTGCTCATAAGGTCGTGATGTCTATATTACCACTAAGTTGTATGTTTGTCTTCATAATGTACCTCTCTGGACTATATGAAGATACACATGACTGAACTGTCAGATTATGTGTCCCAGGCAGGTATGACCCTAGCCCATGCCACAATATAAACAAAATTGATGGACTTCAACAACTGGCTTATATTCTGATGTCAAGTCCAGGGAGTTCCAGTATCTCTCAGCCTGGACTTACATGGTCAACAGGCCATGCTGCTTTGCCAGAGATGGTCTGAACTTGTGTTCTCTAGGCTGTCAGATACTGGCAAAGGTGCTTGCCACCCCCATAGTGTCTTTGTTAAGCAATGTGAAAGCAACAAAAGTTCCAATATATCAGCATCCACTGGGGGCAAACTTAAAGTTCTGCCACTTAATGCTAGGAGTCTAAACATGAAGCTGCTCTGGAGGAAAAGGCCAACCTACTAGCTAACAGATTTGGCACAAACTTCAATCCACTGGTCCCACTGGTCATACCTCAAAGCATACCAGACACCAGTCCCCTGCCTAGTATCTCTAGACATCAGGTCATATCTGCGATTTCCAAAGCTAAAAATGTCAATGGTACCAGAAAACATTCCATACTTAGCAATCTAAAACAGGACCCTAGTGTAACAAATTAGCATCCTCTTTAGCCATAACCTGAGAACTGGCTTTGTTCCAGTGGAGTGGAAAACAGCAGCAGTAATCCTCTTGCACAAAGTGTGGGCACCAACCAACCTTGGGAACTATAGACCTACAAATCTACCCAGTCTCATCTGCAAGGTCATGGAAACAATGATCATGATCCTTATCAGCAAGTACATAGGTGACCTTCAAACTCTACACCCAACCTAGTTTGGCTTTTTAAGGGTAGCTCATGCTTTTTATACCTAGTAGACCTCTTTGAGAAAGTCACCAAAGACCTGTATGAAGGTAAGACAGTCCATACACTCTATCTTGATCTGGCCAAGGGTTTTGACACAATCCCCCACTCAGATATCATTGAGAAACTCTCCTTACTGGGGATTAACTCCTACATCACTAGATGGTTAGCAAACTGTCTCACCAACAGAACACATACTCTCAAAGCTGGTGACTCAACATCTACCAGTAGAGCCGTCACCAGTAGTGTGCCAGAAGGATCTATGCAGGGCTCTTTACTGTTCAGAATCTATTTCTTAGAAGTCCAGTCTAAAGTATATGGCCTTTGGCTTACCAAGTTTGCTGATGATTGCAAATCGAGTGCAATAATTGAGTCCACCAATGATCTGCAAGATTTTATAGTATATTTAAACAGTAGTACGAGCTTCTTGGTTTTTAAGGAGATTATATCTGAACATGAAGCAATTTTCCTTGATGTTAAGGTATATAAAGAAGAGGGTACTTTACAAACTACTATTCACAAGAAGGATGTGCATACTAGTAGATACTTACATTATAATAGTATGCATGCACCCCATGTTTTTAAAGGAATTGTTAAAGCTCAATTTTCACGAGTCAGTAGGTTAAATACAATCGACTCTGAATTTCATATACAGTTAGATGAAATGTTCAATGAGTTTGTTAAGAATGGCTATGACTTGGATATATTGGAAGAATTGAAGAACTACATATAAACCTTACCTTAGGACAGACGCGTGTATGAATGATCATGTGATCATTACATCAGGATCTAACATTGGAAATATAGTTAGAACTAGATATGTTATGAATTTTAGTAGTAGAACAGGTTCGGTTAAATATATCATAGCCAAGTACTGGCCTGTGTTGATGGCCTGTCCAGAGGTTAGGCTTAATTTTAGGTGAAAAGCCTTACTACTCATATAGGAATATGAGAAGTATTAAAAGCTTATTATGTTATAAAGATTTTAATTTTGGCTTAAATCTGAATGCTTTCTCTGATCGTATTGGTACTTTTAAATGTATGAGCTGTTCTTGTTGTATAGACATTGCTACCCCTAATTATGCATTTATTCATCCTGTTACTTTAAAAGAGTTTTACTTTAAATAAGTAGCATTCTGTAACAGTGTAAATGTGGTGTATTTGGCTACTTGTAATGCCTGTTCAGCATTCTATGTGGGCAAGACCACACGTAAACTTAAAGACAGAATAATTGAGCATAAGTCAGAGGTTAGAAGGGAGGTTGAGAATAATGCTCTTTTCAAGCATATTAAAACACATGGGAATATGCATTGCTTTAAATTTAGATGCCTAGATTTGGTTAAACCTCATAGTAGGGGTGGTGATATTAATAATGTTTTAGATATTAAGGAATATGAATGTATTTTAAGACTAGCAGCGGATTCTTCACCTGGATTAAAGTCTACTGTTAGCCTAAAGCCTGTTTTAAGTAAAATTCAGCGTGTTAAGCTATTTTAAATATTTTAAATATTTTTGCATTTTGTATATATGTTATATTATATTGTGTTTGTCAGTCATTTGATTTTGGCTGCTATCATGTGACTGTTTTTTGCTCCTATTTAAAGCAAGCTGCTTTTGTTTTAATGATTGTTAGTATTGAAGAAGGATTTCACCCGAAAGCTTTGCTGTGATATATTAAATTGTCTTTGGCCTACGTTTGTTTGTTTCTTTGGTATTCCTGCATTCCAGTCTTGTTTCTGAGGATGTTTTAACACAACTCCACATCAGAACACTATTTGAGTACAATGCTGCCTTTTGCATGTACCTCACCAGACACCTGCAGCAGCACAGGGGTTTCTGAACAAAAAAAAATACAGGGCCTACAAACCATGCCATGATGTGCATGGATAAATTTAAAGCCCTGTCACTGTACTCTGTATTGTACAGGATGAGGTGACTTGTGCCTGACCTACTTGCCAGTCTCTGACCCTGCCCTGATGGAAATGAAATACTGCACATCTGCAAATCTAATGGTACAATAGTCACTCACCCTAGGGATCTTAACATAGCCTGTGACATTAACAGAACATGCTTGAGAGACAGCTATAGCTGATGACATCAGCAGAAACTGCTGACAGGAAGAGAGTAATAGCAGTGTTCGACATGCTGGTGTAAAATGCACTTTCCTATGTCAAGTAAGTGCACACACACCAGTTAACTGCATTGAGAACAGAACCCACTACCTATCTAAGGTATATTGGTTAGAAACATCCATATTTAACATAACTGGCACAGCACAAACCTGATTTGCAGAGTGTCAGACAACAATTTATAAGTGATGACATCAGCAGCATCTTGTGAGAGGAAGATGGCAATAGCAACTATCCCATATATTGGTGTAAAATGCTCTTTCTAATGTCAAGCAAGTGCACAAATGCACCAATTGAGTTGACTGTAGTGAGATTAAAACCCCTACATAACTAAAAGCATGGACTAGAGAACCCTGTGCTTAATGCAATTGCCATGGTACAAGTCTGATGTATAAAGTATTGGGCAACACTTTATAAGTGATGACATCACTAGTGTCTGGGGAGAGGAAGATGGTAATGGTGTCCCACATACTGGTGTAAAATGCTCTCTCTAATGTCAAGCAAGTACATAAACACACTCAGCAGTTGAGCACAGTGAGATTAGTACCCCTGTCTAATTAAGTACATAGGCTATGACACTCATCATTTGACTGCAGTGATATTAGAACCCCTACCTAAGTACACAGACTACAGAGCTCAGTACTTTACACAAGCACCATGGCACAAGTCTGACTTTTGCAACACTACATGACAATTTATAGTGGGTGATATCACCACTGACTGTTTGAGAGAAAATATTGGGAGGCCTGCATGAAATGGATGTGTAGGCATATCCAGCTGTAAAAATACTGGTACTACATGGGGTCATAGTGATGACTGCAAGATACTCAGTCATGTTCTTCTGACTAGACACCCACACCCACACACACACAGACACACACACACACACACACACACACACACACACACACACACACACACACACACACACATGCACAGTTGACTACAGTGAGAACAGAACCCCTGCCAATCTAAGGTATGTAGACTAGAGAATTCAGTACTTTACACAAACACCACAGCACAAATCTGACCTTTACAAGGCTGCAGGACACTTTATAGTGGATGACATCATCATTGGATGTTTGAGAGAAGATGTTGGGAGGCATGTCTGAAATACATAGCTAACCATGTACAACTGTTAAGTTTTTAAAGTTATGCATGTTACCAGACTGATGAGCATGCAATGTGTAGTGTTTGCTGTTGTGTTTCCAATGTGCAGGTATACTTTAAGAGACAGCTTTACAACCTATATGCAAACAGCTGTCCACATTACTGCAACTATTGGAAAATCTGAATGTTTGTTGTCGTTATAGTGATGTGCATGGTATATAAGAAAGCATTTGTTATTTAATTCTGTAGTGTACTTGATATATTTGTGAACAAGTTCTGTGAGACCACATTGGCAGTGCATGGGGGAGATAACAGATGGCTGCAATGTAACTATGTGTTTTTTTCTTAAAAAGTGTATTCCTCTTGTTTGTGTTTTTACATGTACTTTCATGGGATGAAGACTACATGGACAGTAAACATAAGTAATACATGTTATTGTGAACTTTCAATAGTGCACCTCTGAGCAGCTGGTTTGAATGACCATGGCAAAGTGTTTGCACATGCGAGATACACATTTCTACTGCATTCCTTGTCTGCACATAGTTAAGAGGGGAGCAAATGTTTACCACATTTATAAAATTATGAGAGTTCTGAGTACTGAATGTATGAAACACATCTGCTGGTTAGCTGACTCTGTGGCAGCAGCTGTAAATGTGTTGACACATTTTTTGGGAGCCCAGATAATATAGGATTCAAATTCAGGTGTGTCCAATAGTTTTAAATGCATATTTATAATGCAATGACATAATTCTTTAGTCTACATTCACTATGTGTTAGCATAATTCAACATGTTTAAGTGGCATTGTACTGAGGTAACCGCACCATTGAAGAGGTGTTCACCATCACTTGACATTGGTGCACAATGCTAAACTCTGCACAAATACAGATGCCAAAAAGTGAAGGGCTCCATAGGATTTTTTTACTTATGTGTGTTGTATGTGATTCTATTTTTTGACCAGAATAAAGGTGTTAAATGGGGTAGATAGGAAAGGGGTGAATAGGGGGCAAGCAGGGGGAAGAACAAAGGGAAATCAATATAGGAATGTGAAGGAGGAAGGAAGTAAAGTGCTATAGCTATCCACTTCTTCAACAGTGTAAAATGAAAATATGTACAGAATATTAGCTGAACTTGGACTGTCATGTCAATAAAGAGAGGTGACAACAATACAATCATGTTGTATAGCCAATAGGACCAAACCAAGTATGTCAAGAAGACATGTGTGCAAAGTGGAGAGCTATGTACTGGACAATATTTTTGTGGGTCATATGTCCATTTTTATACTTCAGTATGAGAGGAATGTTGGGTAAGGTAAGTAGGTATTTCTGGTTCAGGTAAGTAAGATAGGTGAGGAAGTAGATGCAAACAAACAAAACAATACACAGTGGCAGTGAAAGACACAAAAGGTTAGGGGACATCATGATTGGGTTTAGGGAAGGGACAACAGATGCCCATGCCCATTAAACATGGGAACAGTGAGAATGTAGTCCTCCCCTACAGAACTGCCATCGCTGTTGCCTTACTCCACTGGTTGTTGGAGTGCTTCACATCTTCTCCTACAGTCCATAATGGAGAGCAGCCTCTCCATTCAGCATAGGTGTGCACAAGTGGTGTTGTGCATGGCTCCATTCACCAACCTTGGCTTCTCCTGGCAGGTGATAAAATCCCCACCTCCACCAGTACTCCCAAAAGGTACCACAACACCATCTGCTGGGGTACTGCTACCTGAGGGCAAAGGTTGTGCAGAGGCAGCAGAGGCTGTACTACCAGGTTGGGTCCCAGTTATGCTGAGTGTCAGTGGCAGAGCTGCTGGTGGATTGAGGGCAGGCTGAGCCACTAGGGTCGGTCTACCTCCCTGTGCTATTAATGTTTTGATGATGCATAAAAACAAAAAAAAAGAGAAAGAGATAAGGGTTGAGGTGAGAGAAAAAAAGTAAAATCATATGTGACATACAATGCATTATCACAATAATTAAAGTATTTTATCTGAACTTTTACATTTAAGTATACTTCTTAACTACAAACTCTAATTAAGGATTGCTGAACGCAATCCTTGTAATGTGGAGTTATTGCACATATGCTTGGTCCAATTATACAGATTAACTTAACAGTACAGCATTTATTTTTAAAGGATTGCACTATTTTATTCTTGCTACTTTGAACCCACAATGTCTGACTACAGTCTTAACTACAGTCTTATATTTGACTCCTACATTTGGTTTGTGCTACAGAGTGCAGACTGAAGCATGCATGCTTGGTTTTACAGTTAGGATGTGCATGCTTACTTTGCTACAAGTGTATAGAAAATACATTTTTAATTTAAAAGCTACAATAATACTTCTCTTGTGGTGCATGCATACCCCTTGCTTCTCTCAGTCACTTCAGTCACTGTAGGTGCTCAGCATGTGCCTTTCTATTTGTAGTAATCTTTGCTTTAGCTGTGGAATGAACAGAAGAGAACAGAACAGCAAAGCATTATGCATACCAGTCCTGTCTATATGTAGCTTTCTATCTACTATAAATTTTGTTTATTAGTATACATGCACAATGGTGGGATGTTTGTAGTCCTGAACTCATCCAGCCACTACTTGAGTGTATCCCTCTTGTGCATTTTTAGGTCATTAAAGTGATGCCTACACTGTTCTCCATTGCGTGGAATGCCAGTCATACTTGAGACAGTCTTGGCAAGACTATTCCAAACCTCAGACTTGTACTGGGAGATGGTATAGTCCCCCTACAAAAGCCTTTGACTGTGATGCTTTACAAGGTGTCTAACAAAAGATTATGAACTACTCAACACCCCACATCTGTGTCCTAAATTGGACACCTTCCCTTCTACCACCAGACATGTCTAACCAGAGAGAACAGCAATAGCTAATAATAATTTCCCACCAATACATGTTATTGTGTTTACTGGGAGTGCGCAAACCTGAACAATAATAACAACTGTGTTTGAATTATTTTAAGTAGAGAGTAATGGTGCCAAGCAGAGAGGAAAACAGTTTTTGAAATTGGAAGGTTAATCTGACACTTGGCATTAGTTTGAGGGTTGTTTGTTGCTGTAACTGTTAGGTGATTTAACTTTGCAGACATACTGAGGCCATAAAATTTTGTCTGTTTCCTCTCTGTAGGTGTTCTGGAAATGGAGGTGCTGGAGAAGGTTGCTAACTGTTGCACAGTGTTGCTAAGCGGTGTTGCACAAGGGAAAGCAAAGAATACAACAATGTATCCTTTTTGAAATTGAGAACGTCTGCTTTGTGTGGGGTAAATTACTCTGAATTTATTTGATGGTAAGTGTTGCACAAACAAGACAAGCAAAGCTGAACTCATTTTAGCTTTCTGAGCATTTTAAATTAGGTGTCATCCTTAAAAGATAAGGGTGGGACTTGAACCCTGATCTACAGGTAGTACATGCTGTATGGATCAATGTGTAGATGATGTATTGGTTATCAAAGAAGTACATTATATCACATTTATTGTGTTTATCCATTTCCCATGTTTATGCTAAGCCATGCAAAGAGCAAATGTTGGTATTAAAAAAAGAAATATATATATATATATATATATATATATATATATATATATATATATATATGTATAATGAACAATACTACAAAATATACATTAGTACATATTAAAGATTTTTACACAAGTCTGGATTTGAACTCTCATACCAATGCACCTTCAATATGTAGTAAGGATGTCTTATCCCTGTTTACCACAGAAACAAGTTTGCAGTAGATAATGCAAATCATTGTGCATACAAGCAAGTGCAACATAAACTAAAGTTTTAAGATGACACATGACACGTGCATTTCTGTGTTGTTTGTACATGTATTATTTTCAGATGCAGTGCACTGATTGATTACACAACCATTTATGATTAATGTCTGAAGAGATGCAGCTCTGTCTTACCTCTGTATGTTGTTATTTCTTCTCTTATCTGAGCAGTAAACTGAGACATGCAGTCTGTAAGGCATGTTGTACCATTGTCCTTAAATGTGTAAGAATATTAAATGGCAGTAATATACACTTTTCAACAAATGCAGAGGATGTTGGATGTTACTGAACAAAACATTTGAAATGTGTACTGCTTACCTACATTTAACACCTTGATGCAATTACTTCTTCACTCTGTAAGTCTAACCAGGCTGACACACCCACTGGAGGTACACTGTACAGGAGTCTGAATGAATTTTGTGTTTTCGTTTTCCCTACCAGTAATCATTCACAGTTGCAATTCATTAGCAACAAACAATGAGGGAGTTCCTGAAGTATATTTACATCTGCTATATGGAACCAAGAATGTGAGATTCAGCTATTCTAATGAGTTCACACCTCATTTGCATCTTCACCATGCTCTCAAGACTGAATCTACACTATAAAAAGGGAACTGTGTAGCTAGGGAACCTGAAGGTGAGAAGACTTGTTTATTTGGATAACACAGAATAAGACTGCTGTTATTTTGGATTTATCTGCACAGGAGACATTTTTTTGATAAGGTATGATTGCAGTTTCCAGTTATATACTGGATATGCCCACATGCCACTCAGAAAAATATTTTTATATATGCATTAGCAAATGCTGATTTTATCTATATGTACTTATTACTGGTTTACTGATGACATAGGTATTGTTGTCAGGGCATTTTACTTTCTCAGATGCACAGCCTTTTTAACTTTCATCACAAGTGTTAATGTTACAACTGTTTCTCTTTACACTCTTCTATTGTTGTTTCAGTAAAATGTAGATGTCCTATATTGTCAAGTTAGCCTTCTAGGATGACCCACAGAGGAGTACTGGCGACAGGTAGAGCTGACTGGCAATTGCATAAAAATGAACACTGTGTGATAAATCTGTACACGTTTTTGAGACAGTTTCTTTGATAGCACTTATAACAATTGATTGATGTTGTATTCTATTTCTTGGTACCAAAATGTCATTTGCCTGTTGTTTTGGGGTTGGAGGAGTCAATTTCCATTTCTGTGTTGGCACAAACAATATTGTTTGTACAGAGGTTTGCTTTGTTATTGTTACTTCCCTTGTTTTGGCTCAAACCTTGCTTTTTTATTATTTTTATTTTGGGGGTGGAACTAGTTATAGATTTATACAGGTAACATATTCTAGTTCATTACACATGGGCTTGAGGTGGATGTGCCATCCATGTTTCTGTTAAATGTATTGTTAATGGACATATAAAAAAACATTTTTTTCAACCTGTGTTACAGTTATTGTGATGATGATGTCCTTACATTTTGCTTAACTTCTTCTTGGACCATCCTCCCTAGCAAGTGTGGAGTCATCTGCATATGGTAAGGCAAGCATTTATATTTCAGTACTGATGAGCAGTTCAGAGAAATATCTATTTTATCCATATGTGTGATGTGGGTGTTAGGACTGTGTGTGCATTGCTGTATCATCTGTGATAGCAGCAGCAGTGTTTGTTTATTAGCATATATTGAACTGTAGTAGTGTAGCTATTAATTTCTTTCCTATATGTATCTGTTATTATCACAGATGATCCTGACAGTGGAAGTATGGGGACTCTTATCACCTGATGTGAGCGTATTAGCAGACTGTGATGATGATGGGGGACAGTGGTGCAGCAGTAGTGTTGTTGCCTCACAGCAAGAGGTTCTCCCATTCGATTCTTGGCTGGAGTGCCTTCTGTGCGAGGGTCTGCATATCCTCTGCAAGTGCAACATCAAATACAGTTTTAAAATGACATATGATACTTGTACATTTCTGAGCTGTTTGTACATGCATTATTTTCAGATGTAGTCCACTGATTTATCACACTACCATTTATGAGTAATGTCTGCAAAGATGCAGCTATGTCTTACCTATGTATGTTGTTCATTCTTCTCTTATCTGAACAGTAATCTGAGACATGCAGTCTGTAAGGCATATGGTATTACTGTCCTTAAAACATGTAAGAATATTAGATGGCAGTAATATACACTTTTCAACAAATGTAGAGGAGGTTGGATGTTACTGAAAATAAATTTGAAATGTGTGCTTTTGCTTACATTTAACACCTTGATGGAATTATCTCTATACTTTGTAAGGCTAACCTGGCTGACACACCCACTGGAGGTACAAAAGTCTGAATTACTTTTGTGTTTTCTTTCTCCCTACAAGTACTCATTCACAGTTGCAATTCATTAGCAACAAACACTGAGGGAGTGCCTAAACTATATTTACATCTGCTACATGGAACCAGAAATTTGGGATTCAGCAATTATAATGAGTTCACACCTCATTTGCATCTTCACCATGCTCTCAGGCCTGAATCTACACTATAAAATGGGAACTGTATAGCTAGGAAACCTGAAGGTGAGAAGACTTGTTTATTTGGATAACACAGAAGAAGACTGCTATTACTTTGGATTTATCTGCACAGGAGACTTATTTTCGATAAGGTTTGATTGCAGTTTCCAGTTATATACTGGATATGCTCACATGCCACTCAGAAAATATTTTTATATATGCATTAACAAATGTTACTTTTATCTATATGTGCTTCTTAGAAGTTTGCTGATGGCATAGGTATTTTTGTCAGGGCATTTTACTTTCTCAGATGCACAGCCTTATTACCTTTCACCAAAAGTGTTAATGTTACAACTGTTTCTCTTTACACTCTTATATTGTTATTCCAGTGAAATGTAACTGTCCTATATTGTCAAAGACACAGGGATGTTAGCCTTCTAGGATGGCCCATAGAGGACTGCTGGCCACAGGTAGAGATGACTGGCAATTGCATAAAAATGAACGCTGTGTGCTAAATTTATACACATTTTTGAGAGAATTTATTTGATAGCACTTATGACAATTGATTGATGTTGTATTCCATTGTTTGGTACCAAAATGTCATTTGCCTGTTGTTTTGGGGTTGGGGGAGCCAATTTCCATTTCTGTGTTGGCACAAACAATATTGTTTGTACAGAGGTTTGCTTTGTTATTGTTACTCCGCTTGTTTTGGTTCAAACCTTGCTTTTTTATTATTTTAATTTTGGGGGGTGGAACTAGTTATAGATTGATACAGTTAACATATTCTAGTTCATTACACATGGACTTGGGGTGGATGTGCCAAGTTTCTGTTAAATCTATTGTTAATGGACATATAAAGACCCTGATTTTTTCAACCTGTGTTACTGTTATTGTGATGATGGTATCCTTACATTTTGCTTAACTTCTTCTCAGACCATCCTCCCTAGCAAGTGTGGAATCATCTGCATATGGTAAGGCAAACATTTGTATTTCAGTACTGATGAGCAGTTCAGAGAAATATTTATTTTATCCATATGTGTGATGTGGGTGTTAGGACTGTATGTGCATTGCTGTATCATCTGTGATAGCAGCAGCAGTGTTAACTTGTTAGCATATATTGAACTGTTGTAGTGTAGCTATTAATTTCTTTCCTAGATGTATTGCTTATTATCACAGGTGATCCTGACAGTGGAAGTGTAGGACTCTTACCACCTGATGTCAGCGTATTAGCATACTCTGATGATGATGCTGGACAGTGGTGCAGCAGTAGCATTGTTGCCTCACAGCAAAAGGTAATCCGGTTTGATTCTCAGATGGAGTGCCTTCTGTAATGAGTCTGCATTTCCTCCCTGCATTTGTGTGGGTTTCCCTTGGGTGCTCCTGTTTCTTCCCATGTTTCAAAGACATGCATCTGGAGCATTTCTCCCTGTGTCTCCGCTGAAAATTGGCTTTGTTCCATGTTGGACTTTCCTGGCAAACAAATGTTAAATTAATAAAAAATAAAAAAAAAAAACAGAGGCACAGTTGGAGAGTGCAGAGGTTGACTTTGACACTGAGCTTGATATACAGACATCCCCTGTAATTCCATCAGACACAGCCAGTCAACCTATTCAAACCCATTCCAGTGAGCTCTCAGATATTGGGCAGGTGGAGGGTGAGACACTCAATTAGGGTAGTGTTGTTACTGTGGCGTCAGTGTCTGTTGACTCTGGCCATAGTCAAAGTGTGGGTGAGGTGCTACTCAGGAGGGTTATTAGGGGTGCTTGGAGGAGGCCTACTATCCATCCTCCACCTGATCCAGGTATGTCTTTCTGTGCTACTCAATGTATGTTTAGTTCCATCATGGAGGCATGGGCATGTTCTAATAAGGCCTCTGAGGAAATGCTTAGGGTTGTAGATGTGGCACAGGCTGACATGTGTGACTCCCTTCACCATGTTGCCAATTCAATGGGTCAGATGAATGATACGTTGGAATGGGGAGGTCTCTATGATGGAACATCTGTTGGGAGGGGATGGCTTCCACATGGGCATAGGTTAGCCACATCATTTGTTAGCCGACGTGTCCATGCCTGATCATGCTCCTGTAGTGGCATTACTTCCACTGGTCCATCAGTGGTTGAGCTGTCCACATCTAGACATGGCAAGCCATGGGGTTGTGGTCCTGTGTGTACTCATGAGGAGAGCACATCCAGCAGATATCAGTCAAATTCAGGTAGCAGCAATGCATCTGACTATGGAAGTGGGCATGCCAGTGCAGCTCTTGGCAGAGTCAGTTTACATGGTTAGGTATGACAACGATGAACTGCCACCTCTACTATGCATGGCTCACACATGTCCAACATACCAGGACACTGAGCTAGCACAGAGCTTGGCTGTGTTCTTGCAGACACTCACACTCCAATTTCACCTGGAGTGCCCATACAGACACAGACACATAAGAGTTACAAGGGTCAGTCATAAGGCTTAAAGCTCATTCTGTCTCAGTGGCCATTTGATACTTTATCCAAATGTCTGTCTGTCTCTATTTCTTACTCACACACACATTCACTTACCTTTTATGTCATCCTAGGCTTCCTGCCCCCCCCCAAAAAAAAAAAACACCATGGAAAAATTATGATAATTGTACCAGGTTTTCTATCTTTTGGATTCAGGGATACATACGTTTTGTGTCTGATGCTCAGGGTGCATAGCTGACATAGTGCCTAGTATATCTGTGTTTGTGATGCTGTTTTGCTAATTGTACTGCCTTCTACAGGATTTTGTAATGTGTACATGCCTCCCACACTCTTACAGCAACAAAGCTGGACCAAGCCTTAAATAAAATGGGACAAAGACTGAACAATAGGGAGACTTTTTACAAATCTTAGGAAGTCTTACAAAATTAGACAGTTAATAGAATCAAACAGTTTTTGCATCATTATTTTAAGATTTTTCTGATGGATATGAAGTCTGAAACTGAAATGTGTGTCATTAATTTCTAACTCCTCTCTTTTTTTGCCAGTACAAAGTATGAGACCAAACTGAGGACATTCTGTGACAATCAATACTTTAGAGAAGTATGAATGTGTGAATCTTTGATGCCTGAGGCCTAATTACTTGACGGAGGACATGTATTGACATAAGTCACTGTTATCACATATTGACGTCATTGCTGTAAAAAACAACCACCTTTTACTTACTTACAATACCAAGTAACAGTATGCAAGGATATGCTGTTCATTTGTATTACTACACATTTTTTTAAATGTTCCAGGTGCAACACTTGCCTTGTAAATCTGGCAGTTGCAACAGTTTTAGTTCAGAGCTGACTCTGACTGATGCTAGTAGTACACAGCCATTACATGGGTAGGTAAAGGTAGTGAGTATTGCCTGGCATCAGTATTACTATATGTATGTGTGTAGGATGAAGATTTAGCCCCTTAGGTGGTGCATGAGTGTGCTATGCATTATCTCTTAGCCAATGTGAGTGCATACTGAGCATGCCTATGTCTGCCTATACCCACAGCAACTGCTGGTTTCCCCCCCTGACTCCTCACCTGCATGCAGCTGTGGTGATTTTGCCAGTGGTAGTATGGTGGGATGTGTGCCTCTTCCCCTTGTTGATCCTGTTGAAGCTATTTTCTCAGGTTGATGTTCTGAAGCATGGCACAGATGGTGAAGATTTCAGTACATGTACATGGATTGAACTGCAGGGTCCCCCAGATGTATCTAGGCACCAGAACTGTGACATCAGCAGCCCAAATACATGCTCTAGGATATTTCATGTTTGAGCATGTAACTCATGATAGCATTCTTTATTTGGTGTGTGCATTTCTGATGGGAATCATTGGCCATGGATCCAGTGCATAACCTGTATCCCCCACTAAGTGACCCTGTGGGATATCACCTCTATTAAAAATCTCATACAGTTGGGAGTTGTGCCAGTTATGTGAGTCATGATAACTGCCTGGGTTGCCAGCACCCATATTGAAGATAACTCCCTTAGCGTTACACACAACTTGGCAGTTAATGGAGTGAAAGCCCTTTCTATGTATGTACACTCTTGCCTGTTCCCTGGGTGGTACTTTGTTTTCTATATGTGTACAATCTATGGCACCTAATACTTTAGGGTAATGTGCTACAGGGTAGAACTCCTGTGTATTTGTGGCTCTGTCCTCAAGTATGCAGGTAAACTATAGGTAGTCACTGGCATATTAGAGCATAGCATTCAGGAATTGATGGAGGATCCTGGATGCTGATGCCTGTGACATCCCTAGCATATCCCCTGTTGGTCTCTGAAAGGTTTCTGTAGCTAAAATTCTAAGCATTACACATACCTTTGTCTCCAATGGAATTGACTCTGCTCAGTTTGCACTTGGTCTGAGTTGAAGACTACAGAGATTGTAGAGTTCCTGTTTTATGTCTCTTCCATCCTGTATCACTCTACAATTTCCACCTCATGCAGATTGTGATAAGTTATACAGGGTCTAAAAACCCTTCTCCTTGATCTGTTAGCAGCAGCAGCAGCATAGAATTCAACCTGCTACACATACACATGAATTAAAGCAACAGCAGCCCCTAACATTTTTTCTGTGTAGACTCCTTTCAGTGTCTGTATTCCAATAGTTTTTGGAATTTAAAGGGAAAACCAGTTGAGCCCAATCATGTGTGCGTTCTGGCATGATGCAAACACAGTCTTAGTGAATCATGTAGGCTTTATTGAATCTAGCCCATCAAGTATCAGAGACATTCCAATAATAAATGACTTATGGAATCATGGGCAAATCAGACTTCCAAGGAGATTCCCGTGACCTTCATACGTTCATAGGTGTGTACTAGGCTAATAGCCCTGGAGCCTTTACAAGCCTAGTCCAAAAAAGTGCCCTGGCACTGTGCCACCCGATATTACTTCACAGTGCCTCTATCTAGTAGGGCAACTGTAGCGAACTTTCTGTTACCCATCCACTTTTCAATATTTCTCTTGAAGAGGGTCAGTGAGATTCTCTGCTTGACATGAATGAGAAGCTTATTCCCGAGTATGGGCAGTCTTTGGGAGATGAACCTATCCCTCCAGTATGTTCTGTTGATTGTGGTAATGTAGTTGTGATCTCTGGAGCATGTGGTATGGGGGAATTGGGATTTCTTTAGGTATACCATTACAAGTAGGCCTGAATCTCACCTCTAAGTAGACAATAAGAGACTGAGAACAGCTGAATTTTCCTGAGTCTGTCCATATAGGACGTGTTAAGGCCCAGGATCCTTTTTGTGAGGTACATTTGTGACCTCTCCAGCTGCTGCAGGTGTCTGGTCAGGTACATGCCAAACAGGGCATTATATTTGATGACTGGTCTAATGAGGGATGAGTACAGAGGGATGATGACCTCTTTCTTCCTGGATGTGAAAACTTAGGTTAAAAGATGTGCCACATAGAAGGACTTTCTGACCACAGTGTGGTGGTCAAAGGTGAGGTGGCTGTCGACCTGGGTGCCCAGATCACTTATGGTCCCTTCAGTGTTCAGTGGGCTCCCATCGAAGTGGTAATTCATGGGGAATGTTTTTTTTTTTCTAAAGGGAATGATAATTCATTTTTTAGCATTAAGCTTAAGGCCATTGTTCTGACACCAGTCATTGGTCTCAGAGAAGCCTTTTTGTAGGATGTCTGCATCACTTGGGGAGTTAATGATGACACTTAGCTTGCAGTCATCAGTAAACTTGGTCAGCCAGAGTCCCTCTGTGTTGGCCTGAAGTTCTGAGCAGTAGATGCTAAACAGGAGAGGGCCCAGGAAGGAGCCCTGTGGGAATCCACTCATGACTGGTCAACAGTCTGACTTGGAATCTGCACGTTTCAAATTGTGGGTCATGTCCATGAGCCAATTTGCAACCCACCTTGTGATAAAAGGATTGATGCCTAGTTTGGTGAGTTTATCAATGATACTCGAATGGGGAATGGTATCAAAGGCCTTGGCCAGATTGAGGTAGGCTGTATGCACTGCCTTACCCTCATCCACAGCTTTGGTGACTGCCTCAAAGAAGTCAACCAGGTTCACCAGGCAGGTTCTCCCCTTGATAAAGCCAAACTATGCGGGGTCAAGAGTTTGGAGATTGCCTATATCTTTGTTAAGCAGGTCCATGATGATGTGCTCCATAGCTTTGCATACCAGACTCATCAGGCTAATGGGGTCATAGTTCCCAGGGGCTGTATTTGCTCTCCCTTTATGAAGAGGAATGACTGTAGCAGTGCACCATTCATTAGAGACAAAGCCTGAGGTAAGACTGTGATTGAACAGGGCATACAGGTGTGGTACCAGTTCATTTTGTAGCTCATGTAGGATGCAGCTAGGGATATTATCAGGTCACATGAATGCTGTATTCTTGGCTTTGGACAATGTAAGTTTTACCTGTGCTGCAGAAATGGTGGGTACCAGGTTCTTCTGGTATTGTGATAGGGTCTTTGGGGGGTTAAAGTTGGCACTGAATCTGTCAGCCAGTATGTTGGCTATATCTGTTGGCTCAGTATAGGAGGTACCATTTTGCAATAATTCAGAGCAAATCTGGGTATTGCCTTGGAGGTTCTTGATATAGCTATAGAAGGCTTTGTGGTTGTTTTTGGTGTCAGATGCAATTCTGCCTTTATAGCTGGCTTTAGAGGATTTGATAAGGGATCTCAACTTTTTATTGAGTTTTTCCAGTCTTGTGACTTAATTTTTTTCTGCAACAGTTTCTTCCTTCTGTTGTACAGTTTACTGATGCCGGGGGGGTCACCAGATTGGCTTCCCTTTTTAAAGGAGAGCATCCTGGTTCTATTAGGTATGGCAAGATCCACACATTTGTGTATGTGCTTGTACAGTGCATTGGTGTATGACTTGGCAGTCATGCAGCTATTTTCCATTGACATGGGCACCAAGAAGTTAGCCACCTCTGTTTTTACCAACCCAAAGTCAGCTTTGGAGACATTTTTCAGGGTGGTCACCCTAGCAGGGGTGTAGGTGAGATGGAGATTTCGATGGTGATCAGTTTGGGGTCGGATTTAACCAGGGAGGAATTGACTATAGGTGTGGACCAACAGTCTCCCATGTTGGTGATAACTAGGTCAAGGATGTTGCTTCCTCTAGTGGGGGTCAGAATGAACTGGTCCAGGGCATTGGGAATGATAAATTCCATGAAGCATTGGGCCTGTACATTGGTACTTGAATAGTTTTCCCAGTTGATGGAAGGGTAGTTGAAGTCACCCGGTATGAGAGTATTGGGTTGGACATTAATAGATTCCAGGGTGCTTAGGTACTTGAAGTGAGAGTCTAGGGACATAGTTGGGTTCTGTAGCAGACTATGACTTGTATCGCCATCTTACCCGGTGTTAGTTGTACCTGAAGTACCTCAGATGCATTATTCTAGGCTACTAGTCTAGAGGTGTGCATATCCTTTATGAATATGGAGACACCACCACCTTTGGTGCTTCCAGTCATATTCTGGTGCTGAAAGGTATGGAATTAGTTGTAGCTGGGGATCACAGGGGTGCTTTCTGCCTCTTTAAACCAGGTCTCCATTACAGCACAGATGTCAACATTCTCCATTTTGAGGAGAGCTTTGAGTGAGTACATCTTGAGAGTTAGACTTCTAGCATTGAGCAGCATGACCCTCAGATTGCATTTGTTTGAAGTTGTTATGGTGTAATTTTGGTCTTTGGAACATTGCCTAAAAAAGGCACTATAGGGGTGACAACAGCCCTAGCCAGTAACTGGAATCCCAGGGGTGGCAGATGCAGACCGTCTCTGGCAAAACATCGAGGTCTGTCGATCATGTCATCCCAGGCAGACAGATACTGGATCCCCTTAAAATGACACCAGAAACTTAGCCAATTGTTGAAGTCAATCCTTTTTGCTCCTACTGTGGTATCATTCTGGGTGATGGTAGAATACTGCTCAGGGCTAGAGTCATACCTGCCTGGGCCACATAATTCGAGAGTTCCATCACATCTCTTTTCATGTAGTCCAGGGAGGAACATCTTAGGTCATTCACACCCACATGGACAATGACTGAGTCATATTTGTACTTGTTGTGGAGTGACTTGAGTCCATGTGTTATGTGGTGGATCCTTGCACCTCATAGACAACTGACTATTACCTTCTCCTTGTTCAACCTAGTGAGTGGGACATCAGTGTGCCTTACAATTGAGTTTCCTTTGATTAGTAAATTGAGCAAAGTGTTTTGCCTTAAGGGCTTAGGTTGAGGGGCACACTGTTGTGGTGAGCTATGTGCTCTGGGGTTGGGGTTGTGTTGTGGTGGTCAAGTGCATTTCTGTCTCATGGGCCTCTGTTGTTTAGGTACATTTGTATTGCGAGCCTCCGCGAAGGTAGTTATATGGTTTGTGTTTCTATGTGTGGATTGTCATGGTTGGTGTTTTGGAGGGCTGTGTGTTCCATGTAGTGAGTTGCAGGTGTTGACCTTCTCCTCTTCAGCAGCTAGTCTAGTCTTGGCTGTAGAGTACACTGCTTCCAGTTTGGTGATATAAGTGCATCTCTCACATGTATAAGTGTTGGGAGGTAAGAGGAGATGGTTGTCTGTGTACATGAGACATTTGCTGCACTGTCTCAGAATCTCCAAGTACACCAGGTTAGCAGGAGAAAGCACAGGAAATTGCCCTACAATCATACCAGGAGGAGTGGTCATAACTAATAAGTACTGGTGCTGTTACTGCGTAGGAATAGCTAGTGATGATAGCACCTAAGTGTGCTACAAATAAATGCTACAAAAGCCTGTTAAAGTGCTAGTCGATTAAGCTAACTGAAGTGCAAGAGAAAAAGAACAAGCACGTTCTGAGGGAAAAATTGAAGAGCAGACTTTCTGGAACCGGTAATACCTCAGCTGAGCACTGCTGCACAGTGAGCAAACCCATGCAAACACAGGCTTTTAAACCAGAAAGTTGAAAGGAATGGAAATACTGCCCATACAGCCAATAAACTACAATTTCTGGATCAGAAACCACTCCTCTTGTGGTAGATAGACTACCTAGTGCTTACCACTCCCACTGATAAGCTAGAATGCTTCCCTCCAACACAGAAAGGTCTGGGGAGGGGGCTCAGAAACTTACAAAACAGTCCTAGATACAGCAAATCTGTATCTGGACTTGACTAGTTACAGGAAAGGCAGGAAGCAAGCTTATAACTTTTTTGTTTTGTTTTGTTTTGCAGAAAAGCAGATAAAATAGTAGCAAAAACATGCTAGCACGCTTGAGTGTGTTTCAATATTAAAGCAAATACAGTTTAAATAGATGCAGATAAATTAAAAAGACAAAAGAACAAGTGTAGATAGCAGTAAATTATGAAAAAATCAAAATGGAAGCACTTAGAGTTTCTCTTTCTCCTTCCTGTTGCTCTTGTAGTCTGCAGAATGCCAAAACTGGATCCATGGAGCTTAAACAAGCTGATCTGTACTTGCAATTGGTGAAATTTCAGGTTTAATTCAATCATTGACATATTTGGCTGTTCAGAAATGTCATGGTGCAGTGTGTTGTTTGCACAGTCAGAAGTCAACATGAAAGTATTACCAGTTATATAGACTATTGCTACACAGTATTAGCTTAAGCACATTCAGTAATATGCATTGTGTTGAAAAGTGATGCATTACCAAGACAGGCATTTATCATGGTTCTCCATGTTTAATATCTGCCACTACTATGCAGTATGAGTGGCATTATTTACCTAATTCAGAAAACTTAGATGCACACTACCAAATGAGAACTCCGGATGTTTTCAAGAGACCTGTGTATTTCTGGGTCTGCACTCTTTATAACAGCATTACTATTTTCTTCATATATTCCAATTGCATACAGATGTTTGCAAAACACAGAAACGTGTACCTGTGGAAAGACACAAAAGGGAGCATAAGTGATATGTACATTGTGACAATATACAGTATGTGATATCAGTTGTTATATATACATATATGTGAAATTCATAACTCATCTGCCTTCTGGAATTATACAGTCCTTACTCCTTAATACTCAGCAGTGTGCAAACACATTAGTGCAATGATGCCTGTTACCAAAGCTATAGTAACATTGCTGGACACTGGGATGGTAATAGTTTAGCAGATCCTTTACCTTCTTCTGTTCACTGGGCAGATTCCATTTAGTTGTTTACCACCTTTTTGGAGTCCTTTTACAGAGTTTTGTATCCCACCAATTACTTTTTAGGGCCCATCAATGCCTACTAGCACTGTCTGATGAAAATTGTAAGGGAGAACACCCCATTGCTAACATACTGTATGGCTGGGCTTTTAATATTATGCACTCCCCAGGCCCTTCACTACAATAAGTGCTGCTTACTGTGTCAGAATAGGAAGTACATTTGAGCTTCTACTCATGCACTCTCCTGTATAACTTAGTTTCTAACAGGTCATCATAGCAAAGAGTAACTCCTCATACACCCCATCAGAAAAAAATGAACTGGCCATTGAAAGCTTATTCTTTTTTCTTCCTAGATAGCAGTGCTATCACTTATATCCAGAATGCTGATGAAACTGGTTCACATTCTGCACCTGACACAATCAAACTAGCCAGTGTCCTTGTACATATCTCAGGAGAGTACTCACAGGGTTATTAGAGTTCTCAGATGTATTCTGTCTGATTATTATATTCTTCCTCTTAGACAACATGATGAACTGTAGGTTTTATCTGTGAGTGATATATATGTGACAAAGCATGGCAAGGACAATGGCGGTATGACAGGCTCCTGGTATAGCTCATGCCATGAAACATAACATTTTACTCTTGATGAATTTGTTTCATATGTGTCAAAGAAGTGCTCTGCATCACAACACAAGAAGTACATGGGAGGAATAGACTTACCCATTCCGATCTACTATCGGCATGATACACATCTATATAATACTAATATTGAGTTATATAACACTGTGAATGACAGATCAATGTGGCCTGGGATAAAATTATAAAAATCAAATCAACATTTTTCTGCAGAATGCACAAAGAGATATTACTCAATGGGGCTACGATACAGAAAGATTACCAGAGTAAACTCTTTTTACTAGTGGCAGTAACCTTTACCAATTTTTAGATTTTTAGACTGCCCTTCAGCAGTGCTTACCTCAAAGAAGTGCATCAATACAGTGGGCTGTCTCTCTAGATTCTACACATGCTAATGAGGTATTCTAGCAGAGTGCCAGATGATAGTTAGCCATCTATTCTTACCCTGAGAATGCCTCTAGTAAGTGATTTATATTTCCAAGTGATTCATAAAATTGCATAAATCCTTACTGCCAGCTGTAGCAATTAACTCAGCCAAAAGCTCAATTTCACTGATTACTTTCAATGGATAAGAGCATGTTACAGGTAAGTACTGGGGGTTTGGCAGGTAGTCAGTGTTGGTGATCACATGTGTATGTGAGTGTCTGGCTAGATGTGTTAATGTATGTAGAGGTATGAGTGATAGAAAAAATGTGCATGTTTGTGTGTGTGTGTGTGTGTGTGTGTGTGTGTGTGTGTGTGTGTGTGTGTGTGTGTGTATCTGTGTGTGTGTGTGGGTGAACGTGTATATCAGGTGAGGGGTGATATGATGAACGGAGGGTATATATATATATATATATATATATATATATATATATATATGTGTGTGTGTGTGTCGGGGGTGATGTGTGTATGTTTTTGTGTGTGAGGTTTGTGGGTGTCCATACCTCTAGACCAATGAGCAGTAGATATACTATGGGGAGTACTAGACAAAGGAGAAAAATGTGAAATTTTGCAGACTGAATCTAGAAATTATGCAGAACATCAGGTTTTGTGGCAGGAATGACATCAGACACTATTATTTCTGTAATCCTCTTAAATGGAGAAACAGAGATGGCTGTATAATTTTTGCAGATTCTGTTTTAATTTTTGAAAGTTAATAACAAAGTACAGTATATTGTTAATTAAAATTAGTTGAAAGCTAAAATGACCATGACTGATGATGTATTTATTTATAAGTGTAAGGGATTGTGCATTGAATTACTTCTACTAACTGTTTGGAATCCACCTATCAGAAATGATGGCTCAGGCCTAAATGCTGTTCATAGATTAGTACTAGACTAACTGCCCTTGCGAGCCATTTTAAGCCTAGCCAATTATCCCTTGTGAGACTCAACTCCTGAACCTTGTGTTTATAAGACAAACACCTTAACCATTAGGCCACCCTCCCAACCCATCTTCAAATACTTAATAGTTGGCTTCTTTCTAAGACAAAGACAAAATTGTATTCTTGTTTACCAGGATAATCTAGCTGGTGATAGCATTATCATGAATTTGGAGAGAGGGTGTTGGTATTAGATAGTTATTATTTACACCCCTTCTGGAAAATATGTATTTGTCTTTGTGTGCAAAATAATTTGGACAAGTTTCCATTACTGTTTGTAAGATGAATAGGAAGGAGCAGAGCTCCATCTGCAACAGATATAATATGGAGAAGCCACAGATTATAATTTTGATCTCCAGCTGTACATTATAAAGCTTATTTGAGTGAGGCAGGTGTTGACTATTACCAAAAGAAGCACAGTGCATTTACTGTATACCTTTAATATTTATACACCTCATTTTAACTGGTTTGTAGTGGTGTCCATTGATAGACCATTCCCTGATTATCACATATTATTCAGTGCCAGTTATGTGAATTTAAAGCTTGTATCATCACAAGGTACTCCAAGAGGCAGCACACCAGAAACCAGATCTACTTTTTTTATTGCAAAACCCACAACACTGAATGATATTTTCCCTGAGACAAAAATAACAAATACTGAAAATCCCGAAGTGCCAATTTTTCCTAGGGCAAGTAAACACTTGCCCACCATGGGAAAATATGCCCTTTTCTCTACTGTAGTCCAATCCTGGAGTTGGTATATAAAGTTAGGGGGGCATAGCTCCCCTACCTAGGAGGGTTTTACATCGTCCAGTGTGGTTATGTTAAGTTTTGGGCAAGTGTTTACTTACCCTGAAAAAAATCGTCCCTTTGGAATTTTCAGTATTCGTTATTTTCATTTTGAGAAAATAAAGTTCTGTGTTGTGGTTTTCGCAGTATAAAAGTAGATCCCAGGAACCACAAACTGTGAATCTTTATCTGTAAATCTTTATTATATGCAAATATCAAAACAAACAAGTACATTTGCAATCACATGCTCCACGTACCTCATACTGGTCAGGAGGAGGCATTATATCACACTCTCTGTCTCTCTATCTAACTATATATATATATATATATATATATATATATATATATATAGATATAGATATAGATATAGATATAGATATATCTATATAGATATGTATATATATAGATACACACACACACACACACACACACACACACACATCGATAGATATAGATATATAAGAGCACATACATATAGATAGATATAGATATATAAGCACACACACACAAACATACTTACATACATATAAATTATACTTACATTTATATATATTAAAAGTAAAACAAACATGGTGTAGAACAAACTAAACCTGATAAACAACAAAGAACACGTTCCAAATAAAAAAGCATGCCAGAAAGTTCAGAACATCAATTTTAGCAATTGTATTCTTTATTTTAACTTACAACTTTCAGGCGTGCTTTTTTGTGTGGAACTTGTTTTTTAATATGGGTGCACTGTTTTTGGTCCAAATGCTCGTTTATCAACATCTGTTTAATCAACCAGATTTGGTTGATATATTCAGATGGTCAACAGGTGTATGAGATCGACAATCTCCAGTAGGAAATATTCCCTTTCCCTGGGGATTGTGCAATCTCAAAGTTAGTATATACCTTTCCTGTAACTAGTGTAGTCCAGATTCAGATTTGCTGTATCCAGAACTGTATGTAAGCTTCTGAACCCCCCCAAGCTTTCTGTGTTGGAGGGAATCCTTCTAGCTTATCAGTGGGAGTGGTAAGCACTAAGTAACCTATCTACCACATAAGGAGTGGTTCTGACCCAGAAATTGTAGTTATTGGCTGTTTGGGCAGTTTTTCCATCTCTCTCAAATTTCTGATTTAAAAGCCCACATTTGCACATGTTTCCCCCCTTTCCTGTAACTAGTTTAGTCCAGATACAGGTTCTTACTTTTAGCACTTGAATTTGCTTATTCGTGATCAGCACTTGTTCAGAACTTGTAAGCACTAAATAGCCTACTAATTGCTACAGCACTCAACCTTCCTCATTACCTAGAGGAAAACAGTTTTGGTACTTACTTTCCTCACTTGCTTAGAGAAAAACAGCTCTTGTACTCACTTTCCTCACTTATCTAGAGGAAAATAGTTTTTTTATTCAGGCATGTCCAAGGGTCAGCTCCCAGTGTTCTCTCCTGTCTATCTGATGAATCTGGGCATTTTGGTGCAATGTAGAAATTGACTCATGTACACAGACAACGCTCTCCTTCTACCACCCAACACTACAACCTGTGAGAGATGCACTTATCTAGCCAAACTGGAGGTAATGCTCTCTCCAATCAAGACTGAACTTGACAGTCAAGAGGAGAAGGTAAACACTTGCACCACACCACACTCATCACATAGTCTCACTAAATCTACACCGCCAAAATCCACACATAGAAATACAAAAACCATTCGCAGAGGCTCTCAATAATAATCTGCTCAAGCAACAGAGACCTCCAAAGCATAAATGCAAGCAACCTCCACCCCCCAACACAACCCAAATGACACATAGCCCACAGACTCAGTGTGCCACTCAACCACAGCCAATAAGGCAAAACAACATATCCAACACACTAGTCATAGGGACTCTATAGTCAGGCACACTGATGTCCCACTCACCAGGCTAAACAAGGAGAAGGTTACTGTCAGCTGCCTGTCGGGTGCCAGGATCCGCCACATAACCCATGCACTCAGGTCACTCCACAACATTGTTCACGTTGGTGTGAATGACCTGAGACGTATCTCCCTGGACTACATGAAAAGAGACATGGAAGAGCTCTCCGATCTTGTAGCGCAGGCAGGTATGACCCTAGCCTTGAGTAGCATTCTGCCATCACCCAGAATGATGCCGCAATACAAGGACAAAATGATTGACTTCAACAATTGACTAAGCTTCTGGTGCCATTCTAAAGGGATCCAGTATCTGTCTGCCTGGGATGACATGGTCGACAGACCATGATGCTTTGCCAGAGATGGCCTGCACCTGTCACCCCTGGGATTCAAGATACTGGCTAAGGTTCTTGCCGCCCATATAGTGCCTTTTTTAGGCAAGGTTCAAATGACAAATTCACCACTGTAACAGGAACAGGCAAGCAATAACTGAGGGTGATGCTACTCAATGCCAGAAGTCTAAATCTCAAAATGCACTCACTCGAGGCACTCCTTAAAATGGAAAACATTGATATCTATGCAGTGACTGAGACCTGGATCAAGGCTCCAGAGAGCACCCCTACACTACCAGGCTATAACTCATACCACACTTTTCGGTTATGTAACCTGGACCGGAACACCAAAGGTGGAGGTGTATCCATATTCTTTAAGGATATCCACACCTCCTGACTATTTGCTCAGCATAATGCAGCCGAGGTTATCCAAGTGCAACTAACTCTGGGCAAAACTGCAATCCAAATTGTAGCTTGCTACAGATCACCCACCATGCCCCAGGATTTCCACTCCTCTTTTCTTGATGTACTGAAAAATATTAGGGTTCAAACAAACACGCTAATAATGGGCGATTTCAACTACCCCACCATTAACTGGGAAAACTACTCATGTACCAACTCCTTCGCTCAACACTTTCTGGAATTCATAAACTCCAATGCCCTGGATCAACTTATCCACACCCGCACCAGGGGCAACAATATCCTAGATCTAGTCATTACCAATATGAGTGACCGGTGTTCCACACCTGAAGTCAATGCCTCATTGGTCCGATCCGACCATAAGCTAATTACCCTAGATATCCACATCCTACCTCCACCCCCCATTAAGGAAACCATAATAAAAAATTTCTCCAAAGCCAACTTCATGCTTCTTAAGACAGAAGTGGTGAACTTCATGGTACCCATGCAGATGGACAATACAGTTACGACTACTGAATCCTACACAATTGCACTTTATAAGCACTTACATGAGTGCATGGATCATGCTATCCCAAACAAAACCAAGACGCTATCCTCCAAAAAAAGGAAGCCAATCTGGTGGTCCCCTGCCATAAACAAACTGTACAACAGAAGGAAGAAACTCTTGCAAAAGAGAGTAAAATCCCATGAGTGGAGGAGCTCCCTGGTCAGCCTCAGTAAGAAACTGCAATCCCTGATAAAATCCTCCAAAGCTAGTTACGAAAACAAAATCACCACTGATTCTAATGACAACCACAAAGCATTCTATAGCTATGTCAAGAATCTGAATGGCAACACTCAGATCTGCTTTGAGTTACAGCACAATAGCACTAAATATACAGACCCAACTGATGTTGCCAACATCCTGGCAGATAGGTTCAGTGCTAACTTTACCCCCCTCTCACCCCATAAAGAGCCCATCTCTATACTGGAAGAATGCAAAGTTCCTGTAATCACGGCTGCACAGGTAAAAACCACACTCTCCAAAGCCAAGAACACAGCATCCATGGGACCAGACAACATCCCAGGCTGCATTCTACATGAACTACAGAATGAACTGGCACCCCATCTAAGTACCATGTTCAATCATAGCCTCACCTCAGGCTTTGTGCCTGCTGAATGGTGCACAGCAACAGTTATCCCACTCCACAAGGTGGGAGCCACCACGGACCCTAGGAACTACCGCCCCATTAGCCTGATGAGCCTGGTCTGCAAGGTCATGGAACATATCATCATGGAACTTATAAACAAATACATTGGTAATCTCCAAACCCTGGATCCCACCCAGTTTGGGTTTGTGAAAGGCAGATCATGTCTCCTAAACCTGATAGACTTCTTTGAAGCAGTCACCAAAGCAATAGACAAGGGTAAGGTGGTTCACACAGCCTATCGAGATCTTGCCAAGGCTTTTGACATCATCCCCCACTCTGAAATTATAGATAAACTCACTAAACTAGGTATAAATCCCTATGTCACAAGATTGGTTGCCAACTGGCTCACTGACAGAACACACACTGTGAAAGTAATAGACTCCAAATCCGACTTCAGACCAGTGATAAGTGGAGTACCACAGGGTTCAGTCCTAGGTCCTCTCCTGTTTGGTATCTACTTCTCTGAAGTACAGGCTAACACAGAAGGTATTTGGCTAATGAAGTTCAGAGATGACTGCAAACTAGGAGCCATAATCAAAACTCCTAACGATGTGGATATCCTACAAAAGGACCTCACTGAGACAGATGCCTGGTGTCAAAGCCATGGCCTCAAGCTCAATGCCAAAAAGTGCATTGTCATCCCCTTTGGTAAAAACTCTGTACCCATGAACTACAACATAGGCTGTAGTATACTTAACATGGAAAGTGTGATAAGAGACCTTGGGACACAGGTGGACAATACTCTCTCCTTTGATAATCACATCACCACAGTAGTCAGGAAATCCTTCTATGTGGCACACCTCATCTCAAAAGGTTTCTCATCCAGAAAAAAAGAGGTCATTGTTCCCCTCTACTCATCACTCATTAGACCCATTATAGAGTACAACAGCCCTTTTGGTATGTACCTCACGAGACATCTCCAACAACTGGAAAGGCCGCAGAAATACCTCACAAAGAGGATTACCGGCCTCAAACAGATGCCCTATGCTGACCGTCTCAAAAAACTCCAGCTTTACTCCGTCACATATCACCTACTCAGAGGTGATCTCTGCCTAACATACAAAGCTATGTCAAACCCAGAGCTGTTGGACATGCTCCACTTAAAGAAAGCCCAATACCTCTGAGCTACACGCTCTAGGGACCTAAACCTTGTCACCACAATAAACAGAACATGCTGGAGAGAAAGAGTCCTGCCCCAGAGACTTCCCATACTCTGGAATAAACTACCTATCTATATCAAACATAGCTCCTCATTAGCATTCTTCAAGAAAAATCTTGATGATTGGATGGGGAATAGGATATTCACCCCGGGGATCACCTCTGTGGCTCTGCTCGACAGTGGCAAAGGAAAATAATTTTCTTGGGTGAAAAAAACCAGGGTACCTTTTTGGCTGGGCTTGTATAGGCCCCAGGGCCGATAGCCTAGTACCTACCTATGAAGCTATATAATTAGCAGGGGGTGTGGGAGGCTTGCCTCATGCAAAAAACAATTTTCTTTGTTACATGTGCCAAGATTCATTTTTTGCACATGCATACTAAAGGTGTTGATGTTCAGTTTGTCGACCCTTTGTGATCGACATATGGGTTACTCAGCTAATTTGAGTAGATCCATATATACATGTGTATGTCTATATATATATATATATATATATATATATATATATATATATATATATGGGTCTATATCACACCATAGAACTTGTATAAGTTCGAACGATGTAATATAGAATCCAAAAGTCAGAAATGCAAAAGTAGCGATGCCACTACACATCAATTTTTTTTTCCCAGGGAAAAAAAATCGATGGGCTGTTTTTGGGGTTTTGCTATTTCCTCCACTGTGGTGCGATCTCGGAGTTCGTATATTTAAGTAGGGTGTGTGTGGGCCCACGTTGGGGCATGTCAGGGGCGAAGCCCCCCATTTTAGTTTTAGTTTAAGGTTTATGTTTTTTTTTTTTTTTTGTTAGAGGACAGCAATTTTTTTCCCTGGGAAAAAAATCACTATTCTGTGTGCTTGTTATTGTGCGGTTTCGGACTTTTGGGTTTGATATTACATCATTTGAAGTTATATAAGTTTGACTATGTGATATAGACCCTGTATGTATATATATATATATATATATATATATATATATATATATATATATATATATATATATATAAAATGATTTTGTATAAGTAAGTAAGTAATGTACATGTGGTATAGCTAGTGCATTCATGTTCTTTTTTTGTTTCAATATGTTACTGTTCCATAGCCTGCAGCCTTCTTTAAATATTTGGTATGCTACATTTTGCAGTCTTCCTCATGTGTGTGTGTGTGTGTGTGTGTGTGTGTGTGTGTGTGTGTGTGTGTGTGTGTGTGTGTGTCATAGCTCTCAACTACCCAGCTTTTTGCAGAATGTCCAGATTTTTGCTTCATCTTTCTGGTCAGCTCATCATACAATTTGTGGTTTTCTGGAAAAATAGAGAGGATTGGAGTCACTAAATAATGAGAGACGTTTGAGTTTCGGACTTCATGTCATTCAGAAAAAATGCATGTCAATGTAAAACCTGTTGTTTTAGCATCTTTTTTTTAAGTTTGTAAGAGCAATATTTAAAATCTGTCCCTAATTTTGGGCCTTTGTCCCCCCATTATGTTTGTCTTTGTCCAGATTTTTTTGTGTTAAGAGGTTGAGAGGTATGGTGCCTATCTGTCTGAGTGAGTATGTCTGAGTCTGTGTGTGTGTCTGTGTGCCTGTGTGTCTGCCTATCTGCATGTCTGTGTGTCTGTCTGTGTGTGTCAGTCTGTCTGTTGCATATGCATCTTGTGATGGACTGATGTCCTCGAATCCATTGAGTATGAGGACAGGCCTGACTTCAGCACAAACTTGAACTACAATGGTTAATAAAATAATAAAAGAATAAATGTGCTGCTAATCGCCTATGATATATATATATATATATATATATATATATATATATATATATATATATTATTTAACAAGCATCAAAGTAATGCATGTCTCCCTCCAAAATGGCAATAGAGTTTTAGAGGTAGCAGTGCCATAATAACATCAGATTTAAGTGCTGGAGAGAATCTTCAGTGTATGACCCTATTAGGAAAGCTTATGCCCCATTTGAGCACTATGGTCCTCTGTTAACTTCCACCACCATGCTATTCTCACTGTGTATGAAGTATTAACCCAAGTGAAACAAACATAAAATAACTGCACTTTTTACTTTAGCTACTGGTGCATCGAGTGCCAAAAATGTATTCAGTCCTAAACTGGTATATGCTTTCCTTTTACCAGTTTTAAAAACTCCTAGAACTCCCTTATTTAAGTTTGCTTACCAGGCTGTTGGACTGGGACAGGACCCTTTTCAGCCATCTCTTGGGCCAAGTGGCAACCAACATACATACAATAATTGAACAGCAGATACAGTGTGTGTAGACATTTGCATAGCAATCGGACAAAACTCATAAACATTTTCAGTTTATACCTGTTGTTTCATCACTCTGGCAGTTCCATACACATATTACTGATTACCTTTGAACTCCACTAGCACTCTGTCAATCACTGAAAGAACTGCCTTTCTTCTTCTCACTTCTATGTGTAATGAGTTATACCTTGATTTTGATATTAAACTCTACCCTTCAGTTTCACCATATCTTTTTTAGTCCTAAACATCTCGTGGTCATTTCACATGTCAGCCATCCTTCTGTTAGTGTACCTCTGAAAGAGCCTTTTCTAAATTGCACCTGCTGCCAGGAATTCTATATCCTTGAACTATATATCCATCTCACCTCCTTTGCTCTTCTTCTGGTCTGCCCTTCTGCTTTATGTTATTAAAAAGAATAAATGTTAATGGTTTTGTAAGGTTACCCACTTCTAATTCTCTTTCTTCCTTCTGTCTACACTACTAATCATACTTTTATTTTTTATAATTTGATTATTTTTACATAATCAAATGTAAAAATAATCAGCCAAATTCAATAAACCCTACACAGTAGCAAAGAGTTTTACATTCAGTAAATGCTGTGTAGAGGTGCACCACCGCGCAAACAATGTAAACACCATGGCATGTTAATTACAACATGAGCAGCTGAACTGCATGCTAATCAACCAATCCGACACAATGCAGCTATTCAACAAGCTATAAAGGAACCATGTAGACTCTGTATAGGCTTTCCCTACAAATTCCAAAACCTATTAGAATACAGTCATGGAAAAGAGTCTACATGGAAAGAATGTTAGGGACTGCTGCTTCATCTGTATGTGCAACAGGCTGAAGCCTATGCTACTGATTCTGCCAACAGACCTGGGCCAAGAAGAAGAAGAGTTTTTGGGCCCTGTTTATCTTTTCACAACCTACATGATGTGGGAATTGTAGAGGGCTATAGGGTAAATAAGGACACACTTTAGGAACTCTGTAACCCCTGTCGTCCTCAACTCAAATCCAGGACCAACCAAGGGGAACCCATCCCAGTGGAGACAAAGGTATGTGCAGCACTTAGAATCTTAGTGACAGGTACCTTTCACAGACCAACAGGAGACATGCTGGAGGTGTCACAGGCATCAGCATCCTGGATCCTCCATCAATTCCTGAATGCTATTCTCCAACATGCCGGTGACCACATATATTTTCCCCATACTCCTGAGGAGACAGCTAGAAATAAGCAGGAAATCTACCATATAGCACACTACCCTGAGGTACTGACTGCCATAGACTGCATACATATAGAAATAAAGGCACCACCTGGGAATCAGGGTAGGCTCTACATAGAAAGATCTACCACTCTATTAACTGCCAAGTCATGCATAATGCCAAGGAAATCATCTTGAATGTGTGTGCTGGCAACCCTGGCAGTTACCATGGCTCACATGTCTGGCACACCTCCCAACTGTACCATATGTTCGCTAGGGAAGATATCCCACAGGTCATTTACTGGGGTATGCAGGTTATGCACTGGAATCATGGCTGATGACACCCATCAGAAGTCCACATGGTCCCACCAAAGAATCCCATAATGAGGCACATGCTCAAACCAGAAACATCATAGATCATGTGTTTGGGCTACGGCAGTCATGGTTCCAGTGCCTAGCTACATCTGGGAGAGCCCTGCAGTATAATCCATAAACATGTACTGAAATATTCACAATATGTGCCATGCTACACAACAATATTCTGAGAAAACAGCTTCAGTAGGATCAGCAAGGGGAAGGAGTACACATCCCACTATCAATACCAAGGACTCTACAGCCACAGGGAGATGAGTCTGTGGGTGTAGGTGGATGTAGGAATACACAGTATGCCCTTGCATTGGCTAAGAGATAATGCATAGCATACTCACTCACCACCTAGGGGCCTAAAACCTTTCTCTTACACACATACATATATTAACACTGATGTCAGGCAACTCACAACCTTTACATCCTCATATATTGGCTGTGTACTGCTTGCATCAGACAAAGTCAGCCCTGAAATAAAACTGTGGCAACTGCTGCATTTACAAGGTAAGTCTTGAACCTGGAGTGTATTGTGTAATAATATGAATAAGTGGCATAGCCTTGTATTTCATTACTTGGTACTGTAATCAAGTAAAAAATGGGAGATTCGTACAGAACTGACATTAACATGTGACAGCAGAGACATATTTGACTTATATGTGCAGGCTGGATGCAAAAAAAGGAAAATAACAATAGAAACATATCCTTGTTTGTCCCACGACTGAAATGTAGCTTTGCTCCCCCAACACCAAATGAACAGGTAAATGACACATTTGGCTAACAAAGCATCTTTTCAGTGCTTAAAGTGCTCTCAAATGATTTGTCCCTGAAACATGTCTACAGATTTAGTACAGAATATTCCATGTAGTTATTGCCAATCATATATACCTGTGAAATTATTCCCTGACAAACTTGCCCATGTCATCAGTACAATTCTAAGCATACAGATAAAAGTGTAAATGCCTGTGCTAATCAAAAAAAAAAAAAAAAATATATATATATATATATATATATATATATATATATATAAAACTATTAAACAGATTATTCATAATTGCATGTAAGCTTATGCAGTATGTAGATGGCAAAATGCAGGCATACCTTCTCAAAATCAGTAATCCCCTGTGCAGATATATTCCAAAGTTATAAATTATCTTCTGTGTTCACCACATAAACAGTTCTGCTCACCTTCAGTTTCCCTAGCTACACAGTTGCCTTTTGGTGTAGATTCAGGGCTGCCAGCATGGTGAATATGCAAATGAGGTGTGAAGTCATTAGAACTGCTGAATCCTAAATCCTTGGCTCCTTGTAGCAGATGTAAATATAGTGCATGCAGTTTGTCCCTCAGTGCTTGTTTTTAATGGATTGCAACTGTGAATGATTGCTGGTTGAGAGAAGGCAAACACAACTGCAATGCAGACTGCCCTACATCTAGTGGGTGTGCCAGGTTAGACTTACAAAGTGTTAGATGTACTTTTGTTAAGGTTGGAAATGAAAATAAGCAGCACACAGTTCACAGGTTCTGTTCATTAACATCCAACCTGCCCTGTATTTGTTGGCAAATTTCTTCTTTTCTGTGTAATGTTTTCATTATATTTTTATTATTTTTCTGGGCAGTGTTTGCATGATGTGGCACCTAGCGCCATCACAGGAATAGAGAAAATGAATGGCAGGTTTGACTGTGCTTATTTCTTTTGTGTGAAGCATGACAGTGCACAAACTGGACAACTGGACCACCCACAAAGTACATTCAATTAAATCTACTGGGCACCACGCAAACCCGCTAAGTGGCGTTGCTCAGCAGTTAACAGAGAGACCTTTAGAATAATTAGTAAACTAGGGAATATCATATAACTAGTCCTGTGGCAGCAGGTGTAAGTGTAGGACTGCCATACACATGGTACTGGGTTCTAATACAGGATATCCCATACACTTTTACTGTTGTTCAACTTCCCATTATATTCACTCTCAGTGATAACACTTTAGATAATGAAGCTGATATTATTTATACTGTATGTATGAGGAATGAGGCACTAGTTATTGTGTTTTTATTTATTTATTGATTTATTTATTTATTTATGTATTATCAGATTTATTATTTATTATCAAATATATGACTGAGGGCATACTGTTTAATCTATTTCTGTAAGTATAATTTTGCTATCTGGACTTGCATGGCCTTCACATTTGCCTAAGACACATACACAACTACTTCTATATCCGATAACCTTGTCAATTCACACACATACATGTGTAACAGCTCATACTCCAACCTACATTTATGTATAATGCCTGACTATGTCACAGCAGCCCATCTTCTGGGGCAAATATGGAAAATCAACACCGTGGAAGTAAATGTTGTGTACCTTATTCCTCGGTCTGAATCCCACAGTGTAAAAATCAATTTCCTCAGTGTAAAAAGGTAAAAAAATGTGTCAGGTCATTACATGTACGACCCCAGTGCATGTCTGTAAACCTACCACAATAACAGTTACCTTTCAATTTCCAATATATATTTCCAGGCTACATCAGTAGACACCCCTCAAACTAAGGCCAAGTGTCAGAATAACCTTCCAGTTGCAATTATTTCATTCCTCACTGCTGCTGCTTTCCACACACCATTATGCAAATGCATTGTACAGTTGGGCGCAGTCCAGTAAATGTGATAGCTGGAATTGGTTAAAAAGCATCAGTCTCTATTGCTCTAGATCAGCTGGTAGATAGGCATAGCTGGCGTTAGTGGAGAAGGTGCCAGGTTTATGGCACAGAGGTTTGGTACCAGAAGTCCAAGGATATTTATTGGTCTCTTCGGAAAAACACCACAGCCAAAGGCTTCTGCAGGGTGCCTAGTCTGGCTCCCAGTACAAGCCTGAGATGGGATAGTTTAGCCCAGGTTGTATCCAGTGCCACTGGTATCCCATGTGCTGAAGAGCAATGTAGGCATCATTTTAATCACCCACAGAGGAGGAAGAGGGATACTCTCAACCATTAGATTGAGGATTTAGGACTGAGGAAATCCTACATCTGTGTAAGTATCAACTAAAGAGACTACTTGTAAGACTTAGAAAGTTGAATATAGGCAAGACCGGTATGCATACTGGTCTACTGTGCTTTTCTGATTTCTCCCAGCTGCCAGTGATTGAGAGTGCAATGTCCAGGCCCATGGGGCTAGATTGGAGATACTGAAGGAAGCAAATGGTTTGTATGCAGCAGAAGAGAAGTGCTATTGTAGCATTAAAAGTTAAAAATAGCTTTTTTTGATATTTTATAGAGTTGTATCAAATTAAGCATGCATATCCCAACTGTAAATGCAAGTATGCATGCATTAGTCTGTAGCAGAAACCAATTGTAAGAGTATAATATTAGACTTTAGTCAGAGTTTGTGGGTTCAAATACCACAATTCACAACTATACCATACTGTTACTTCTTCAATAATATTTACATTAAATTAAAGCCTCTATACCACTGGCACAAATGCCCTTCTGCAAACTGTAATCTATATGATTGGAACACACATATATTGCACGTTTCAAGGGTTACCTGCAGCAATCTGTAATATAGCTTTCAACTCTTTTTTTACTGACACTATTCTATCACTAGCTAAACAACTTAGCACTAATAACTCCAGCCCACCTATAAACCAAAGACACCCTTCAAATAACTTTAAAATACACCCTATTCCTACATCTTTCATCTCTAGACTTATCCACAAACTGAAGCCTTGTACCCCGTCTGCTGACAAGCTCCCTTCACTTTTCCTCCAAAAAGCTGCCAAAGAAATTGCATATCCAGTATCTATACTTATAAATAGGACAATCCAAGAGGGAACCATCCCAGACATCTGGAAAATATCCCATATTATCCCTTTACATAAAGGTGGAAACTCCATTGAGTACTCAAACTATAGACCACAGCATCTCTCTCAAAACAACATAATAGCAAACTGTCAACACGGTTTCAGACCACATCACAGTACTACCACTCTTCATTGACCTCTAAAGCTTTCGATATGGTCAACCACTCTATTTTAATTAACACTTTTACATCCTTCTCCTTTGATACTCTTGCCATTAACTGGTTTACATCCTACCCCAAATTTCACCACACCTTCCATCAGTGTACCTCAGGGCTCCATTCTAGGACCTCTTCTCTTCTCCCTGTTCATCAATGATCAATCCTCAATCTACCTGCATTCAGCAACAACAAAATTATTAGGAATAACAATTGATAACCTCCTTTGACCAGCATATCAACAGTCAATAGAAAAATAGGAAGCCTATATAGAATTAAACCTTTCCTAACATCATCATCCAGAGCCAAGATTGCCCACTCTCATCTTTTGTCTACTCTTCTTTATGCCTCACCAATTTTACTAACCTTAAGAAAGCCAACCTTAACAAACTGGCTACTTGCTACAACATGCCACTAGTAACCCTTTTAGAACTCATCACTGTATTAACCTGAAACTTCTAGGCTGGCTTGAACTACAAAACCTTCTGTTACTCCCTCAACTCACTATTGCCCATAAAATCTTATACCAACCAAACAAAACCCTATTCTTTCTAAACTTTTAATCCCTATAACAACCTAAACTCCTTCGGCTCATCCAGTAAACTTATGGCTACTATAACAAAGACTTATAATTCTGCCGGTGACTCTTTTCAATAATACTGTAGGAAGGAACTGGAATCTGCTTCCTAGCGACATAACACTTACCACATCTCTGCCTCTCTTTAAAGACAAAATCAAAGACTACTTCCAAAGCCACTGGCTCTGTTCCTGTTCAAAACCTGACTGATCCCTTACCTCCTCCCTGCTTTCCTACTACTCTGCACTTTCCTACTACTTTCCTCTCTCTTTCTCTTATCTGCTTTCAGCTCCCCTTTTTAGAGTATTTTTGTTTCTTCTTTCCTCTATGCTAATCTCTCTCAACTTCCCCTTCTCTTTTCTTATACTGCTTCCTTCCTCCTCTCCTATTTTAGTGCTTCTCTTTCTCCTGCTGTTACTAAGATTAGTTCTATATAATATTATTAATCAATTTTGCTCTCTGTTTTGTGACTTGCTCTTGATGTTATTTCAGCTAATTAATGTTATTTTTAGAAATGTGATCCTCTTTTTGTATATATCTGTTATTGGGTACTATATTTTTTATTTGTCTTTTCATCTATGATGATTTGTCCATTTGCTTGTCTATTGTAACGTTTTTGTTCAAATTTATGTGGAGCTTTTCTCCCCGGGCCTCTACTGAAAATGGAAATGTATCCAGCTAGACTAGCCCGGTCAACAAATGTAAAATAAATAGTGTGTATCTGTTAAGAGGAGTTAGACTTAAATATAAAACTTAGGATAATAGAGTTGTTTGATTGTATTAATTCACTGTATGTCACATATGATAGTACTAACCTTATCTCTTTTTTTCTCTCATCCCAGCTATTATCTCTCTTCTTTCTTTTCTTTTTATTTTATTTTAATAAATATTTATTTTATTTTTATTTTATTTTATTGTTAAACTGTTTTATTTTATTTTTTTATTTTACTTTTTTATTTTTATTATGTCATCAAAATTGTCCATGTCATCCATGTGTACCACATCACTAAATGCTCCACAGCACAGCAAGGTAGGACAGCCCCATTGAATCAGCTTCCCCTCCTTGACCAATTACAGCACCAGTGCCCAGCACATCTGGAAGCCAACCTGGCAGAACTGTCTCTGCTGCCCCTGCAATACCTGCACTCTCAAGTAGTCCAGTCCCAGAGGCTGGTCCAGAGGTACCCTCCAGGGTCAGTGGTCGAGGTGCTGAGGTGGTGATTTCATCACCCGCAGTGAGTTACCAGGGATGCTGCATAGGGTGATGCTCTGCAGCATTGGTGCACACATTTGCTGGCTGGAGAGTTTGCTGTACTTCTTGACATACTAGAAGGAGGAGGAGGAGATGTCAAGCACTCCAGCCACCTGTGGAGTAAGTTGACAGTAATGACAGTCCAGTAGCTGAGGACTTAATTCACTGTCTCCAAGCTTGATGGCCATGGGACTTGGTTGTCCTCACCCTCACCCCAATCATGGTGTCCCCCAACTTTTGTTTCCATCAACGTCCCTGTCTCTTGTCTTGCTTGTCTTGTCTGCCTACATTTACAATCTTACCTAGTCAACTTACCTGACCCAGACATACCTACGTCCCTTCCTCAACATTCCTATCTCTCTCAAATAAAAAATAAAGGGGCACCTGTCCAACAAAAAAAATCATCCCATGCATAGCTCTCCATTTCAGTTTTCTCCATTCTTCTTGACAAACTTGATTTGGTCCAATTGGCTATAGAACATGACCGCATCGTGGTCACCCCTCTCTCTGGAGGTGACAGTCAAAATTCAGTTAATATTCTGCAACTATTTTCAATTTACACCATTAATGAAATGGACAACTATGGTTTTTCCTACCTCCCTCCTGCACATTCCTGTCCTGCTTTCCCTTTGTTCTTCCCCCTGATTGCTCCCCATTTCACCACTATCCTATCTACCCCATTTTCACCACTTTAATCTGGTCATAAAATAGAATCACACACAATGCACATAAGTTGCTGCAAAAGTAATGGATCCATGCACCTCCATGTTTGTGCAGAAGTGTGCAATGTGCAGCAACTGTGAGCGGCAGCAAAATGATGCAGTTACCTCCATGCAATGCCGCTTAACCCCACTGTGCTATTCCAACACAAAAATACACATCTACTATAAAGAATTCATATTATTGCATTATCAATGTTTAAATAAAAGTACTTAAAAGTGTTAAATATACCTGGATTCAAACCCAGTAACATCTGGGCCTAAAAAGGAATGCCTCAGTGAATTAACACATGCTGCCACAGAATCAGTGAAGCAGCAGGTGTGTTGCGTAGAATCAATGTTGTCAGACTTTAACACTGCAGCTCACATTTGCACACTGCTTAGCTATGAGGAAACATGTGTCTCTTGCATGTGTATACACTTTGCCAACCCTATGGAACAGTAAATATTATTATATATTACTGCTCTTTACTGTCCATGTCCTGTCTAGGACATGAAATTGCAAGTGGAAACATTACAAAGTCTAGGCCCTATCTAACGATATGTTACATATTTACAATACAGACATGTGGCGACACCTCCCCCCCAAGAACTGCAACTCTGGTGTCAGCACTTTTTCCACACATATATCACCTACACTACAGAAAGTCATGCCAAATGTTGTGTGATATGCAATGTACATCAATCTGGTAACAGGCAGAACTACAACTATTGACCCATAAGCCTAAAAAGTCTTATCTGCGAGGCTAGGGAAGGCAACCACATGGACCTTCCACAGAGACCTCTGTGACCTTCAACACACTTGACCCGACCCATTCTGTTTTTGTCAAGGGTAAATCTTGCTTACTAAACCTTGTGGACTTCTTTTACACTGACCCCAAATACCTAGATGAGGGATAACAGGCATACCACCAATGTTGAGTTATCCAAGGCCTTACCCTCCATTAATGTCTCAAAGTGAAGATCTACCATCAGGGAATTAAGTTATACAGCACTAGATGGATAGCCATCTGGCTCACTGACAGAACACACAGTCTGAAAGTTGAGGGCTGCACCTCCACCACTTACCAGTGTAATACCACAGGGATCTGTGTTGGGCCTTCAACTGTTTAGAAACTACTTCTCTGAAGCACAGGCAGCACTAGATGGCTTGTGGTTTACCAAGTTCGCAGATAACTGTTAACTGGACGCACTCATATAGAGTCCCCCAATGGTGGTAACATATTACAGAAGGAGCTGACACAGACAAATGAGTGAATGAATGATGGACTGAACCTTACAGTAAACAATGCATCATTGTCTCCTTGGCAATGAAGTACCCCTGATAATTATGATATACGTAGCACCCTTCTAATCTCAAACACACTCTTGTGAGACTTGGGAACACATGTTGACAGCAGTCTTCACTTTCATCCCTAAGTGTCCATAGTGGTAAGACACACATTCAGCATTACACACCTCATACATCTGGACATCACATCCAAGACCAGGGAGGTCATAATTCTGTTGTACTCTACCCTTATCAGACCACTAATTGAGTACAATGCTCCCTCCTGTCTGTACCTTACTAGACACCTTCAGCAACTTGAGGAAACACAGGGATTTGTGACTGGGAGAATCCAAAGCCTCCAAACATGACATAAATGGAAATTCTGAAAAGACTGAAAAACCTGTCACTGCACTCAATATCATGCAGGCTGCTGAGAGGTGACCTAGGCTTGGCCTACAGAGCATTCTAAAACCCTGCCCTATTGGAAATGCTGGACATCTCAAAACAAATGGGGCAATAATAACTTGCTCCAGGGTTCTCAACCTAGCCTGTGATATAAACAGAACATGCTAGGAGCACAGATATATCCCGCAGAAACTGACATTCCTCTATAATAGGCTCCTCAATGAACACATAGTAATGAAAGTGAAAACTGCTACCAGCATGTATTGCCAAGTTTCACAACAGTGTGTTTGAGATTAGAGGGGATTGATAATTGGTTGGGTGATCCTCTGGGATGGCACTTATATCCCTTATGGACAGAGCCAATTGGTGCTGCTCACAAAATTGCTCTAACAATGACCAGCTAACTATGCCCAATAAGGGTACTTGTGATTGTACACAGCTAGGCTTGTAAACATCCTAGAACCATTAGGCTAGTAGCTTGCTATGAACCTATGAAGCTATGAACCTATGCAGACCATCCAATACCTTTTCCCCATATGACCTGCTGATATCATCTAATATAAGTTGACTATTACGCTTGTAAAAATCAGACTTGTGCTGTGGCACATGCATAAAGTACTGTGCTCTGTAGTTTGCGTACTTAGATAGGCAGGGGTTCTGTTCTCACTGCAGTCAACTTATGTGTGTATATGTCTAGACAGAAGAACAGAAGTGTATGTCCTACAGTTATAGGTAAATAGGTAGGTACTAGGCTATTGGCCCAAGGGCCTAAGTAAGCCTAGCCAACAAGGTTACCTAGCTTATGCCACCCAATAAAGTTATTTTCCTGTGCCTATTGAGCAGAGCCACAGAAGGGATCTCCGGGGTGCATTTCCTATTTCCCATCCACTCATCAAGATTTGTCTTGAAGAGTGCTAATGAGGAACTTTGCTTGACATAGATGGGTAGTTTGTTCCAGAGTATGAGAAGTCCCTGGGACAGGAACCTATCCCTCCAGCATGTCCTGTTTATTGTAGTGACAAGGTTTAGGTCCCTAGAGCATGTAGCTTGGAGGGATTGGGATTTCTTTAGGTGTAGCATGTCCAACAGCTCTGGGTTTGACATAGCTTTATATGTTAGGCAGAGATCACCTCAGAGTAGGTGATATGCTATGGAGTAAAGCTGGAGTTTTTTGAGGCGGTCAGTGTAGGGCATTTGTTTGAGGCCAGTAATCCTCTTTGTGAGGTACTTCTGTGGCCTTTCCAGCTGCTGCAGATGTCTTGTGAGGTACATTCCAAAAGGGGAGTTGTACTCTATAATGGGTCTAATGAGTGTCGAGTAGATGGGAACAATGTCCTCTTTTTTCCTGGATGAGAACCCTTTTGTGATGAGGTGTACCATGTAGAAAGACTTCCTGACTACTGTGGCAATGTGATTATCAAAGGAGAGACTACTGTCCACCTGGGTCCCAAGGTCTCTTATCACACATTTGGTGTTAAGTAGACTGCTGTTTATGTGGTAGTTCATGGGTACAGGGTTTTTACTAAAGGGGATGACAATGCACTTTTTGGCATTGAGCTTGAGGCCATGGCTCTGACACCAGGCATCTGTCTCAGTGAGGCCCTTCTGTAGGATGTCCACATCATTTGGGGACTCAACTATGGATCCTAGTTTGCAGTCATCTGTGAACTTCATTAGCCAGAGGCCTTCTGTGTTAGCCTGTACTTCAGAGAAGTAGACACCAAGCAGGAGAGGTTCCATGACTGAACCCTGTGGTTCTCCACTTGTCACTGATTTGAAGTCAGATTTGGAGTCTGCAACTTTTACACTGTGGGTTCTGTCAGTGAGCCAGTTGGCAACCCATCTTGTGACATAGGGATTTATACTTATTTTAGTGAGTTTAGCTATAATTCCAGAATGGGGGATGGTGTCAAAAGGCTTGGCGAGGACAAGATAGGCTGTGTGAACCACCTTACCCTTGTCAACGGCTTTGGTGACTGCCTCAAAAAAGTTGATCAGGTTCAGGAGGCATGATCTGCCTTTCACAAACCTGAACTATGTGGGGTCCAGAGTTTGGAGGTTACCAATGTCTTTGTTTATGAGTTCCATGATGATATGTTCCATGGCCTTGCAGACCAGGCTCATCAGGCTAATAGGATGATAGCTCCCGGGATAAGTGGTGGCTCCTTCTTTGTGAGGTGGGATAACCGTTGCTGTGCACCATTCAGTAGGCACAAAGCCTGATGTGAGGCTATGTTTGAACATGGTGCTTAGGTGAGGAGCCAATTCGTTCTGAAGTTTGTGTAAAATGCAGCCTGGGATGTCATGGTCCCTGTGTGATTTTTTTGCTTTAGAGAGCTTTTATTTTTTACATAGTTGTGATAGTTGTGATTGCAGGGACTTCCCATATATATATATATATATATATATATATATATATATATATATATAGGCCTTTTAGGGGGTGAGAGAGGGGTAAATTTAACACTGAACCTGTCTGCCAGGATGTTGGCAATATCAGTTGGTTCTGTAATTTTCATGCCATTATGCTGTAACTCAGAGCAGTTCTGGGGGTTGCCATTGAGATTCTTGACATAACTATAGAATTCCTTCTGGTTGTTCTTAGAATCAGTGGCAATTTTGTTTTTATAGCCAGCTTTGGTGGATCTTATAAGGGATCTCAGCTGCTTACTGAAGCTGACGGGGGAGCTCCTCCACTCATGGGATTTTACTCTTTTGCAACAGTTTCTTCCTTCTGTTTTACAGTTTGTTTATGGCAGCAGACCACCAGATTGGCTTCTTTTTTTGGAGGATAGCATCTTGGTTCTGTTTGAGATAGCACGATCCATGCACTTGTGTAAGTGCTTATAGAGTGCATTTGTGTAGGATTGAGTAGTCTTAACTGTATTGTCCATCTGCATGGGTGTCATGACGTTCGCCACTTCTGTCTTAAGAAGCATGAAGTTGGCTTTGGAGACAATTTTTACCATGGTTTCCTTAATGTGGCAGGATGTGGATATCTAGGGTAATTACCTTATTGTCGGATCAGACCAACGAGGAGTTACCTTCAGGTGTGGAACACCAGTCACTCATGTTGGTAATGACTAGGTCTAGGATATTGTTGGCTCTGGTGGGAGTGTGGATAAGTTGATCCAGGGCATTGGAATTTATGAATTCCAAAAAGCATTGAGCGAAGGAGTTGGTACATGAGTAGATTTGCCAGTTAATGGTGGGGTAATTGAAATCACCCATTATTAGGGTGTTTGGTTGAACCCTAATATTTTCCAGTATATCAAAAAAAGATGAGTGGGAATCCTGGGGCATGGTGGGGGATCTGTAGCAAGCTACAATTTGGATTGTAGTTTTGCCCAGAGTTAGTTGCACTTGGATAACCTCGGATGCATTATGCTGAGCAACTAGCCTGGAGGTGTGGATATCCTTAATGAATATGGACACACCTCCACCTTTGGTGTTCCAATCCAGGTTACATGATCGAAAAGTATGTTATGAGTTAGAACCTGGTAGTGCAGGGGTGCTCTCTGGAGCCTTGAACCAGGTCTCAGTCATTGCATAGATATTGATGTTCTCCATTTTAAGGAGTGCCTCGAGTGAGTGTATTTTGAGATTTAGACTTCAAGCATTGAGTAGCATTACCCTCAATTTTTGCTTGCCTGTTCCTGTTACAGTGGTGAATTTGTCATTTGAACCTTGCCTAAAAAAGGCACTATAAGGGTGGCAAGTGCTTTAGCCTGTATCCAGAATCCCAGGGGCGACAGGTGCAGGCCATCTCTGGCAAAGCATCGTGGTCTGTTGACCATGTGGTCCCAGGCAGGCAGATACTGGATCCTCTTAGAATGACACCAGAAGCTTAACCAATTGTTGAAATCAATCGTTTTGTCCTTGTACTGCGGTATCATTCTGGCCGATGGCAGAATGTTACTCAGGGCTAGGGTCATACCTGTCTGGGCTACAAGATCAGATAGCTCCTCTATGTCTCTTTTCATGTATTACAGGGAGGTACATCTCAGGTCGTTTCTACCAACATGGACAATGACAGAGTCATATTTGTACTTGTTGTGGAGTGACCTGAGTGTATGGGTAATGTGGCGGATCCTGGCACCCATCATGCAGCTGACAGTAACCTTCTCCTTGTTTAGCCTGGTGAGTGGGACATCAGTGTGCCTGACTATAGAGTCACCTATGACCAATGATTTGGGTACATTGTTTTGCCTTATGGGCTGTATTCGAGTGGCACACTGAGTCTGTGGGCTATGTGTCATTTGGGTTGTGTTGGGGGTGGAGGTTGCTTGCGTTTCTGCTTCGGAGGTCTATGTTGCTTGAGCAGATTATTATTGAGAGCCTCCATGAATGTTTTTGTGTTTCTATGTGTGAATTTTGGTGGTGTAGGTTTAGTGGAACTATGTGATGAGTGTGATGTGGTGCAAGTGTTTACCTTCTCCTCTTGACTGTCAAGTTCAGTCTTGGTTGGACAGAGCTTTGCCTTCAGTTTGGCTAGATAAGTGCATCTTTCACAGGTTGTAGTGTTGGGTGGTAGGAGGAGAGGGTTGTTTGTATACATGAGGCAATTGCTACATTGCCCCAAGATGCCCAGATTCATCAGCTAGGCAGGAGAGAACACTGGGAGCTGACCCTTGGACATGCCTGAATAAAAAAACTATTTTCCTCTAGATAAGTGAGGAAAGTGAGTACAATAGCTGTTTTTCTCTAAGCAAGTGAGGAAAGTAAGTACAAAAACTGTTTTCCATTAGGTAATGAGGAAGGTTGAGTGCTGTAGTAATTTGTAGCTTATTTAGTGCTTACATCAAGTTCTGATTAAGTGCTGAGCACGAATAAGCAAATTCAAGTGCTGAAACTAAGAATCTGTATCTGGACTAGAGTAGTTACAGGAAAGAAAAAGTGCAAATGTGGGCTTTTAAATCAGAAAGTAGAGAGAGAGATGGAAAAATTGCCCAAATGGCCAATAACTACAATTTCTGGGCCAGATACCACTCATTATGTGGTAGATGAGTTACCTAGTGCGTACCACTCCCACTGATAAGCTAGAAAGCTTCCCTCCAACACAGAACGGCTTGGGGTGCTCAGGGGTTTACAAACAGTCCTGGATACAACAAACCTGTATCTGGACTAGTTAGTTACATGAAAGAGGGGAAACAAGTGCAAATGTGGGCTTTTAAATCAGAAAGTTGAGAGAGAGATGGAAAAACTGCCCAAATGGCCAATAACTACAATTTCTGGGCCGAACCACTCCTTATGTAGTAGATAGGTTACCTAGTACTTACCACTCCCACTGATAAGCTAGAAAGCTTCCCTCCAACACAGAAAGGCTTGGGGGGCTCAGAAGTGTACATACAGTCCTGGATACAGCAAACCTGTATCTGGACTACACTAGTTGCAGGAACAGTAGGAAACAGGCTTAGAGTTTTTTTTTACAGAAAAGCAAATAAAGGAGCACTAAAAACAATTCAAGTGCAGTACAAGCTAGCACACTTCAGTGTGTAGAAGTATTGAAGCAAATACAGTTTAAATAAATGCAATTTATTCAAAATGTATTCTGAACTGAACTCAATTATTGTTTTATTCAACTTTGTACAGTTAAAAAGTGCCAAAATATACTTATCAACTGAGAAGCACACTCAGTCAGAACACATGGAGATTCTAGCAAAGTTTTTTTTTTTATTTTTTGTTTTATTTTATTTTTTTAGTAAAGTGGAAAGGGAGAAAGGAGAAGTAGAAGATAATTCAAGTTTAACAAACTAAGTGGGTTGGCCTTCTTAAATGTTCTCTCTGTAATAGATAAAATGACCTAATGACTCTTGACTGGGGGGGGGGTGTTCCAGATGAAATTTAAAGTAGGGGCGGGCAACTGCAAAGTCACCAAGTATAAGAACAACATGCCAACAGGGAGGGTGGGTGAGAATACAGCACCAATATAAATAATAATCAAATGTATAAATACAGCAAAGTGCAAATTAAGTTGCAAAAAGTGTACTTATCAGTTTGAAATAGATTCCAATGCTGCTCATACTCAGGAGATCTATCAGCTTTGCACCAATTCACAGAAATGCAGTCTGTACTGGAATTACAACAGAGAAAATACACCTCAGCCAATGACTAACAGCTAGGATGTGGGCTGGATCAACAACCCCCTACCTTAAACTAGCTTCTGAGCTACCCTGAGGAAAAAAAACATAGCTGAGACAACAAAGGACAGAAACAATACAGCAACTGTAAAATAATAAGCAAATGTATAAATACAGCACAGTGCAAATTAAGTTGCAAAAAGTGTACTTATCAGTTTGGAATAGATTCCAACTCTACTCACAGCCAGGAGATCACCATGAATTGACAGTATTTTGATACCTGCACATGCTTACACAAATATTTTATGCAGGCCTCCCAGCCTCTTGTCTCCCACATGGCCTGTTGATGTCATCTACTATACGTTGACCTGAACTCTTGTAAAAATCACACTTGTGCCATGGAGCTTGCATAAAGTACTGAATTCTGTAGTCTGTGCAGTTAGATAGATAGGGGTTCTATTCTCACTGTAGTCAACTAGATGTGTGTATGTGTGTGTGTGTGTGTGTGTGTGTGTGTGTGTGTGTGTGTGTGTGTGTGTGTGTGTGTGTGCTCTTCCTTCACATTACAGAGAGCATTTGACATCAGCATGTAGGACACTGTTGTTAGCATATTCTCCTCAACAGACACTGCTGATGTCATCGGATTTATCAGATTTGTGGATATGCAGTACTGCCACCAGGGCAGGGTCAGAGACCGGCCTGGAGGCCAGGCAAATGTCATCTCCTCCTATGTGAGACAGAGAACAGTGCCATGACATTTAATCTATCCACATACATCATAGCATAGTTTATATGCCCTGTATTTTCTTGATTAGAAAGCCCAATGGTCTCTCCAGCTATTGCATGTGTCTGGTGAGGTTCATGCAAAAGAGAGCATTATACTCTATTAGTGTGCTGTTATGATTTGAGTAAAATGCTGCCATAAAATCCTAAAATTTGAATATAATGTCTTGAGTTATGCTGTGCATAACATAGGGTTTCAGTACCAGTATGGACACTTGATGGTCAAAGTTCAGATTACTATCTACATGTGTTGTCAGTGCTTGCATCACTGGGGGATTAATATGGAATTCCCCTTTTCAGATGGATAACATAAAGAAGGCACATTTCTGCATTTATTTGTAGACTGTATGCCTTTGTCATCAATCATTTTTCTGTATTACCTCCTCATGTAGTATGTTATCTTTGGTGGACTCAATGATTGCACACAATATGCAAGAATCGGCAAACTTAGTAAGCCAAAGGCCATATACTTTAGCCTGAACTGTTGAGAACTAGAGTCCAAACAGTGATCATTTTACATGGCAATCCATGTCCCTTTATAGATCATTTACACAGCTTCAGTACAGAATGCCAGGAATGGCATATCACAATACTCTGCACTGTACATATACTGTCCTGTACTGTGTTTGGACCATATACTTTGCATTCATGCCTCTCAACTGTCTGGATATTCCTAAGGATGTCCAGATGTGTCCCTTATCAAATTTGTGGCTTTCTGCCATATCACTGTGATGATCTCAAAACTGATATGACTCAATATTACATACTGAGTTCATACCTCTCAACTGTCCTGGTTTTTGCAGAATTTCTACTTTTTGTGTCATATTCTTTATCTTTTATCACTTTGGTTTTCTGGCAAATCATTGGCATGTCATTGCAGGTTGAAGTCAGAAAATAATGACAGACATTTGAGTTTCAAACTTCATGCTCTTCAGAAAATTCATACTACTGTAAAACCTATTATTCTTTCAACTCTCTAGGTTTGCAAGAGCAATATTAGAATCTGTCCCTATTTTTGGCCTTTTGTCCCCCCATTATTTATGGCTTTATCCAGATTTCTTGCTCTAAGAGGTTGAAAGATATCTTTGAGTTTCATTCTACCACATTTGTATGTGATGTGTATGTCACTGTTGCCAGCCACTAAACCTCTCTTAGATGTGATGCATTGCATAAATATGCACTGCGCGGTGATGTGTGCTACCACTCACCATGTACCACCGAGCACACATATAAACTCCATGTGGAGACTACATGGAGTTTATTGAATCCTGGGTAATATGTCAGTCAATCAATCAATCAAATGACAAATAAATAAATACAGATAAATATATAAATCAATAAATACTCAACACTGACTTGGCTAGATAATCATAGATGGCCAAAAACAAGTCAATCCAACATAACCACAGCCATTATTTTTATTTTCTGGAAAATTAAGCAATATCCAAAGCCACCAGGTAAAGAACCCAAGCTAAGCTTATCGGCCACAGTTCATTGCCCTGCTGGTGGGCAAAAATTGTATTCAGAGCTTCAGTTGCCCAAGGTTCAAGTCATCGATGAATAGAATTCTTCCAATGCAAATCATTTTCAGCAAGTTTTGCTGGCAGTGATGCCCTTTCCATGGGAATTTCCCCTCGTATGAATAAGTACAACCATAGAGTTGACATATATAAATCTATAGCTAGATAGATAGATAAATATCAAATTCAGGTTGCCCCCCTACGCAAAAACACTTTAAAAAGTGTTTTTTTAGCCTAATTACAGAGAATTTGATTGTCAGTGCATTTAGTTTTGTCCACATATAGTGGAATTTCTTAATCTCATATCCAATATAACTCTAACTTATAAGAAAAGTAAGGTCTTTAGTTTTTAATATATTTGACAGTAATTACAAAACTTTACTTCATAGCATGACAAGTTCAATTCGGAATGGAAGCAATACAGCCACTGACTAAGAGATTCTCCCTTGTGATTAGTTTACAAAGAAAAATCTGCATAATCATACCTCTCAACCTCTTAGTGCAAGAAATGTGGACAAAACCCAAAATAATAGGGGACAAAGGCCAACAATAAGGATAGATTTGAAATATTTCTCTTACAAACTTAGCATGTTGCTAAAATAACAGTATTTGTGTTAGCATGCATTTTTGAAGGACATGAAGTCTAAAACTCAAATGTATGTCACTATCTAGTGACTTCAGTCATCAGTGGTTTGAAAGAAAACCACGAATTTCATGAGGAATAGACCAAAAATATGAGGCAAAATTCTGGACATTCTGCAAAAATCTGAACAGTTGAGAGGTATGCAAAAAATGTCAGTTTGCGATTTGCCTTTTAGCAGGTCTCACTAACAGTGTGATCTGTTTTGTTTTGCTATACATACTGAGAATAAGGAACATAACATGCGCATTCAGTTTAAATTCTGCATTGAAATGCAACCCTTTCCTGTTTTTTTTTTTTAACCAGAGTATACATAGACACATTCCTCGGAAGTGGACGCCAGACAAACAGAGTGTGATTTGTTGCAAACATTGCCGGTAAATCACAGTAACAAGAAATCCTAAAGATAAGTAGTAGTGACTCAGAATTAACATGCAAAGATCAAAATAAGTAATCACTCATTAGGCACTGGTGCAGCAAGTCATCAGTACTGCAGATGCAAACGTCTGCCCATGAAAGGAGAACTGCAGGGCTAGAAAGCATGTTTTGAAATGTGCAGGCTGAGGCAATGCAAGCTGCTGAAGCTGAAGCACAACATACGGCACTTTTAATCCTAGCAATAAATTAGTCTGGAAGACTCATTAGAAAATCATATGACGTTTTGTAATGAGCTCTGATTTTTGCAGCACAGAAAGGGAAAGCATATCATCTCTATTTTGAAAACAGAACACATTCAGTTACTAGCATTTTAATGCTGGTTCATTAAGTAATAAAATTATTCATCTCAGTATGTGAAAGAACAATTCAGCAAAGTAATTGAGTCCCTGAGCTGAACGTTTTGAAATGAGCTATTAGAACTATTCATTATCTGTCTAAATGCTTTTGCTGTTCTTGTATAACTATAATGTTTGGACCAAAGATGTTTAAAGTTTTGCAAGCATGGCACTAAATTGTTTGCTTACAAGTGGTGGTTGTCAGTGTCAGATGTTGTGCTTCAGTATTGAAGCTTAAGAGATCATTACAAAAGGAATATCTTGGCCTGTTAGTTTATGGTGGCAGAACAGCATGGAGTAACCTGCCAAATATGGATTTTTCTGTAATCTGGATAAGATGGACATTGGAGTTAACCTATAGTTTATTTCTCTGTTGACCCTCCCTTTGCAAGAATTATGTTCATCCATTGCATTCTTGCATTTAGTGATTCTTATTTTTGACTGCCATGCATCAAATAGACTGTTATGTCATCTCTTATATCAAATAAAACTTTCACCTGTCTCCCATAAATCATTCATGTTGCATCTTACATTTTGTCCTCTAGGTTTTCTACATATTTTTAAAACTGTCATTGAATATATCTTCAACAACTGTACCATTGCATAAACTTGTAATCCAGCTGTAGAATAATTTATAGTATTACAATTCAATAGCAAGGCACATTAGACTGGTACATGATCTTCAAGTCAGTTATACCATGATCATCTGAAACAGTAGTCTTGCCCTTGATATACATGTGCATAATTCTTCTGGGGTGCTTCTACTGATTTCATCTCAACCAGTGGAAACATAAAAAGAAAAATATATCAACCCACATTAAGGATCAATCATCCATGCATTGATCCATACATTCATCTGTCCTCCATCCAGCAGGGGCTTCCAAGTGTGATTTAATAGAAGATGGCTACTTTCTTTTTCATGCTCTTCAATTTATATTGATAGTACCAGAAAGCATCTTTTATCTAGTAAACTTATTATCTATACTAAGAAGTCTGTGACGAGTTTACAAAAACTATACATTTTCTGTCTGTTCTACTACCTAAAATATAGTACTAGAGACTACCATGTATGTCACAGTTTACTTTATACTGTATCACCCTGTAATGACTCATATGTATGCCAAGGTAGCCATCTAGAAGCATATTTATGCCAGCAATATTACTTTACAATTCTATTTTCTCTTTTCAACTTCTTCAGCCATGTCCTTTACATCATCACTTGTTTGTTTTAAATTAGACTTCCACTTTCTAATCATTGCTTTATTTACCAAGTGTCACAATTAAGATACTAACATATTCTGCACCAAGTCTAACAGTTTGTCATAACCTAGTAACATCAGTGATTTAGGAGTTCCTACAGCACCAGCTCAGACGTGTGAAGTCTGCATCAGGACCAAAACATATGTTCCCATGTCCCATGTGCCTCTCTGTTACACACTAAAAAACTTAGAAGTGCGAGACGACATAACTGGCATAACTTTACTGGAATATAAACACACAGACATATATATATATATATATATATATATATATATATATATATATATATATATATATATATATATATATATACACATATAAAATCAACTACAAACAAACATTCTGAACTTTTTAGATTTAATGGCATATGTTGCCAAGTGGCAAAGACAGATGAGGTAATACTGTAAATCTCGTCACCTATCTCTTTAATAAATAATCTTTTTGTCATTTCAACTCTTTCACTATTTGAATTTCTAAGCATTCTGAATACTATATGTGTTAACTTCTTAATCAGTGGATTGTAGTCAGTCAGTCTTGACCAATATCCATCAGGTACTTTATATGTTTTAATACTGACCCCATTTCTATCATCATTCTTCTAAACTGTGCATGCTAAGGTCTTGTAGTCTACCTCGGTAGGGGTTCAGGTACAGACCATGCTGCATTTTAGTTATCCTGTACTGTACTGTTTTCTGCATGCTCTGTATCATTATCAAGAAGCCTCTAAGAATGTAAACATTGCAAATGGAATCCTACAACAATCTAAATAAAGGTATGTTTATTGTAAGGCTGCATATGTCAGAGTATGTTCCAGAAAACTATGAACATGCCATCATACCTCTCAATCTCTTACAGCAAGAAATCTGGACAAAGCCTAAAATTATGCAGGGACAAATGCCCAAAAATAGGGACAGATTTTAAACATTGCTCTTGTATAAACTTAGAAAGTTGCTAGGATGACAGGTTTTGTATTAGCATGCATTTACTGAATGATATGAAGTCAATAGCTCAAATGAATTTCATTATTTAGTGACTTCAATCCTCAGTGATTTGCCAGAAAACCACAAATTTCATGAGGGACAGATCAAAAATATCAGGCAAAAATCTGGTCATTCTGTGAAAATCTGTACATTTGAGAGGTATGCATGCCATTGTATTTTCATGGTAATAGTACTTATTTTGCTGTTGTTTTCACTCTCCATTAGGACCTACAATGTCTCATTCTTCCTTCTTAACCCATGCATTCTGTTGCTTTAATCATTTACACTCCACCCTCCCATTTTATCTGATCTGCACTTCATATAAACTGTTTGTCCTGTTTTCCTTTCATGTCAGTCTTTAATTATTTTCTTTTTCTTTTTCCTATTTGTTGACTGAGTAAGTCCACCAGACACAATGATCCCTTCTCAGGGCTACCTGGAGGCATTGTCTGGTTACGTGACTTGTGCAGAATCATACAAACTATGTGCCCTTGGCACAGAAAGCAGCTCTTTAAAATTTCAGAGCTTCAGTTCTCTGGATTGGCTGCCCAAAAATGGTTCTCCGTGCACACATATTTTTGTCATTGCCATAATATCAGGACATTTTCTTTTCTTCAGTTATATTTGCTGCCTTACTTCCAGCAAATCCTAGAGTTTCTGCAATCTTTATTGCCGCTTTTGTACATTTTAGCTACCTTTAGACCATCTGATACTACTATGGCTGTGTCCTTCTCTTTATTTGTTACTACTGTAGCACAAGGTGACCATTTTGTTACAAGACCTAAACTGGGACACTTGAGGGCCACCCCGGGAAGCCAGATCTGCAATCCAATTCTCCCAGCAGCCATGGGAGTGGAGATAGAGCAGCCATGTCATCTCACACCAGGACAGACAGGTTGGCCTCCCATCCATCACCCGGCACTGTAGGGATGCCACTGTATGAATAGCACTGTCCAGGGGCAAGAGGCCACATGCCAGGAGGCATGAAGAAATGCACCTTCATCGGCTCCTGGCACCATGGATGTGAGAGAATGAGGTGTGCCGTAAAAATGCAGAGATGGGGGGGCCCAGGTCCATTTCCCCTGCGAGTTTGAAAGCCCTAAGTACAAGGCAAAGTGGAGAACTGGTGTCATAGAAGTCTGGATGAGGCACTGTCTGAGGCTTCATGGCCTAGCAGAGTTCCATGAGGCTGGGAAGATTCCATGAGAGGCTCCAAGAAAACACATGCCACTGCATGATTTGGCAGCAGTTAGGAGATATGTAACACTGAAAAAGAGCTCGCTCTCCTGGGTAGAAGTGGAATTCCAGAGGGGGTCAGTCCTAATGGAAGTCTGGAAGGGAGAGAGAGGTGAAAAGTGACTGGTACAGGACAGCTTTCACCTGGGTAACGGGGTATGGACCATGCCCCCTCTGGGATGGAAGTCTCGAAGGGGGAGAGAGGCAGATAGTGGCAGGACTGGGCGAGCTCCTGCCTGTGTGGGGGGGGGGGTCAGACAGAGCTCCCCACAATGGAAGTCCTTAAGGGAGTGCTAGGGCAGGCACAGCAGGGCCTGGAGAGCTCCTGCCTGGGTGACTGGGGTCAGGCACAGCCCCCATGATGGAAGTCCTTACGGGAGCAACTTGTGGAGAGTGGTGGGGCCTGGAGAGCTCCTGCCTGGATGAGTGAGGTCAGGCAGAGCTCCCCATGATGGAAGTCCATGAGGAAGCTCCAGGGTGGATGGCAGGGGGACCTGAAGAGCTCCTGCTGGGGCAAAGGCATCTAACTTCACTCCATAACTGACAGCATCCTTGAAAAATCTTAAGCGGCTCTGGATGGGAAAGCAGGTAGACTCTAAAGCCTTCATGAGAGCAGATCTGCCCCTCAGTGGGCGAGGGGAGTTCTGGAGGAGTGGGCAGGATCAGACGGAAGCTCCCCTGAGGGGGTCTGAGGGCATGAGCGATCTGGCACGATTTGGCAGCCTGCAGGAGACATGCAGGTGGCGGAGTCCCCTGACATGGGGTGGCTGCGGCTGTGGAAGGTCTCTTTGCCAGGTCAAAGGGGAAAGCTGTAGGGTTTGGCCCTGACAGAAGTCAGTATGGGAGTGCCAGAAAGATGGGAGTAGGGCCTGGAGAGCTTCTACCTGAGTGAGTGTGGTCAAGCAGAACCCTCCGCATGACATAAGTCCTTGAGGGAGTAACTTACTGATGTTGGCAGGGCCTGGAAGGTGCCTGCCAGGGTGAAGGCATCCTACCTTACCCCATACCCAATGGCATCCCCAAAAAATTGCAAAGTCCCCTGAGCTGCTTAGGATGAGAAAGCAGGGGGACTGGCCACCCTGGGAAGCCAAGTCACCATCCAGACTGAGCAGTCTAAACTGGGATATTTCTATGTCCCAAAAACAATGTTTGGGATTCTGGGACAGAGGCTTCCAAACTGGGACTGTCCTGGAAATACTGTGACCATTTGTCACCTTGCTGTAGCTGCCGCAGATGTGTGCTGCATTATTCAATGATTGTTTCCTAGGTGCAGGAATTTCTTTGTATTTTCCTGCACCAGATTTAAGATGCTCTATTTTAGACTGTATTCTCTTATAGTTTGTCACAGTAAGCTTCTTCATAGGAACATAGAAACATTACAGGTAAGTCTTCATGGGGACCATAAGACTGCAAGTTGTATAAACCTTAAATAGGCATACTTAAGAAGTTCTTGCCACATCAGTGCACAACTCTCGAACTGAGCAGTGCTATGAATTATAACTCTGATATAAATGTGTGTCTTCCTTTCCAGTCAGCAGAACTAGTGTTAAAAGTTGTCAAAGTAGTACTTTGACCTATGTAGTAACTGATTTTGGGTTGCCAACTGTCCCTGTTTGCAAAGGGGACTCCCTGTTTGGTCAGTTGCGCCCTGCAAAAAAAAAAAAAAAAACTTTAACAATGGCAAATGTCCTGAGATAGGACAAAAAATATTTCCTAAATTTTCTGTAATAGTTGTATAAAACAATTATTTTTTATCTAAAATGCCTAAATGTTATATGAAACAACATAAGCAGCTCAAATACTGCAAGAATGAGTTTTATATTGGCAAAAAAAGTGAAGTTATGTCTTGTGCACTGGTTGTGGATATAGTTTGTCCTGTAAAATCTCACATTTCTAAAAAAAGGTCCCACTTTGGGCACTTCAAAGGTAACAACCCTAAACTTATTCCATAAGATGGATATAAATTAAGTTAAAAACCTCTCTCTATATATAGTCTTGTTTATTTGTTGATATAGATTTAATTCCCTAGTGTGTTGCAAAAACACTTTGTTTCTGCAAAGAATGGGATCATATAGGACTGGGTCTTTCATGAATCCAAAGGGAGACACGTGCCACCTCTGAGCAGCCAGTAGGATACTAAATAAAAACAAAGTCACAGTAATTTGCCAGGGTTGTTGAAGGATTTAAGGCCTTTTCTTTTCTAAATTATAAAAAATGTCAGGGCCTTTCAAGTTGAATGATATGCTTGGATTTCTGCATACTGTATTTGATGATAAGTCTGATAAGGATAGAGTACAGTGGTAGGATGACTTTTATGGATCCTGAAGATATTTCCTTGGAAGATAATTAGGACAGATAAAATGATTTATTGGATATGGTGAAAACATGCTGATCCAGTAACTGAAAGTTGTTCACATAAGTATCCAGGTCTCTTAGGACTGTATCTGTCTAATGAGGAGTACCCTCTCTAACATATAATGCTGGAGCAGCTTTTTTGCAGAATAATACTACTCTGTACTTTTTAAAATTTTGCTTGAGACCATTTTTGATACACCAGGTATACAGATATTCTAGCTGTTGCTGGAGGTGTTTAGTACCAGTGCATGAGTGGATGATATGGCCCAGCTTGCAGTCATCTATAAACCTGGTGAATCACAGTTCTGGAAATCAGCTTGTATATCTGCCAAATGAATACAAAATAAGAGAGGAACAAACATTTAGTGCAGTGGTGTCCTGCTAGCTACAGCTTTGCATTCACAGATGTTACCACCAACTTTCACAACTTAGAATATGTAAGGTAGCCAATTTGCAATACAAGCACGTTGCAGGAGCTTACGTTTTTGTTTATTTTTTAACAATAGCAGCATGGGGGATAAGGTCAGAAGTCTTAGTCAAATAAGCAGTGTGCATGAAGTGACCACTGTACACAGCCTTTGTAATGTTTTCAAAGATATATACTATGTTCAGCAGACAATTCCTGCCATTTACAAAATCAAAAATGGTGAGGGTCTTGAGAGGTTAGGTTGCCTCCATCTGCATAAATGAGCTCTAAGCTCAGCTATGATATGTTTCATGGTTTTGCATATATGGCTGGTGAGGGTAATGAGCTTATAATTACCCAGATGTGTAGAAAGGAAAATCTTGTATAGGGGAGACACAGTGGTTGTTCTTTAGGCATCAAGGACGAACTCCATGAATATGTCAAGACTGAACTTGTCAAATAGAGGCTCAGGTAGTTCATACTTGACACTGATGGGAAAGCACTTTAGTATGCAGTCTGCTCTGAAGTAAGTATTATTTTTAACCTTTGACTGGGATTCTAAGACTTGTGCCAAGATGATTTCAGACAAGTCTAAATTTTCAGGGATACTGGGGGCAACAATTTTGCTAGATGGGGTAAATCATCACAAAATTTGTCTGCTATTATATTGACTATAACCTTGATATTATGGATGACCTCAGTGTATCTTTGGAAATTATTCCTTAATATGCTGACTTAATTGAGGAATGATGAGTAGTTTCCTTTGGTATCTGCAGTGAACTTAAGCTTGTACTCCACTTTATGTTTTCTAATAGTGCTCTTAAGTTCCTTGTTTGCATTTTCTTTTTGGTCTTGAAAAAATGAGATGGAGATTTCTTACAATTTTAGGTTATTTTCCTATTTTGTTATACAGCTCATTAACAAAGGCTTCCAGTATCAATGTAGTTTTATTTCCAGAATGTGTCAATATATTTAGGATAGGATGGGTGCTGACTTTTCTATGCAGCTGTTTAGGTACTGGTGAAAGTTGGAGGTGAATGGGGAAGCCCTGCCAGTAGGGTCCATATGCACAAGACTGTTTGAAATGATGTATAGGTCTACAAGTTTAAGTAGGTTTGCAATGAAGGAGTCCCTAAAGACAGACACATTTGGTGGTAGGATTCTATCACTAGGTATGACAGAGAAGATGATTAACCAAGGATGAAGAAATGCAGGGTGTGGGAGTAGTAGGGGCTTGGTTGGTAAGGACCAAGTCAAGGATATTAGAACTTCTAATGGCTTTTCTATAAATGTGTGTCAAGTATAAACTGCTTGGCTTTCTGTTGTGCTGAACTACTGTATGTGCTTCTGAGCGCGTCTACCAAGACAGGATTACAGCAAGCTTACTAACTCAAGCAACATCTGCAATTTACTCCAGTGTATTGGTATTATCAACATTTCTTAACACTGAACATTTCTATTTTTAGAGGAGTAGGTGTGCTATTTAATGCTTGGGTAGTTGAAGTCCCTTAGCAAGAAGCCATTTGTTTTGATATTTAAGCCCTCAATAGTGTTAAAGTATTTTCTATGATTTTTTTTTAGCAGACAGATGGGGATCTGAAGCTAGTCAGAAAGTAATATTTTGCTTTGATTAGCTTCATTTGCATTTCTAAGAGCTTTAAGGTAAGGCCATGGGTAATTTGTTGTGAGGTGATTGTGTATCTGGCAAATAGTTTCATAGGCTCATAGGAGGTTACTAGGCTAATGGCCCTGGCCTTACAAGCCTAGCCATGTTATACCCATATTCCCTAATTGACCTTGGTCAGATGGTCATTTTTGCAGAGTGAATCTATGATCAGCACCAACTGCCCCTGTCTATGAGGGATATATGTGTCACCACTGGAGTGAATTTATGGTCTCTGAACCAATTGTCTAGGTTGGGCTTGAACAGGGTCATTGAGGAGCTCTGCTTCATGTGAATTGGGATTTTATTCCAGAGGAGTGGCAATCTCAGAGATATATCTGTCTCTCCAGCATGTTCTGTTAATGTCACAGGCTAGTTTGAGATCCCTGGACTGAGTGACTCTTGTCCAATTTGATTTGTGGATGTGCAGCATTTCCATTAAGGCAGGGTCTGAGTCTGCTCTGTAAGCCAGGTGCAAGTCGCCTCTCAGCAGCCTGTAGGATACAGAGTACAGTGACATGGCTGTCAGTCTTTCCATGTAGGTCATGTTTTGGAGGCTCTGAATTCTCTTGGTGAGAAACCTCTGTGGTCTCCCCAGCTGCTGCAGGTGCCTGATGCTGTACGTGCAAAAGAGAGTATTGTTATCTATTAGTGATCTGATGAGAGTTATAATAACAATACTCCACCACAGTTACTCAAGGGCCTGAAGATGATATAGACACTAACCTGGGTATAGAGGGACTGCTGTCATTGCATTGAAACCATATGTCAGTAACTGCACAGACAAGAATATGTTTGTATTACTAGAGGGCATCAAGTTCAAGCATCTTCCTATTTCAACTCCCAGCACTGAGTGGTCTCACCATACTGTAGTTTCTCATTGGTGACATTCTGAGTAACAAAAGGCACTATTGCAAAAGCAAAAGCTTTATCCAGTATCAAAAACAAAACTGGAAAGCCGAGAACTGTCCGAAACCACATAGCTTTAATGACAAAAATAAAATCTATATCAAATATAAAATACTACTAAAATATAAAATATAACATATTAATACTTAGCGCATTGTATTTCAATAATAAAGACTTCGTCAAAGTAAACTAAATGAAGGAAGTCAAATGTATTTAAATAAAATTAAGTATCAAAACATCATTCAGGAAGGACACATAACTGACCCAGTTACCCGTAAAGACATAGGCAGATTAAGACACTTAAATAACTCATCATAAACAAAAGCACAAGTAATATATATATATATATATATATATATAAAAACTTAAACATGTTCTAAACACTGAAAAGTTATGCAGTGTAATACCTCATTAGCAGAAAAATCCATATAACTATATACATGAAAATAAATATATAAAATATATATGAACGTGTGAAAAATGTGTAAAAATATACATATTGTGACAGTACCATGAAAATCAAATATGATTAAATAAATGTATTTAATTTATGTCTGGTCTAATTTTTAGAATACTAGAAATTGATATAGCATCATTGATGCCTGGTAACTCAAGGGCATTTAATCTAATCTGCCAACTTAACTCTTTACATTCAAGAACAGAATCAATGTTACCATACAAAGGGGTAGCCAACACCCTATCAATTGCAAAGAAAGTAAATTTTCTAAAATTAATACAAACAAGTGGAGTGCCTAAATATGGCATTTGTGGATCTCCTTTTATTAATGTCATATATGTGTTCCCTAATCCTTTCTTTCAAGAGCCTATTGGTTTCCCAATATAAAACACTTCACAGGAGCTACACAAAGCTAAGTATACCAAATGGGTCCATAGGATCATACAGTCATAAGAGGTTACTAGGCCAATGACCCTAGGGCCCTTCCAAGCCTAGCCAAGTGTTCCCTTATTTCCATGATCAGCACCTATCACCCCTGTCCAAGAGGGACATAGGTGGAACCCCCCTGGTGAATTTACGATTACCCATCCAATAGTCCAGATTGCATTTGAAGAGGGCAAATGAGGTGATCTGCATGGCATGAAGCAGGAGTACAGTCCAAAGGTATGGTAACCTCTGGGAGACAAATCTGTCCCTCCAGCAAGTTCTATTAATGCCACATACCAGGTGAAGGCCATTAGAGAGAGTAACCCGTGTACCATTTGACTTATGGATATGCAGCATTTCCAATAAAGTAGGGTCAAAGATTGCCTTATATGCAAGGCAGAGATTGCCTCTGGGTAGTTTGTATGAAACTAAATAAAGTGACAGTGATTTCAGGCAACCCTCAAAGGGCAGATGCTGAAGACCTTGAATTTTCCTTGTGAGGAATGTTTGAATGGATGTGTTGCATTAACTTTCCCTGGACAAGACTTTGTACTGTGGAAATGTTTGTCCACAGCATATAGCCCCTCATGGATAAATTTACACATTTTGCAAGTTCTACATTTGGACATATGACTATGTCTCCAGAAAACTTTACCTTGACCTGCTTCATGAATGTTTTTAATATTTCTCCCTTTGGAGTAGGTAATGATAGGTGATCCACCCAAAACCTTCCTAATATCTTCACTGAAAATAATATCCCAATGTCTCCTAATAATGTTGACATATTCGCCTGATGTATTACTAAATGGTATAATAAATGTGACACTATCCTGGGGCCTGGTCTTAATGTACTCAAAACTGGCTACTCTTCTACCAGGACTACCATTTAAAACAGGTGCAAAACAGTCTGACCGATGTTCTGTTACTTGTACTGCTATATCTCTTAACAGGTCAGTGGGATACTCCCAGTCCAAAAATAATGCAATCAAATGTTGTAATTCAAAATTAAAATTATTGTCATCAGAAATGAGGTGAGATGATCCAACCAACCATCTGACCTTTAATGACCGATTTTTTCTGGAACAGGGATGTTAGCTTTCAAAGTGGAGGTAGGTGTTGGAAGAAGTTTCTTTTCTATAAATGTTACACATAAAACATCTCCAACCTCATCTGTACCAAGGGAGATTTCCAAATAATTGATGCAATCCTTATTAATTTAATCATATTTAATTTTCATGGTACTATCATAATATGTATATTTTAACATGTTTTCACACATTTATATATATTTTTATATATTTATTGCCGTGTATATATTTATTTACATTTTTCTATTAATAAAGTATTATACTAACACCCTGCATATGTTTTTAGTTTTTAGAACATGTTTTTCCTATGTATATATATTACTTATGTTTGTGTTTATGATGAGTTGTTGAAGTGGTTTTATCTGTCTGCATCTTTAAGGGTAACTGGGTTAATTATGTGTCCTTTCTGATTGCTGTTTTGTTACTTAATTTTATTTATAAATACATTTGACTTCCTTCATTTGGTTTACTCTGAAGAAGTCTTTATTATTGAAAGACAAAAGTGCTAAGATTTATTTTATAGACATTTTATTTTTGTCATTAAAGCTACGTAGTTTCAGATAGTTCTCAGCTTCCCATTTTTGTTTTTGGTGTTGGATTTGTGCTTTTTTGTTTCATAACTTTACCCAGTATGCAGAAGGCCTGGTATGACAAGTTTAAGCCATCTCTGGTTTAACAGGAGGCCTTATCTGCACTCTCATCACAGGCTGACAGATATTGAATCCCCGCAGAATGGCACTGACTACTTAACCAATTGTTAAAGCTAATTATGCTCTCTTGGTATCCAGACATCATTCTTGCATAAGACAAGACTGTACTCAAGACTAATGTTGTTTGTGCCTCTACCATATACATACTAAGTTCCATAATATCTCTCTGGGTCTACTTCAGACCATTGAAACCCCAGATCATCGAATCACACACATCATTGAGATGAATTCAGCAAAACCACAACATATCAAAAAACTATAATAATCAAACCTGACTTCATCAAAAACTGCTCAAGACTAGAAAACAAAAGTACAAAAACTCCACCTACATCATACCCACCACCCAAAAGACTGGAAACCTAAAGTATCCTTGTCTACATTTTTGCAGGGGGGCTGCATCACCCTGTGCCCCCCATACCCCCTGCAAATTAAGCATACCAACTTCGAGATTGCACTACATTGTAGATGAGTGTAAACACCCATGGCACACCCACATCTACTGAGAGCTGCCCAGTGAGGTATGCATGAACAGCATTTCCTATCTGTTTAATAGTGTTGCTATTGAGAAACAGGAAGTACTTTTAGTTTGATGAAGTCAAGTTTAATGATGTTGGTATTTGATGCTATGCAGTTTCGTTGTATTCATCTTGATGATCTGGGGTTTAAATGGTCTGAAGTAGGCCTATCTCTCTTTATGTCCCTCTTTGTGGAGTGCCTGAGGCTATTTATTCCAACATGAATGACTATTAGGTTGTAGTCATATCGGACTGCTTTAAGGGACCTTAGGACCCTTGTGATACCACATATCATGGCAACAGACAAGCAGCTTACAGTTACTCTAGTCTTTTCTAGTCTGGTAAGTGTGGACTTCATATGTCTAAGTATAGAGTCACATGTGACTGAAACATTTCCCTACATGGAAGTAGACTTAGTGGGACTTATGGGTTTAGGCCTGCTTTCCTGAGGATTATTGGGTGATCTGTTTAGTTGCATCATTTGTGTGTGGGAAAGGAGTACATGTTGCCTTATGTGCTGGAGGTTGGGATAGTTTACACTGTGCTCTAGGAGATTTTTACAATTTTCTTTTACAATCTTAGCATAAGTTATTGGTCTAATGCTGTATAGCGATTTGCATGGAGGTGTGGTGATATACCAACAGTGTGTTGATGCAAGAGGTTTGCCTCCATGTTTCTTAAATATTTACATCTCTCATGTTGTGCTATCAACTGGTAGAAGCAGTGAATAGTGGGTAAGAATAAGGTAATTGTTGTGCATTAGTAACCACCTAATGTAATCAAACTGGCTGCAGATAGGGTGAGAGCAGACTGTTGACCCATGTTGCCAGAGGGTAGAGGACTATGGCTGCTTATAGTACTCAAGGGATGGAGGGAGGCTACTATAGTAAACCCTGAAGATTTATGGATGAAATATTTAGAGTGATATTCTGAAGTTAGGTAAAATAATAGTTAATCTAGCAGCACACAATGAAAAGACAAGAATTGAGTTTCCCAAGTATTATAAATAGTGGTGATTTCACCATTGTCAGCTGACTATTGCTAGTGCTGGCTTCATCCCAGCTACACACAGTTAAGAATCAATGACCCTTTGTTCCTTCTCTCATCAGAAATAAAGCAGTAGCACTAATTCAGACTTATTTCCTGAGAAGCTGATCACAGGCTCGCCAGCAATATTTTGCCTTGTCCCAGATGTTGCTTGAGTTGGTAAGCGTGTTGTAATCCTATCTTGGTAGATGTGCTGAATAGCACATAGAGTAGTTCAGCACAATGGAAAGCCAAGCAGCTTATACTTGACAAACATTTGCAGAAAACCTTTAGAAAAAAAATAAATCAATGTACTTTAAGAGGGACCATTTGCTTAGTGTTAGGAAGAGTATTCTGAAGAGCCAATTGTTTTAAGTTGGAAAGTGCCCAATTTGTGGAAGTGTCCTCCCAGGCAGATTCACTCCTCCTGTTTACAAGCATTTAACTTGATCTGGTAGTTAGCAAAGAGGATTAAAAATATAATTTTAGTAATCTTATAAGGTTATGATGGTATTAGTGGTTAACTCTCAGCTGAAACTCTGCAATAGAATCTTCCACCTACTACCCCCTATTGCCTCTATGCTCTGGCCAGTAGTGTAGCTAGAGTAGGGTGAAAGGAGCAACTGCCTTGGTCACAAAGTATTTGGTGGGGGGGCATGATCAGCCAATCCCAATCTCTCTTTAATGCAATATCAGTTTTAAAAGCCAGTATTGCATTTGCGGTCAAACATGAGCACTGTAGCGCTTTACATTGTGGTCTTAACTGTAGCAACCGCATGCTACATTGTAACAATCAATTTGCTACAGTTTAAAAGAAGAAAATTATTTTTTAATATCAGGAGCAAGGCACAGAAACAGGACCGGAGTGGCTGGGGCAGCACGAGAAAGGGCTGTAGGGCGTCTGGTCACCTGTTTGGTGGTGTGCCAGTAGAAGGACTGTATGTTTTTTTTTTTTGCTGTTCAGTGGAAGAGGTGGCTATTGCTACAAGGCAGTAAAGTGCTTTTGTTTTATTTTGTTGTTGTTGACTGTAATAAGCTGATCATTACAATGCCAAGTGCTTTTTTTTTTCTTGCTCTTCACTTGAGCTGAGGGGGTGAGAAGCTGGTTCACAGTACCAGTGTAGGGCACTGGTTGAGCAAGCTATGCTTCTGACTCTGGAAAGAGCACTCTTCTCCCCAAATTAGAATATGGATTACCTTTGCTGCCATACCACTATGCTTACAATACAAGTTTCTCATCACTAGGAACAAAATGGCTATATTTGCCTTAACTACTGATTCCAAATTTCACCATCGCAACCTGCCACAAGTTCTAGGTGTGCTTCCAATAACAGAAGGATCCACATATTGACTTACCATGTTACTGTATAAGATTCTGAAAGAAGACTACTTTTCACCACTTAGAAGAAAACTACCACTCGGAGAGTAATCTTACTCTGTAACAAGTAGCCAAGATAATCAAACATTTCTGTCTCAATACCCCCCCCCCCACTTTTTCAAAACAGCCAATGGCGAGCATGCTTCTTCAAGGATAGGCCCAGCCATTTGGAACAAACTCCCATCTGAAGTTAAGTCTCAAAATTCTCTGTCACCTCCTAGGAAGACATTACTAAACCACCACTTCAGTGAAGCTAATTGTAAATGCTTCCAGGTTAATGGCTAAGAATTCTACCAATGCACAGATGTATCACATGCTTTGCCTAATGCGCATGTTTCACTATGTAAGACTAAGACTTAAGCTACTACCTGCTGTGTACACTGCATATTTTGTGCTCATTTATCAGATATGAGCTCATCCTTTGAATATAATGCTGATATGCTATTATTAATTGTAACAGTTTTATATGATTTCTGTTGTTTAAACTAATGTAATTGTTTTAACCTTAATACGATGGAACATAACTCCTCAAAGTTTGCTGTTCATGTATAATTGTTCTCCTCTCAAAATATTTTTTGTCTATGCTATGTACTTATCAATGTATTTATATTAATGTCTTCACTGTAAAATTGTCAATGTCATCATGCCTCTGTCGCTAGATCTTGTGGGTTTCAAGCTAGTCCACCAATTTGGTTATCAAATAGTAAAATAAAATAATGAAATAAAATAGATGTCTGTTTTAAGCTACTTCCTGTAGTGCAGAGTTTGGGACCCTCAGCCTTTGTCTGCTTGTTCTGTGATGCTGAGCAAGTCACTTAAACGGGCAGTGTTCAAGGACAGTTGGGAAATTAGACTAAGATCTTCTTTAACTATGCTGGGGTTAGGGGATGGCTGCTCTGGGTGCATGCTGTTAGGAGATGTGATTGGCAGATGCCAACAGAGCATGAATACATCACTGCATTGTTTTAAGGAGTCATGAGCAACATCACAGCTTCCTATATGAATGAAAAAATCAAGATGTAACTGCTAAAACAAAGAGACCAAGAATCACGAAACCAAAATGTAGTTAAAAAAAGATGATGGTCTCACCACGATGTGTTGTAACAAATCACACTGTTCCGTTGATATAAATTGTAGGTTTTATTCCTTAAAACAAGATAAAAAGATAAGCGCTTTCGCGTAGGTAGGACTACGCTTCATCAGATACTTTTTTAAAAATCAAAGACTTGTTCTTATAAATCAAAATTGGCGGAAAACATAGCCAATTAGCAAATTTAATTGTTGATATTCAATATGTGAATATTTATTTAATTATGTCATCTGTTATATGTTATAAAAATATATATTTCAAAATTATATAACATACTGTTTTAAATATTTTAAAGACACTATATGGCTTTAAATGATTGTGCGCTGACACCTTATAAAGGTTTTTGTCTGATTCAGATGTCTTATATTAATTAACAATTAAATTTGCTAATTGGCTATGTTTTCTGCCAATTTTGATTTATAAGAACAAGTCTTTGATTTTTAAAAAAGTATCTGATGAAGCGTAGTCCTACCTACGTGAAAGCGCTTATCTTTTTATCTTGTTTTATGGAATAAAACCTACAATTTATATCAACGGAACAGTGTGATTTGTTACAACACATCGTGGTGAGACCATCATCTTCTTTTGAACTTCCTATATGAATGTCAATACTGCATTCTGCATTTGTTCTAATATTTATTACTAGGTCAGCACATTTCACACTCACACACTAAACTGTAACTCTAGCATCCTCCTTGCCACACCTTATGACAGCTGTCCATTTTATGGTCTTAAACTTGGAGAACAAGAAGGATGCCAGATGGCCTAGCTATAGCTCTCATTAACTATGAACCCATAAAATGACATTTTTAATCTCATGTCAGAGAAATTATATAGAGATTCAAGAATACTGGCTAACTGTAAGTATTTTACATCTATAATAACCATGAGAAGAGGTAGGACATAGAAAATGGCCATAGTATTATAAAGAGTACAGATATGTAAAGTAAAGAAAGAAGAGCCTTTATTAAGTGGAATGCAAGACATTTCCCTAGAGTATTAACAAGTCTACAAAAAACATTTGAGAGTGCTTACAGTTGATTGTAAGGTCAGATATATAGTGGGAGACAAGGCCTGTATTTTTTATAAACAACCATACCATTAAGGGCATTTTAAGAAAGAATAATGGAAGAAATAGATAGGCATATTGGCACTTACAAATGTGAATATTCTAATGTAAGACAATCCCCCAGATTCAGCAAGCTCTGCACGGCATGCAGGAATAGTGCAGGAGCTGCTGGAAGCAACATGGCCACAGTGCGATCCAGGAATAAGCTCCAGCGACGTGCACGAGTGCTCCTGCACTATTCCTGCACAGACATAGCTCCTGTATGCAAATTATCCCATTTGCAGGTAAAAACCATGCAAATGAGGTGAATTTGTGATCCAGGAAGCTGTCAGCCAGCCGTGCAAGACTAGTGTAGTTTGCAGAAATGTACTCGGTTAGTAACCAAGTACATTTACAGAGCAATGACAGCTCCAAATAAAGGGTGTATAGTATGTGTAAAGCATGGCAATGGACAAATATATGGCCATTGGCATGGAAAACAGTTGCCAAAAAAACAAAAAACTTTTTTTTTTTAGCCGATTTCAGCTGTTTAAGCGTAGGGCAGCGGCACGCAAACTGGATCAGGCTGAAAATAAAAAAAAATGAAATAAGCATTGTATCCAAAATCACTGTTTTACCATTATACTCAATGGCAGGCAGAAGACAACATGGCCAGTGTATCGTGGTTGCTAAGGGGATGGCTCAGTGTGGGACTTGTAACTATGCATTAGCAGGCAATCCTATGCAAATGAGGGGAATGATACTGAATCCCAGATTTCCTCTCAATGCTAGCCAGCACCCAACTGTGTAAGTGCAGGAATACCATGGTGCAAGCCTAAGAGTTAGCTGACATCATGGAGGGGGGTGTCAGGCATACTGTAAGCTTATTGGAGCCCTGTGGCTCGAGTTTGCCCTTAGCTTAGCAGAGCTAAGCAAGGGTGCGTGTCTGAGGCTGCCTAGCACTCTTTATATTGCTTAAGCGGGTGTGCGCACCGGGTTTTAAAGAAAAAAAAAACGAAATCAGGAAATAGCAGCTCTGTGCACACCTGAGCACTGTGTTTGAGCAGCATGCCCTTGGCTTAAACAGGAAGGCAATGGGAAGAGAAAACAGCAGTAGGAAGGTTATCAAAGAGAACTAGCACAGCTGGCAGGTGAAATGCATCAGAATCAGCCAATTACACATGCAGCAGACCAGCCCAGCCCAGCATACCACTATAAACTATGCAGACACCTTACCCTCTGTTTTTTTCCACATACTCTACACAACCGGTGTACACAAGCGGGGAAATTTTACCAAACAAAAGCAACAAAATGATAGAGGCTGCAGCAGCTATCATATATCAACATGTGGAAGAGGCTGACGGTGGTGAGGATGAGAATGCTGTCGACCAACCCACAGTGAGGAGAAGGAGAAGATTGTATCGACCCAGGGTAACCTACCAGGGGTTATATGATCTGGAGATAGTGGAGTGCTATAGGGTGTACAGGCACCTCCTACAGCAAATTGTTGAGCTGTGCCGGCCACACCTCACACACAGAACTAACAGAGGGGAACTCAGCCCAGTGGATACCAAGGTATGTATAGGCCTAAAAATACTATCCACAGGTACCTTCCAAAGGCCAACTGGTTATATCATGGGGATCTCACAGGCATCAGCATCTAGGGTACTCCACCAATTCCTGGATTACATGTCAGCACATACCAGTGAGCACGTATATTTCCCCAACACCCGTGAGGCATTGGCCAGCAATATGCGTCTCTTCAACCAAATAGCAGAACACCCTGAGGTAGTGGGTGCTATAGACTGCACTCACATATGCATTAAGCACCACCTGGTGAGCAGGGTAGGGTCTACATCAACCACAAGGGCTTCCCCTCCATCAACTGCCAGGTCATGTGTGATGCCCAGGGCATTATAATGAATGTGTGTGCTGGCTGCCCTGGAAGCTATCACGACTTCCACATCTGGCATCTGACATAGCTGTCCCAGAGATTTGCCAATGGGGACATCCCTTATGGTCACCTAGTGGGGGATGCTGGTTACGCACTGGAGCTGTGGCTGATGACACCCATCAGAAATGCACACACACCCAAACAAGAACTTCATAATGAGGCACACGTACAGGCCAGAATCATAACAGAGCATGTGTTTGGGATGCTCAAGTCATGGTTCCCATGCCTGGACACATCCAGTGGAGCCTTGCAGTACTCACCAGCTACATGTACCATGCTACACAATATGATCCTGCAGAAACAGCTGCAGCAGGAGCAGCATGGGGCAGGGCCACACAGCCCCCGACCATTGCCAAGGCCTGCAAGGCACAGAGTGACTCAGAGTAGGAACAACCTCAGCCTGCCCCAGTAGGCTGAAGGAGGCATGCTCTTTATGCCTAGGCCTTGGCAAAGAGGCAACACATAGCACATACACTGACAGGGTAGGGACCCAGAGAAGGACACCTCTCTCTGACTCGCACATACAGTAGAAGGGATGCCAAACATGACACTACCTGTGCTCAACCATGTATAGGAAGTGTACTATATGCATCTGGCATAGTCAGCTCTCCAGCACCATCCTCAGTACTGGCACAGCCACAAGGTATGTCACTCTTCCTACTAATTGCTGAATGGAGTAGTATGTGTTGTTACTTGTATCTATGGTATGGATGTGAGCATGCAAGGGATTTGGGTGGCTGAATGGCATGCCAGCAGATAGTAGACACCTGTAGTGGCAGCATGAGATCTGTAACAATTACTGGTGTCACCACAGTAGCCAGTACTAGACAAGGTGACAAAACTCACTGCAGGAAATGTGCTGGGCTGCATGTGTGTCCATAGGACACATACATGCCAGTCTGGGAGGCTCACATACCCAACAACAGTCTCAGCCAGCAGGACAGGTGTAGACAAACACAAACAAAGGCTATGCTAAGGCCTCTGATTGATGGCTATGGAGAACATCCTCCTGACCTACACAAACAAACTACAACAGATCAGGCAGTGGAATGTTAGTTCTGACGGGTAAAAAGTCAGAAACTAAAATGTAGGTCAATAAAACCTAAGACCTGTAGTACACTGATATGCCTCTAGTTAGCATGATAGGTTAGAATCCAGAAGGAAATGGAGTACCTGAAATACCACTACAGTCATGGCAAATGTGTATAAGTGTCAGGTGTGCCCACCATAATCCTATATAGAAATGTAGTAACAGGTGTGCCCCCAATCCTATGTAGAAATGTAGCAAGAGTCAGGTGTGCCCCCCCCACAATCCTATGTTGAAATGTAGTAACAGTCAGGTGTGCACCCGATCCTATATAGAAATGTAGTAACAGTCAGGTGTGCCCTCCCCAATCCTTTGTAGACATGTAGTAACAGTCAGGTGTGCCCCCCCACAATCCTATGTAGATATGTAGTAACAGTCAGGTGTGCCCCCCCCAATCCTATGTAGAAATGTAGCAAGAGTCAGGTGTGCCCCCCCCACAATCCTATGTTGAAATGTAGTAACAGTCAGGTGAGCACCCAGTCCTATATAGAAATGTAGTAGCAGTCAGGTGTGCCCTCCCCAATCCTTTGTAGACATGTAGTAACAGTCAGGTGTGACCCCCCCACAATCCTATGTAGATATGTAGTAACAGTCAGGTGTGCCCCGCCAATCCTATGTAGAAATGTAGCAAGAGTCAGGTGTGAGTCAGCTGCAAATATTGTCCATAGCACATATGCACCCAGCTCACCCCACCACCACCCACAGGTACCTTTCCAGTCTTATCCCTGCTGTTAGGAATGAGTACAATATGACCCCCACCTGTGTATGGCAATAGAGAAAGAATGCAGCATGCAGAGCAGGTGTCCCATGCAGGTGTGTCCCTAGTTGTAAGCAGCACCCTGCCAGCATCCACACCACTGAATCAATACTGACAGAAAGTATTGGCATGAACACCTTGCTCACCTACCCTATCACCACAGTGGAATATAGTGCATTGCAGTCTGGGACTGTAGGAGTGACAAAATGCAATGGCCTGCTACAGCTGGCCTGCATCACTACCAAATGGCCTACAGTCATCTGCGAAAGGCCTGTGTCTCACCCATACTGCCGATGTATGTTATGTCATGGACTCCCAAATAACAACATAATACAGACCACAGAACCCAAATTCAAGGCCATGTGGACAAATCACAGTAACATGTCAACCATGTACTACTGCATGAACTATGGACCAACACAAATTACTGCTAGGATGAGGTGATAACTATAGGTAACATATCAGATAATGTTTGCATAATGTATGGAAGAAGATAGAATAATAAAGGGGGGTAGGAGCATGGACGGCATGGAGTGTGTGAAGTCTGAAACTCAGCCGTGTGCACATTCTATCCCTGCCTGCAAACACAGGAATGGGTGGCTACAAACCTGCTCATAAACCACAATGTGAAGGGGTAATGTCCAGAATTATGACCACTGCCTTTGGCTAACCTGTGTGAATCTGTACAGCTATGAGACATGATCACAGCAGAATATGGCCATACTGTCACGTCAATGGATGTACAAGCATGGGGATCTTCTGCCACCACTGTACCAAAGGGCTGAACCATTTACATAGAACCAGCAGCAAGTGCCTGCAGACTCTCCTCCAGAATGGCATGATTGTGCAAAAATATGTAGGCTGCTGACCACAATACTGGACACAGCTGCATTCACCATGTGTTCCCCAGGACATCACTGCAAAAAAATATATATACCTGACAGTACTTGAGGACATAAAACATCACAGTGTATAACAGTACATATCTGAATATCTCTGCTAAAACCAGGACCATGTAGCAGAAGCAGCACAGACACAGTTACCTACAGTAACCCATTATCCTTTGCCCATTTTGACCCCATATTGTCAACTGATCTACAGATATCCCACAAAAACAGATTGCTAGCTATAGATGTAGAGCACAAAAGTCTGCACTGGAGTACAATCTACCTGGAATGGATTCACACATTCAATACAGAAGGTCATGCTGGGGATGTTCCCACACTTAGAGAACTGAATGCCATGTCAGACAACAAAATACTGAAAGGTCATACTGGGCATGCTTACACACTTACAGAAATGAAGCCCATGTCTGGCAACAACAGTGGACCATACATATCTGACAGTTACAGATGTTAGTGCATACACTCCTCAGTACACACCAGTCATGCTTTGCACACACATTGGATAGGAATACACACATATATCCAAGGACAACACACTATAATGGGCCAAAAATACACATACATAGATGTGTGGAAGAGAGTGACAGTGACAGCCTTCCATCATGAGGCCTGTCCCACCCAACACACATCCAAGTGGCTAAAACCACATGATGTGCAAATGTCAATCACCATAGACATTTGTCTCTGCTATCCCTCAACACTATAGTGTCTATGGTGCTTGTGCTAACTGTGCAACATGACTGTACAAGTCAGTAGTCATCTAGCAGTTGTATACACGTACCTGTGGAATATAAACATGTGTGTGCCTGAGTGTTGTGTGTCTGCCACTAAATGAATGGGTTATGGCCCATGCACACACACTGCACTCCCCATTGCCCTACTATGGCAAGCCAGCTGATGTCTTCACCTTGAAATACACCTTTGGGGAAGTAGTAGCCCAGTAATCTCTGTGGTGCATCCTATAACTGTGTAATGCTGTATTGTGATTTATTAGTTAGGTAGGAGTTTGAATCCCAGATGTGACAACTTTGTGTGTGTGTGTGTTTGCCTGTGCAGGGATCAACGCTTTTTAGGCCAGTCACACACACTGCACTCCACATTGCCCTACTATGGCAAACCTGCTGATGTCTTCACCTTGAAATGCACCTTTGGGGAAGTAGTAGCCCAGTAATTGCTGTGATGCATCCTGTAACTGTGTAATTCTGTAGTGTGATGTACTAGTTAGGTAGGAGTTCTAATCCCAGATGTGGCAACTTTGTGTATGTGTTTGTCTGTGTAGGGATCAATACTTTTTAGGCCTGTCACACACACTCACTACAGTTTCAAATGCCCTACTTTGCCATGCCTGCTGATGTCATTCACTTGGAAATACACCTTTTGGAAGGAGTAACCCAGTAATCTCTGTGGCATGTCCTATAACTGCATAATGCTATAGTGTGATATACCAAGTTAGGTAGGAGTTCTATTCCCAGCCATGTCATGGATGTTTGTCTGTGTAGGGAGCAATACTTTTGAGACCATTCACAGTCACTACAACCTCCATTGCCCTTCTTTGGCATGTCTGCTGATGTCATTCACTTTGAAATACACCTTTGGGGAAAGAGCAGCTCTGTTATCTCTGTGGCATGTCCTATAACTGTGTAATGCTGTTGTGTGATATACTAGTTAGGTAGGAGTTCTATTCCCATACATGGTAACTGTAAAACTCTGTGTGTATTTGTTTGTCTGTGTAGGGAGCAATGTTTTTGCAGCCATTTACAGTCACTACAACTTCCATTGCCCTTCTTTGGCATGTCAGCTGATGTCATTCACTTTGAAATGCACCTTTGGGGAAGGAGCAGTCCAGTAATCTCTGCGGGGCATCATATAAGTGTGCAATGCTGTAGTGTGACATGCTAGTTAGGTAGGAGTTTTATTCCCAGGCATGGTAACTGTGAAACTCTGTGTGTGTAGGGATCGTTTTTTTTTGGCCATTCACAGTCACTACGCACACCTACAAATCCAGAACATTCATAACTGTGCAGTAACAGAGACCTGATCCAAGCCTCCAGAGAGCACCCCTGCAATACCAGGTAGAGCTCTCACCACACCTGTTGGCCACCAAACCAGGACCAAAACAATAAAGGTGGAGGAATGTCCATATTCACCAAAGATATTCACACCACCAGTCTACTTGCCCAACAGAATATGTCTGAAATATTCCTGGTGCAACTAACAGTAGATTAGACTGCATTCCAAATTGTATAGCTTGCTGCAGATCCCCCCACCATGCCCCATGATACCCACTACAGCTTTTGAAACATACTGTGAAATATTATGATACAAGCAAACACTGTGATACTGGGTGACTTACACAAGCCTGCCATTAACTGGGAAAACTACTTGTGTACCAACATGTGTCCAGCGGTTCTAGGAAGTCATAATTCTCAATGCCCTGGATCAAGTAACCCATAGTTTCACCAGGGGCTCAAAATGTCCTAGACCTGGTCATTACCAACATGGAAAATCAATGCTCCACACCTATGGTCACCCCATCGGTGGTCAGGTATGCCCATGAACTAATCACCCTTAACATCAACATCATTTCCCTACACCCCAGTAGAGGAAACCTCCACAACACACATCTCCAAAGCCAATATCATGCTACACATGTCAGCTGTGACTAACATCATGACACCCATGCAGACTGGAAATAAAAGGACAACTGCTGAATCATACATGAAGACACTGTACGAGCACATCCACTCATGCATGAATCGTGCCATCCAATATTGAACCATGACTCTCCCCACCAAGAAAAGGAAGCCAATGTGGGGGCCCCCTGCCATAAACATACTGTACAACAAAAGGAGGAAACTGTTGCAGAAATGGGGGAATTTTCAGAAAACAAAATACTCCCTTACCAGCTACAGTGAGATCCGTCATAATATCCACCAAAGCTAGTTATGAACATAATATAGCCAAAGATGCCAAAGACAACTGCAAGCCATTACATCTTTGTGAGGAATCTAAATGGCAATGCTCAGAACTGTTGTGAGCTACAACAGGATGGTATTAAATCTACTGCTCCAAGGGATATTGCCAATATCCTGGTAGATCGATTCAATGTCAAATGCACCCCCCCTCCCAACCCCCAAAGAACCCATCTCAACATGGATAGATTGCCATATTCCAGTAATAACGGCCACATAGGTAAAAAATGCACCCTACAGAGCTATGACAACAGCAGCCATGGGACCAGTCAACATCATGGGCTGTGTACTGCATGACCTAAAAACTGAACTGGCACCTCACCTACGTGCCATGTCTAATCATAGCCACACCTCAGGCTTTGTGCCGACTGTGTTGTGCACAGCTACAGTTATCCCAGTCCACAAGGGGGATCCACCTTGGATCCTGGGAACTACAGCCCCAGCAGTATGACGTGCCTGATCTGCAAGGTCATGGAATGTATTATCATGGAAATTAAAACAAAGGCATTGGCAACCTGCAAACAATGGACCCTAACCAGGTTGGGTTTGGGAAGGGCCAATCATGTCACCTCAACCTGAATGACAACTGTGAATCCATCTCCAGTGCCATGGATGAGGGTAAGGTGGTTCACGCAGCCTATCTGGACCTCGCTAAGCCCTTTGACACCATCCCCCTGTCTGGAATCATAGGATAAATGTATCAAAGCGGCCATTAATCCCAATGTCACCTGATGGGCTACCAACTGCTGTACTGACATAACCCACACTGTAAATGTAGGTGACACCAACCCGAGCTCCAGACAAGTGACAGTTGAGTACCTTAGGGTTTAGTCCTGACACCGCCCTTGTTTGGCATCTACTGCTCTGAAGTACAGTCCAACAGCAAGGGACATCGGCAAACAAAGGTCACAGATAACTGCACACTGAGAGCCAATATTGAATCCACACATGATGTGGATATTCTACAGAAGGGCCTTACAGAAAGACATGCTTGGTGCCTGAGTCATGGCCTGAAGATCAATGCCAAGAAATATATAGGTATCCCCATTGGGAAGGGAAAAGTACCTGTGGAGTACCACATAGGTGGCAGTACACTAAACACCTAAAGTGTGATAACAGACTTAGGGACACAGGTGGACAGTGGTCTCACTTTTGATAACCACATCACCACAACAGTCAGGAAACCCACCTATGTGGCACACCTCCTACTAAAGGCTTTATATCCAGGAAAAGGAGGCCATTGTCCCACTGTAGGCATCTCTCAGTAGACCCAGTACAGACTACAATAGCCCGTTATGTATTTACCTCACAAGACATCTGCAACAAGTAGAGAGGCTGCAGACATACCTCACAAAATGACCACAGGCCTAAACCAGATGCCCTATGCTGACCATCTGAGAATCATCCAGATATACTCTGTCATGTATTGTGTTCTCAGAGATGATCTCTGCTTAACATACCATGGCATGTCAAACCCAAAGCTGTTGGACATGCTACACTTAGAGAATTCCAGACCCTCACAGCCACATGCTCCAGGGATTCATATCCTGTCATCACAATGAACAATACATGTAGGATTGATGTGTTCCTGACCCAGAGATTCCCCAGACTCTGGAATAGACTGCCCATACATGTCAAGTAGAGTGCCTCTTTGGCCGTCTTCAAAAGGAACCTGGAAAATTGGATGGGAGAGAGAACATTTACCCCGGGGATCATGTCAGCTGCCCTGCTAGACTGGTGTACAGGGCTCTAAATATTGTGGGAAGTCATAGCCAGACAATTGTCATGTCTAGGCATGTATAGGCCCTAGGGCATGGTTGATAGCCTAGTATCAATGTATGACCCTATGCACATATAAACTACACTTTCCATTGCCCAAACTTGCCAAGGTTGCTGATGTCATTCACTTTGAAATACACCATTTTGGGAAAGAATAGCCCAGTAATCTCCGAGGTGCAACCTATAACTGTATAATGTTGTAGTGTGATATACTCCTTAGGCAAGAGTTCTATTCCCAGATATGGCAAGTGTGGATGTTTTTGTGTGTGTGTTTGTTTGTCTGTGTAGGGAGCAATGCTTTTGAGGCCATTCACAATCACTACAACCTCCATTGCCCTTCTTTGGCAAGCCTGCTGATGTTATTCACTTTGAAATACACCTTTGGGGAAGGAGTAGCCCAGTAATCTCCATGGTGTGTCCTATAATTGTGTAATGCTGTAGTGTGATATACCTAGTTAGGTAGGGGTTCTATTCCCAGACATGGCAAATGTGGATATGTGTGTGTGTTTGTCTGTTTGTGTATGGAGCAATGCTTTCGAGGCCATTCACAGTCACTATAATCTCCATTGCCCTTCTTTGGCAAGCCTGCTGATGTTATTCACTTTGAAATACACCTTTGGGGAAGGAGTAATACAATAATCTCCATGGTGCATCCTATAACTGCATAATGCTGTAGTATGATGTACGAGTTAGGTAAGAGTTCCAATTCCAGACATGGAAACTGTGAGACTTGGCGTGTTTGTGTGTGTCATTCGTATCCTGTGTGGAGGTGTCTGCGAGTGTGTAACAACTGGACTCATTGTGGATCAATTTTGCAAATATGTTATATGGTGGGCCTATTATATGTCACAGTGTCCACCTTACAAGGATAATAGATGTCAAACAGCAGAGAGGCTGAGGTTGACAATCCATACCCCTACATGTGGCATCAAGGCCTGGTGAACAATTTAGGCAACCTTTTTATTACCCAGAGAACACTGTCAACCCATGTCTCATACACAACCACATTCATCTAGGCAACAACCACTATGTTGGTAGTTCCCTGCATATTGCCCACAGATATTAACCATGGTGTGATTGCAGTGGACTACAGAGGGCATGGCATCCTGTCCAATCACTACAATAGGCACATAATTGCATACAGTGCTCCTTCACTATGTTCTCCACTGGACACTTGCAACAGCTGTAGTGCCAGCAAGTGAAACCCACAAAGAAAATACCAAACCTTATATACATGCCCTGTATGGACAGATGCCACTGACACAAGGGAATACCTGTATCATGCTGTCAATGTAGGTGAAGGGACAAACTGGTGTGCATTGCCAGTTCCCACCACATGAGACCAGAAATGGCACATCTGATGATAACAATCTGTGAACACAACATGCCCCAGACACCCCAAGTACACTTCCACATGTCACAGAACATGCATGTGGGATGTGTGCATATCCCAGACACCATCCATGTCATGGACTATAGAACACATACATGGCAAGCATTGCACAGCACTGGCCACCCACAATAGTAGCCCAGATGACTGGATGTTGAATACAATACCCATCTGTGTGGGCCAATCCAGAACCTACACCCCTGAGCCACACTGCAGACCATTTTCATGTGGCCTGATGACAAGGTATTCCCTTTACCTAGCCTTGTACAGCCTTCTGGCACAGTCAACCACTACACACCTGTGAAGCAATGCAACCATGCATGTCAGTGCTGGCAACCTGTGTCTGTGTGAGTGTGTGTGTGTGTGTGTGTGTGTGTGTGTGTGTGTGTGTGTGTGTGTGTGTGTGTGTGTGTGTGTGTGTGTGTGTGGAGTATAATGATTTGGATACCATTCACACTTACTACACCTCCCATTGGCCTACTGAAGCATGCCTTCTAATCTCAGACACTTTCACATACCCTTTGCCTATATATCAGCCTGATAACCTCTGTGGTGCATGTGATACCTGTGTATTACTGTATTGTGGCAGACTAGCTAGTTAGAAAGGCTAATCCTGACCATGCCAACTGTGATAATGTGTGTGAGTCCCTGAGAGAGTGTGGCTGTGTCAACGTTGACACCTGATCATGTGGACAGGCACATGTACTACACCTACATTATCCCTCCTTTATCACTGTTGCAGATGTCACTCACCATCAGATATACCTTTGGACAGCTCCTCAACATGTAAGCTCTTTGGTGCATTCAATAACTGCATAGACATGTGATAGCAATACATAGTCAGGCAGGGGTTTGAAACCCTGTACTGGTAAGTGTGTGACAAAAGCATGCTTAGGTTTACTTTCCTACTCCCTCTCTGTCTCTCCCTCTCTGTTGGATGTGGAGAAGTACACCTGCTTTGCTTAGGCAGCAGCTTGTGTTTTGTAAGTGATGCTCATGATCAGCTGATGGCCTCTGCACAAATTGCAGTCCCATTGCATGTGGAACAGCTGTGGTAACATTCCCATAGCCAATTGCATGGAAACATACTCCTATACATAGGAACATCATGTGGGTGTTGGGTCTTTTCATTCACTGTGAGCAGGACCTCATGTCGGTGTTTGGCAAACAGCATCACAGATGGTATTGGGATATACCTCTAACAACATACACTGTGGAGGCAAGCCAACAAACAGGAGGGGGATGTTCCAAACATGACTACAAAATATAAGTGTTGCTCTTCTGCATTTGGAGTAATGGTTTGTAACAGGGTTTATGTGGATATGGCTGATCTACATGATTTAATACCTGTCATGACAGTCTTATGTGTTTGAGAAAACTCTCACCTGTAGGGTTATCTGCAAACTGGGCAGTATTTGGAGTCTTATGTTTCTTGTGTTACTCACAGATCACCTATCTTAGAACTGTAGAAACATAGTCTGAGGATTGCAGGCAGTACATGGTGACAGCCATGACAGTTGCTGACATCATATCCCTCATATGTCAGAACAAACCCTGTTACAACAGTAAATGTATGAGGGTATCACACCAACATGCCAATATTGGCCCAGTGTTTGTGGCTCCAGCCACAGGTCTGTCAACCTTTATACATATGTCATGCAGTAAAAGGTGCATATGTTCTGTACACCAATATTTATTGACATCATACCTGATAACAAGCCAATCAGATATCAGACTGCTAGACATGTTATGTATAGTAGAGATTATTTCTGAGGACATAACCTGGGCATTCTGTGATTGTGTGTACAATAGTGGGGTCAGTGTACTTATGGTGACTGTCGCCAGTATGTGTATTGTGAATACGTACCTTGGCCTGTGTACAGACTGTGGTAGATGTCATTGTTCTTGGTCCTGTTCTATCTGATGTTACATGCTGCTCCAGTGTATGGTACCCTATCGGCTCACATGTTTGTAGGGCCAAACACACACACGTGTCCCATAATACAGACAGGCATTGAATCACACTGTGTCGTGACCCAGTATATGTAGGGTTAGTGTGTGAGTGGCACATAAGAGAATGGTGTTGATCAGACAGTCCATATAGTGTAATATTAGGCTTGCATACCATATGTGGCTGTGGCTGTGTTCACATTGGTTGTGGGTATGCACCTTCACACAGGTGTCTGTTACTCTGTGCTGTGACATGCCTGTAGAGCCTGCTATATTTGCAGGTACATGTGTATTCCCCCCATACAAAATGTAAGCCAGTGTCGTGGCAGTCTGCCTGAAGTTTGCACAGTGCTTTGTTACATGCCTAGCAGCTTAGTGTAATTACCCAGTGTGATGTTATGTCCAGATATTTGCAAGAAGTACTGTTGCTGGGCCACCATAACTGTTGTGTATTTCTGACAAAGCAGCGGGATTCTGTACAGATGTATGTCACTAATTACTGGGTAGTATGTGGCCATGTGACCTCTGCACCACCAGTTATTATGTGTCAGGACAGACAGGAGTGTGTGAATGCATAAACTGTGTGGGCATATATAGTCCACTATTTACGTGATATACCCATGTACATGCCTGCTAACATCCACATTGTCAGGCTTGGTCCACATGTTTCACACGAAGGGGATCTATGTATACCTCTGGACTGACCAGAGAGTGCCAGGCTGTCCACATATATTGGTCATAGCTCTGCTATAGTCCACAGGATCATTACTGTGCTATCAGTGGTACTGTACTATGATGTCCTTAGGATGTCTTTCAGTAACCTATGGTGTACATGTCAATAGCAGATGTGACCTCCCACATACAACATGTCTGTTAAAACAACCCCTGTTACAGTAGCAACAGTCTACATATATACCTGCAATACATGACAGAACTGCGGTGGTGGTGCTGTGGTAGCGTGGTCGCCTCACAGTAAGACGTTGTCCTGTTTGATTCTCAGCTAGAGAGTCTTCTGTGTGGAGACATGCATGAATGGGCATACCTTCGTTGAAGGTTGTGCGTCAGAGCTGGCAACTCGGCACATAAAAATCTAATGACAATCATTAGCAGACTGGAGTTCCACTGTGGTGACCCCTAACAGGGAAATGCCGAAAGACACAACAACAGACACAACAACATACATGACATCCCCTTGCACTAACAGTTTGAGACTATTGTGCTGAGGTAGGACTCCACTCCATGTTCTGGATATATGATAAACATATATATATATATATATATATATATATATATATATATATATATATGTTTACTATTGTTTATTTGAACGGAAAAACATTTTCTATTCATATAAATGAATAGTAATACCGAAAGTAAAAAAAAACTAACGTTGACAATGTCGAACCAAATGCTCGACGCATTTCACTCGACATTGTTGTCAAAACCACCACATAATAGAAGTATACGAGTTGATGTAAATCAAACTCCTATATGGCTATAACGTTTTTTCAGGGGGGCAAGCCCCCCCTGCACCCCTCCACACCCCCCTACTTATATATTCTAACTCTGAGATCGCACTACAGTGGGGATGTGGATGAATTTCCACTCCCCACTGTACCACGATCTCCATGCAGATAGTCGACTTACACTTATGCGAATGCAGTTGTGCATTCACATAAGCGGAGTCAACTATCTGGTGCAAAACAGTTTGTGCACTCGACATTCTGATTTTCGTCACATTGCAGCCAAGACAATACTAAATTTTTATATATATATATATATATATATATATATATATATATATATATATACATATATAAAACATAACATAAATAAATAAATTATTTATACTCTGTGATTGGTTCATTTGAATGTGTGATGGTATAAAAGGAAGTGATGTTTGTTTCTAGTAAGGTCTGATGACGCAATTTCTAATTGTGAAAGCACTTGCCTTTTACTGTTTATTAAAAGTGAACTAACTTTTTAGTACATGCCTCCCTGCTTTTCTGCTATGCTTTGCCAATTTTATAATTTTTGGACTTACTGGTTTGTGACAACCTGCCCTTGTGGTAATTTTTTTATAGTTTGATTACATATATATACATATACACATCTAGATATGTCTACACATATCATACCTCTCAACTGTCCCTGATTTTCAGGGATGTCCCTGATTTTGACTCAAATTTTAGCTCTGTCCCTCTTAATCCCTCCTAAAACTAGTGACTTTTGGAGGAAAGGTGGTGAATTACACTTAATGAATAATGACAATAATTAAGAGTTATAAACTTCTTTTACTTCAGAAAATGTGTATTAATTCATATGCTCTGAATCTGTCAATGTTTCAAGTTAATAGCACGAATATTTTAAAAGTGTCCCTGATTGTCCCTGATTTTTTCATGACTTGTCCCTGATTCTGTGGAAATTTGTCCCCGATTGGTTGAGAGGTCTGACACACACACATATATATATATATATATATATATATATATATATATATATATATATATATATACATATAGCTATAGATATCTACATATATATCAACATAACTACATATATCTGTACATCTATGATGTACATATATATATATATATATATATATATATATATATACACACACACACACACACACACACACACACACACATATAGGTTCATAGGTTCATAGGTAGGTACTAAGCTATTGGCCCTAGGGCCTATATAAGCCTAGCCAAAAATGTACCCTGGCTTTCGCCACCCAAGAAAATTATTTTCCTGTGCCTCTGTCGAGCAGAGCCACAGAAGTGATCCCTGGGGTGAATTTCCTATTTCCCATCCAATCATCAAGATTTTTCTTGAAGAGTGCTAATGAGGAGCTCTGTTTGACATAGATAGGTAGTCTGTTCCAGAGTAAGAGAAGTCTCTGTGACAGGAATCTATCCCTCCAGCATGTTCTGTTTATTGTGGTGACAAGGTTTAGGTCCCTAGAGTGTGTAGCTCGGAGGGATTGGGATTTCTTTAAGTGGAGCATGTCCAACAGCTCTGGGTTTGACATAACTTTGTATGTTAGGTGGAGATTACCTCTGAGTAGGCGAAATGAGATGGAGCAAAGCTGGAGTTTTCTGAGACGGTCTGCATAAGGCATCTGTTTGAGGCCAGTAATCCTCTTTGTGAGGTATTTCTGTGGCCTTTCCAGTTGTTGTAGATATCTTGTGAGGTACATACCAAAAGGGGCATTGTACTCTATAATGGGTCTAATGAGTGATGAGTAGAGGGGAACAATGACCTCTTTTTTTCTGGATGAGAGACCTTGTGTGATGAGGTGAGCCACGTAGAAGGATTTCCTGACTACTGTGGCAATGTGATTATCAAAGGAGAGACTACTGTTCACCTGTGTCCCAAGGCCTCTTATCACATTTGCGGCATTAAGTAGACTACCAGCTATGTGGTAGTTCATAGGTACAGAGTTTTTACCAAAGGGGATGGCACACTTTTTGGCACTGAGTTTCAGGCCATGGTTTTGACACCAGGCATCTGTCTCAGTGAGGCCCTTTTGTAGTACGTCCACATCATTAGGAGTTTTGATTATGGCTACTAGTTTGCAGTCATCTGCAAACTTTGTTAGCCAAAGACCTTCTGTGTTAGCCTGTACTTCAGAGAAGTAGATACCAAACAGGAGAGGACCCAGGAATGAACCCTGTGGTACTCCACTTGTCTCTGGTCTGAAGTCGGATTTGGTGTCTACTACTTTCACAGTGTGGGTACTGTCCATGAGCCAGTTGGCAACACATCTTGTGACATAGGGATTTATACCTAGTTTAGTGAGCTTATCTATAATTCCAGAGTGGGGGATGGTGTCAAAAGCCTTGGCAAGATCTAGATAAGCTGTGTATAACTATATATATATATATATATATATATATATATATATATATATATATATATATACAGAGAGATCTATAAAGGGCCATATTTATGATGGACTATACAGATGTGTATAAATACATATATATGACTATATATGTGCATGTACATGTATACATATATCTACATATGTATATGTATATATATATCCATGTCCTTGTCATGTGTAAACATTAATGTTCTGTATATCTTCCCAGATGTATCACACTGTATGTATCTGATATGTGCATATTTAGATATAACTCATGTGTGATGCAACAATAATATCACTAACAGTCCTGGGAGTCAAGCTTAACCCTCACATACTTCACTGTATAAAAAAAAAACATCACCAGAAACTAGGATTACTATATCACAATAAAAAGTTCCTTAATGTAAATGCTAGACTCTCCCTGGCTCAAGCCTTCCTCCTTCCCTCTCCTTTTTATGCAGTCCCTATTCTAACTATCATCCAATCTACTATTATGCTCAAACTACACCAGACATACCACAATATAGCTCAATTTGTTACAGACTCTCCTTACAGGTCTCACCACTGCCTAGCCCTAAAAGCCATTCAATGGCTTGAACTCCCCCCAAAACTCCTACTACTACAATTCCAAATATTACACACTATTATATACAAACCATCTTCTTGCCCTGCTCTATCCACCCTGATATCTCACTACTCCCCTTCCAGGACCTTACGTAGCTCTAACCATCAACTTTTAGATTCTTACCATCCAAAAAGAAATGTTGGGAAACTTCTCTATAAATGCTCTGTTGTCCAAGCCTGGAACAAACTCCCTATACTCATCCGCTCCATTTCCCACTCTCAATACTTTAAAAAAGAACTTAAACAGTATCTTCTCAACACTAAGACTTGCCCCTGCCATGCCCCAACCTAGGCTAATAACCACTCCTATCTCCACTATATGTTAAAATGTTCCAAATGATTTATACTTCATTTTGGATAGTTTATTTAATTGATTAGCCACTTTGCATTCAGTGTTAAATTTCAAGCTTACTTTACTCCCTTTTGTATACTCTACCCTCTACTATACTGAAGTACAAATCTTTTAATTGTACAGGAATTTTTAATTAATATTCTTGTTTGAGAGTCATGTTTATTGCATTATTTTTTTGTAACCTGGAGCTTTCCTCCACAGGTCTCCACTGAAAATGGGTTATTAGCCCAGTTGGACTAACCCAGTTAACAAATGTCAATAAAATAAAAAAATAAATAAATGTACTATACAATTGTGGAAGTCACAACGATTGTTCCATACTCTTCAATATGTCTACTGACAGATGTATTGGAAATACAACTATCTTTACAGCTGTCATAGTGTAGTGGTTAACTGTTGTGACTATAGTGTTCAGGGTCCTTTGTTCAAGGGCTGTCTATTTTGTTGCTGGGTAGAACAAGTGCTGTTGGATACAGAGTGGTGAAGGCAGGTTTGAGCAGCTTTAAGCTCGTTCGTGTGGGTTTGCACAAAGCAATGTGGTGCTAACGTATGGTTAAGCATACAGGCACTTTCACCATGTAGGCTTTGCTAACCAGTGCACAAATCTACTTAGCTGTTACATTGCAGCAATGCTGACACCTGCTAAGCATGGCTCAACCCAAGTAACCTGTGCTCACATCCCAGTCTGCTAATATAGTAGGGTAATGACATCTGTAATAGATGTATGTAATGCCATGTACATAACATCTGTCTATGTGCTGTCAGTACAGTAGCAAGGGGTGTGAGTGTCATGTCTGGGACACTTGAGTATATATGACCTGTGCAACACTCTAATCTGTGTGAATATGTTACATACAAGGGTAGTATCCCAGGTTATGTGCCATCACACTGGCATGTAGTGTATCATGCCATTACTACTGTTGACAGTGCTTTCTCAAGCAAGAGTAGATTGCTAATTGTAGTACTGGCAACAAGTACCCCTGCATGCATAGATGGACTCTGAGTCCTCACTGTCATGTTCCTGGTGTGTGAGCTGTGTCACAGTCTATATTTCTTACTTGATAATGATCTGATATATGGAAATTTACTGTAGACTACTGTCTGTATAGCATGTGTCAGTGAGGTCTGCCAACATGTAGTAATGGCAGAAATATTGGTGTCAGACATATGTCAACACATTCATCCTACTGCATAGCTAGTTGGAAAGCTGATATCTGTCAGTCCCTGTACAGATGTGAAAATGTCAGGTATCCAGCTTGGATATGTACAGGCAACCTATGCTTGACTGACACTGACATGTCTGCCCAGCTGTGTTATAACTGGCACAGATAGGACACAACACCCTGTACGCACCACATGCCATGGGTACCTCCACTACACTACCACAGTCAACAGAACATGCTTGAGTACAGGTCTCCAACACAGACACAAACCATGTTTTGTAATACATATTGCATACATGTCAACTGGATCACCTCACCGGCCATTTGCAGGAGGCACCCAGAGGATTGGCTGATGCATGTCACTCTGACCTGAGGGTCACCACAGTGGTGTCTGTAGATAGATTGCCTGCTGACATATGGCAGGTGGCATGATACCACTGCACATATATCCCCTACACTTCCCATCTCTCCATGGACAATAGCCAGGTATACACCTATGACCATCTGCAGTGATGCACCTCAGTACTGAAAAATGTGTATATGTGCATTATTGAGGATATCAGTGTCTGTGTGTTAGTACACCTGTAGTTGGGAATATCATGAGGCCCTTCACACCCACCGCAACACTCATTACCATAGTTAGATGTGGCTGCTACTGTACCAGACATTACATGTACCCTGTTACGCTCCTCTCCCTAAAGGCTATCTGAGCCTTGCAGTACCAGCACAACACTGTTGTACAAATGGGTTGATAGGCATGGGATGCCCACTGAGTTCTGACAAGTGTGTGTATGTGTGCATGTGTGTATATCTGTTGGGTACAGCATTCCGAGGTCACATACTCCTATTACAATACCCATTGTCACACAGTATTATGGATAATGATGTTACTGCCCATGGGAGAGGCATGACAATGCATCATACTACTATGCCTGTGGCATGTGCATTAGATGCATATCCCTGTAGTACCTTTCTTGGGATGGGCAATGGGTTGTATTGCAGTCCTGATCAATGTGTGATGGTGGGTATGTCAGAGTGTCATCAGGGGTTCCAGTGCATACAATATCCACAGTGGGGTGTGGGTGCTGTGTACACTGTCATTACACCATGGTACTCATGATACATGTCCCATGTATCACTATATGGTGACCACTATCACCATCAACCATACAGGTAACTGATAACACTATCCAGCTCATTTATGCATGTGCTGTATGCAGCCTATCTGCAACACATTGGATACACTGACAAGTTAGTTAGCACTTATAGGCCCAGGTCTCTCATATGTGTGTCTGCCTGTTATGTGTCTGTTAATGTGTATATGATGGTATGTCACACTATGTATTGTCCATATACAACCATTACAGTCTCCATTACTATACTGTACATGCCTGGGGATGTTCTGCATGTAACATGTAACTTGGACCACACCTCTTCCTAAACACTGTGTGGTGTGTGCATTTAAAGCCACACACATCAGTAGCACTACATACCTAAGTAGGGATCTAGTCCCAGTGTTGCCAAGTAAGAGTGTGCGTGTATGTGGAGGGATCTACTACAGGTTGCTGAATATACATGTCCCAGGAGGTCACCTGTCCATGTGGCACAGGCAGTAACTGTTATACAGACCTGTGACATGTGTTCAACTGTACCCAGGATATGGCATAGCCATGGTGTCACCACAGTGCCATACCCCTTGTGAGATATGACAGCAGACCATCCTCCTGCTGACACATGTACACCTACAACACAAATAGATAACATTATGGAAACCACAATCACTCAGTGTTACTAACAGCTATAATGCATCATGGCTGGACAGCTACACTACCTGACATGTAAGCATTAAACATTACTGTTGACAATATGTTAGACAGCAGTACATTGGTACACTGTAGTACAGTCACCGTGTGCATCAGAACCATATTGGCGTATCCCTGCATCAATGTTATGGATGACAGGGATGTGGCACAGGTATCATCATATGAGCAGGGTGTGTTGTTGGTTTGCCAGAAACCTAGGTTGGGCCATATGTTTGACACCATGTGTGTGTGTGAGGGGTGTAAGTTGCTGATATGGGCGTGGTGATGCAGTGTGTGTAGGTATGGGATTGCCCTAGGTGTGTTGGTATAGTGAGTGGGTATGCATGCAAACAGTTCTATCATGTGGCTGCCCTATACACTTGTTTGTTGGACAGCTGCAGACCATACCTGGCAGGATGTACAGTTCACCACCTCCGGCCATGGACACATGGACTGTGCCTGCCATGGGTTCCATGGGCACATCCAGGTACAGGCCTCAATGTCCTACTCTCCCTTGATGATTTTATATGTCCGTTGGAACCAGGTCCCTCCTGGGAATGGCCAGGGACACATGCACATGGCCTGCTGTGGTGTGGTGTGGACAGCGCCCCCCTGCAGTGCTAGGGCTGGTACTGCCACTACGGGAGTGGCTTGGTGTCCTTGCATTACCACATCGACCGTCAGATGTTGGTGTTGCTGGCTTACATCCATGTGGCCATCACCCCACTCCCACCACATGTTCTAGCATGGACAATCCACGGTCAATGAGGCCCACCATCTATCCATGACCTTTGTATAATCACGGAGGGCACCTGTAAGTTCATGGATGTTGTCACTTACAGATGAGAAAGCAGCCCTCTGCAGCTTCAGACCTTGTCTAGTGTACAATTCCATAATTGCCTGCGCCTCCATGACAGTCTGAAAAATGCATCTGGTGGTACCAGTTGTGGAACTTCTGTCAGGGGCACGATGACCAGCAGCCCTCTCATGAGCACCCCAGAACATCTGCCTATGTGGTGCCCTACCAGACATCCGGCTATGCCTGCTGTGTCCAGACACAGCAGCCATAGATAACACACTCTCCTGTGCACTGCCACCAACCGCCAAATGTCCCTCTGCTATGGCCACTGATGAGGGAGTATCTATAGGCACTGTGACTGTGTGCAGGCATGGGGTGGATAACAGGGGGATGTCAAACAATGCCGCAGTTTCATCCTCTGGCAACCCCGCCTGTGCCTCAACACACCAATCATCATTTTTGGTGTCTGTATGGACACCAACATCAGATTACATGCAGGAGGGACCCTAACCCACCTCGCCACCTCTGAGTGGAAAACAAGAAATGCACTTTAAGACCGGTATGGCATTGCATAATAGTACACACATGTACACACACATGCACACACAGACACACACACACACACACACACACACACACACACACACACACACACACACACACACACACACACACACACAGAAATTCCACCATATTACCTACCTGACCCTGAGTTTACAAACTGTCCCAAGTTTATTCACTTAAGTTCCCCATCCTGCAACACACTTGGAAACATGCACTCATTAATACCACTCATTAACATATCATTCTTCTAAATGCCTAGACAAGTGATCACAACACATGATCTTTTACTCCATTACCTCTTTGGCTTGATTGGAGTAGGTTTTACAAGGACACACTGCTGTCATCCAGTGGTCACCCTGGGTATAGCCAGACATCATGAGCATGGCCCCCATATGTTAAGGGCTACTATGGTCACTCAATAATGTCATGCACTGGAGTGTCATACATAACTATTGCTCAGTAGATGCAAGATCTGTTGCTCAATCAGCTTATTATGTGGACAAAAGTAACATATGGATACACTCCCTGGTGTTGTCTAGTAATTCCCCAATGCATCTTTAGTGCTGCATACATGGGTAGTCATTCTCCTTTCTGCTGATTGCAATTTTAACAGTGTACCTGGTGTCTAGTTTCCCTCCCAATGGATGTTCCATGCTACAGACCTTATTATACTATCAGCTGTCCTGAGATTACATATCAGACAAGTATTCCTGGTGTCTCATGTGTCAGTCCATGTCCATGTACTGCACAATTCCAAAGGGAAGTACTGATGTATGAACAACCCCACAATCACACATGTGCATACATGGACACCCACACAAACACACATACACATGCACACACATATCCTACATGCATCAACCCCACTCCACTCCACCAGATTGCACTTACAGACAAAATAACCACACCCCAACACACAGAGACCTACAGGAGAGGTTGCACAAAGATAGTACACACAGACCTCCCATTACCCATCTGTCAACATGCATAACATATGGTACTCAACAGCATGCAGTGCAGCTATAGTCAATCCATGCTAGCAACAGTATACAGGTGTGTGATGCATGGGCTGTGTTAGTAGGTGATGCCCTATTCCTCTGGAAAACATTGCACCCATGTGCACAGTATTGCTGTGCACCTTTTCTGCACCCTGCTATGTACTGTGCACCATACCTCACAGGTGTACACATCATTGCTGAATGTGTATTACTGTATCAGTTATGTCTGCTGTAATGCTCACAGCCTCTATGTGTTTGTCCGACACAGACCTGGGATGATATATCGACAGATGTCATTTGTGAATGCCTGATGTCTGATTTACAAATGTCAACATCAGCGGTGCATGTATGACCAATACGATACTATTACACTGACAACTGTCAAACCTTACCATGGCTATGGGGAGTCTACACACCCTTATTGATATGACAACCTCTTCCTTGATATGCCATGGGACCACATCACTGCATATGTTAACATTACATGAGCCTGATGTGTGACATATGACCTGTACAATCAAATGCAGTGTCTAACAAATCTTTTAGTTGTGCTGATGCTGACAGTAATGCATACACTTCATGGGTCCATATGTGTGGAAGCCCTTATCATGACAGTTTGTTGCACCTACTGTTATGTGTACTACAGCAGTCACTATTCCTGGCAAGGGTATGCTACCATGGGCCATCTGCATTTGCCAGTATATCATCAGTCTGCCCTACACATATCCCCCATCTCTGCATGATTGCAAGGTCAATTCATGTGCACATCCCTTGGAGTTCACACACTACAATCACTATTGCTGTGGAGTCAGGGTTACATCTGTCACAGTTCCTGGCTCTGACTCTGTGCATATACGGCCATTCATAGCATCCTTAGGATCCCTGCTGCATTGCACTGATGTGTCAAGATGACACCCCCTCCCCACCTTCAGCCTTTTTGCAGATGCTTGACAACTATGGCCTACACATGTGTGTCAGTTTGCAGTGTCCCAAACACTGAACACCATTTGTAACAGCATAGTCCCAGCTAATGAATGGCAAACATACTGGTGTACACTGGCACTGGCACAGTACAGATGGGGATGGTGGGCCTGAAGTGGGCTGAGGCATTGGTTGTGCAGCACATGTATCTTACATGATACTGTCTGTAGGTTTCCAATGTGGTCATGGTACACCAGTACACATTGCAATGCATGACTTTTGGGGACCTCTTCTGTTATGCATGCACTACCTGTAGAGAGGTCTGGCTAATGTTTCCTGTGGTACAACTGTCACATCTGGTTACCCTAACCCATAGGCCACATATTTGCAGAGTCCAGGCAATTGCTGGCATAGGTATTGCACAGCCAGTACTTGCCAGACATTCCTGAAACCCCCTCAGTGTTGCAACATGTTACTAGGCAGCTTGCATGATCAGTTTGTTACATGTGACATCATCTGTCTTGGATGGCCATCTGTTTATTTCCTACATCATTCATGTCCCATACATCCTTGCTACATAAATGACTGTCTGCACTGTTTGCCATGGTATATGCAGTGGTTAGGTATGGCTACAAGTCCAGCTCATGGGTGCTACCTGTTAGGTGTGGGGCCCACGCCATGTCATGTAAGATGTGTGCAAGCCATGGCTGCCTCTGTTGCAGGTAAGTGGACACATTTGAAGGCCAAATGTCTGGGACAGCAAACCAATATGTGGTGTGACATTGTGGACGTGTATTTGCTGAAAGGTGCATTTCAATGACAAATGCATGCAGTCAGTACCTCAACAGCTGTTTCTACTATATTTTATCTAGAGTGTGTGCATACATATGCTTCCAGTGTTTGCGAAGGTATGTATTCCCCATATTTACTGCCCTAACCTATGATTCCATATTACACACTCATTGCTCATGTTGGGACCACATTGCAGATTTTAAGGGCTGTAGACTGCAGTATTATGATATGCCATAGTGTAGATCTCTAACAGTTGGCATTGTAATACTGGTATATACACTGTTGTAGCACTGTATAAGGGTGATGTTTCACACATGTCCCTACTGTAGGCCAGTTGGCCCACCATTATGTTTATCTCTGTGGGCACATTTTGCAATGACCGGATGTCAGTTATATTGCAGGTGTCTGACATACCCTTCAGATACACCATCATGGTCACCACTGTGATGCAGTGCAGTTAACAGCAACAATATGTGAATATCTATGGCATGCATTATGGGTAGGTGTGTTAGATGTGTGCATGGAATATACCATAGCCATAACACGACCAGTGTATTATACGTTCATAGGTTCATAGGTTTATACTAGACTAACTGCCCTTGTGGGCCATTATGAGTCTAGTCAATTACCCCAAGCGAGAATTAAACCATGCACCTTGTGTCTGTAAGGTAAACACCTTAACCATTAAGTCAACCTCCCACCTCTTGGCAAGCATGAACATAAACCATACTCATCAGCTACAGGCTGCTGCCTTGGAGGTGCCAACATAAGTTTGTGAGAGATGTGATGTCAGTAGCCACAACTGTGCTATTGGTACAGGTTGGGTGCAGCATCACAGTGCATCAACAGTACAAGTCCACAATACTACAGCTTATGCACATCTGTTTATTACTATTATGCAGCAGCAGACTTATATATATATATATATATATATATATATATATATATATATATATATATATATATATATATATGTCATCTCACATATGGATGTACAGATGCAGATGGATATGCAGCAGTGGTCTACTGATGTGCCCTGTGGTCTTACCTGCACGCTCCTTTGCCAGTGTGTGTGGGTAGCACCCACCTCCACTATACTATCCACCAGTTGTGTGTGTGAGCAGGCAGGTGCCACAAGGCTGGCGAAGAGCTCCTCAAGATGTGTCAGGGGAGATGGATGGCATGATCTCCCCCTGTTGCAAGGTGATCCCTTGGACTGCAGCAGCATGCCGACGGGCATTGCGAAGCAGGTCACTGCAATGATGCTGGACCTGCTCATAACTGCGGTTATGCAGGCCGACATCATTGACCCTGTGGACTAGATCATTCCACAGGATGGTCCATTCCTGTTGCTCATGGACTGTTATGCCAAACAGCATCTGGTAGTGCTGCACCAGGTGTGTGATAATGACCTCATTTTCATCCACTGAATAGACAGGTAGTCTGCCATGTGACATCTTGCCTGAAAGACATAAAGATGGAAACAGGGTTGAGCAACTCATACAGCAAGGTTACCATAGTTCTTAATATACATCTCTGTCTCCCCCCACCATATCTGCAACAACATACTGTTCACACAACACAACAGGTATGGCTACAGCTTACCTACCATTGAGAAATATATCATATTATACCACACTTTGTGCTATGTGTTTGTAGCCATGTTCCCTGTGGCGACACTATCATTGCTGGTCTTTTGCGGACAATGTCACCTGCATGCCATTGTAAGGGCCACTATGGTTCCATATATGCATGTGGTCTGTTTGCTGTGTGATTGCTGCACATCTGTTGTTATGTATTATTGAGGATATCTATGCATGCTGTGGGACATGATCCGGGAACGTGTGGACTATTACTACCCACACATATTCTATAACAGTGACACTAAAGCATGTTTGGAGAACAGTTGCCAGAAGAGCCACCTCTCCCACCTCATCTGGCCATGTTCCAGGCCACATCACATGTGGGACACACCCTGGGACCTCCTCATCTACTGGTCCTGCACTGCCTTCAGGTGGAACCACCACAGGGGATGGTGTCCCCCCCAGGGGCACACACAGACATGATCCTGTCACTCAAGGTCAGGTCCAGAGTGTGGTGCATAGGGAGCTCCATAGAGACTTGGGGGATGTACTACTGCACCTTGAGGCCCTCAATACACAATCACAGGGTCCACATGCTCCTCCTGCTCAGCCTCCAGCCCAGGCACCTTCAGGGCCGTGAAGCTGCTGTTGTGACTGGCAATGGATGGGGCTCATGGGGCTTCGACATCGCAGATGACCCTCACCATCCAGGGTGTTTACCCACCACATGTGTCTTATACCACCCCTGTAGACTGTCTTCTTTATCCACCAACCCAACCCACCTCCACAAATATACCTGCTATCCTTCCCCAAATTCCCAATCCCACCTTCACAGACAAGGGCAATGTGGTCGCAAAAAGGGGTTCACATGTGACATTACCGTCCATGTTACACACACTTACTACTGTATATATATATATATATATATATATATATATATATATATATATATATATATATATATATATATATATATATATACACACACACACACACACACACACACATATTCATAAATACATATATATATTTCTACATATATATATATATATATATATATATATATATATATATATATATATATATATATATGTGTATGGGGTACATTCAGACATCAGGTCCACAATCTCTAATTCTCCTTCCTGCACAGCTGCACTGTTCTGCCTTGCTACAACACAGACAGGTGCCACATATGGACACAGCCTAACATTAGGGGGGGTATATAAAGGGACAGATTGCAGGTAAGCCTATTACACACCTATGGCATTTCAGCATGCTATATTACACGTTAACTTGAGTGCCCTGCAAGTGGTGGGCTCTGGAGCCCACATGTCCATCATTATGGCATTACTTCCACCACCAGCTATTGGCCAAAGTAATATACATGTTTTCAATTGTACAATACACACTATGATGGCTTACATCTTGTCAGTCAGTGCTGCATTGCACAGTTGATGGGTATGGCTCACTACTCACAGGGACAGACACTATCGTCCATAGCAGTTGTTTAGCTGGACATCATTACAACAATAACACCTGATGGCACATATATATCATTCCACATCATCTATCCCATTATTATGGACCAAGTATTACAGTCAATTACATGCATATATACGTCACATACCTGTTGTGGGAATGATGTCTGTTCTGGATAGTTTGCTTGAATTTTTTATTTTGTGGGTTTTTTCCTTTGCCTTTGGCTTGGCCTTTAGCTTTCTTTCTTTCAATCACTCACTCACTCTCTCTCCCTCTCTATCTATCTATCTATCTATCTATCTATCTATCTATCTATCTATACAACTATCTCATTCTCTCCAGTAAATGGATTGAGCTGCTTTGAATAGATTGCAGCATGGCTTTTGTAGGTGATGCACATGATCAGGTGATGGTATCTGCACCAATAAGTGTCCTCCACTTGCTCCCTGCATGCAGTATGCTGTGTAGTATTTCCAATTACCAGTGTCATGGCAACCCACTACTATAAATCCCTACATCATGTGGGCATGGTCCCTTTACCTTTCCTGTATGGTGGACATCCTTCCTGTGGGTGGGCAGCAGTGTTACAGACAGCAGGTAGCAATACCTCTTATAAGAAGACTTGCAGACTCAGGCCAGCTACATATTTGTATAAGGTTCCAGAATTACAGACAGAGTGTTAGTGGTGTTGTTATATGCATTGTATAGCACCAATGTTACAGGGTTTGTGTGTACATACTAGTTTAACATGGAATGTAGTCTGTCTGCACAGCTCTCAACTATGGGCCTATCCACATGATGGCCAGAGGTGTGCTTGTTATCTTTTGTCTGTCCACCACACAGGTCTTGTGTCAGATATATAACTGGCAGTGTGTGTGTTGAGTGCTATCAGTACATGGCTATGTCCATTTGTGTTTCTTTCTTCATATTCCTGACTAAGAGTATGTTGCAGACTATCCTGTAACACCAGCAACTTGCTCAGTGTATCACAACACTAATTCACATATGGGCCTGTGTTCCGGTCTCTGTCCTCCACCTACATACCAGGCTTTGTCCATATGAAATGCAGTAAGGGGTTGTTAAGTAGTGGCCTGTGATTATGTCATGCTGCCATTCTTGAAATCATTGTAGTACTTTTGTGGCCCCCACACATATTGTGGGGTTGGGTCCATATATATGTGGGCTTCATCTGCACAAAACATGTGTTCCCTTCTGCAGTCCAGAGGTCAGTGCATATATGTATATATATATATATATATATATATATATATATATATATATATATATATATATATATATATATATATATATATATATATATATATATATATATATATATATATATATGTATATATATATATTCTATATATGTATGTAGAATATATATATATATATATATATATATATACATACATATATAGAATATATACATACATATATATACATATATAGAATATATAGATACAGATATAAATATATATACATATACACACACATACATCATCATGTATAAATACATTTCCTATACTCTTGAATGACTGTGCTGGATGATATGTTTGGGGAAACATTAGAGTTATGTATATCTGACATGGCTTAGTGGTAAATCACTTTGGCTATGGTGTGCAGAGTCCTGTGCTCAAGCTTCGTGGAGGCTGTTTATTTTGTTGCTGGTCAGAATAAGGGCTGTTGGATACAGAGTGATTAAGGCACTTTTAAGCAATTGTAAGTGGGTTTGTGTGAGTTTGCGTGACGGTAAGTACTGCTATCTTCCGGTTACAGTTTCTTATACTGATTTAGCTTCTCAGTTGCTTACCCTGTGTAGACATTGCTTACCCCCATGCAAACAAGTTTAATCTCAATTACTGCTGCTTAAAAGTGCTTACTCCCACTTACTCCCTCGCTAATTTCTTTAAAAGAAATGAAAAAAGATTGATAAGAAAGTGGTGAAAAAGGGGCACAAAGAGGGAAAAACAGTAGAGAAAATAGCTAGGGATGTGCAGGACAGGTGTAGGTAAGGTCCATAGTTGCTCATTTCTTCTACAGCAACAGCTGTGCATATACACTGAATTTGGAGATAGATTTGGACACTCAAACCCCTGAGAGAGGGGTGAGGACAACAATAATATATTGTGAAGCCAATTAGACCAGATTACATGTCCAGTAGACATGTGTGTGAAATGGACAGCTATGTATGGGGTGAGATTTTTTTTTTTTTTTGGGAACAGATTGCCCTTTTTTTTCAGGTGAGAGTGGGATGTTAGGAAGGGATAATAAGTATATTTGGGGAGATAGGGTGGGTAGGATAACAGACAAGATAGCATACTGGAGCAGTATATGACACATGTGGGGGGGAGTAATCACCTTGATGGGGAGGGGTGTTTGGAAATCGGAACCCCCTAGTGGATACAGTGGGACTGAGGTCCCCACCCATGGGCAGTCACCACTGCACCTTCACAGCTCCGAAGCTGGCTGTGCTGGGGGCTGAGTAGGAGGACCAGGCTGACCCTCTAGTTGCAACATGCAGCCCTCAAGCTGGTGTAGCAGATCTCCAAACTCCCTGCAGAGCTTGGTACGCACCACACCCTGCACCTGGTGATGGGTGACAGTGTCCTGTCGATGCCCACTCCCAGGGGGGGGGTGAGCCCCATCCCCTGAGGTGGTTCCACCCGAAAGTGGTGCAGGTCCAGCAGACGCAGAGGTCCTGGGCTGGACCCCAGATGTGCTGGTGCCTGGTGTCACTTGTGCTGGTGCCCGGTGTCATGGCCAGATGAGGTGGGACAGGCGGGTCTGCTGGGACCAGCCTTCTCAAACGTGCTATGGTGTTTCAATTTTACAACATATGTGGGTTAGTAATAGACAACACATTCCAGGATTAGGTATAACAGTATGCATAGATATTCCCATTAACCCAAACACCAGATATGAAACAGTTGCATAGCAAACAGAACACATGCATATATGGAACCACAGTGGCCATTACAACAGCATGCAGGTACATTGATGGCAGCATGCCACCAATGTGGGAGTATTTCAACATGGCACATACAGAGAAACAAATTTAAATATTTATCAAACAATAGAATATATGTCCCAACAGTAGATTTAATGGAGCACATAATGATTGAGTTGTATATTTAGTTTATTGTTGCATATATGGTGGGGGGAGAGAAAGACATCAATTAACAACTAGTATATTCCTGTAGTTCTCATTACTTTCCTAGTCAGAGCTGTGATCTGTACCTTACAGGTATTAGTACACTACCCTATGGCCTTAGTTTGGACAGTGGTATGGTGTAGACAACTATATATGTGAACTGAGTTTTACCTGCAGTATACACCTCTTACCTGGGATACCTATGGAGGTGCTGTTTGTTAACACTACCTAACTGTTTCTACACATATTCCCAGATTTCAAGTTGATGTTATGCACATACCTGTCCATCTCTTGGTCTGGGCATGTCTTGACCACATGCAGGTGAACTGGGACATATTTTGACTATTGCCCTCTTAAACCTTTGGTGAGTTGTCCAATGACAGGTTTGTTTTCATTGACATTTTCCAAATATGTACAGGCCTGACAGTCAGTTATATGACATGAAATGCTGCCTACATGTCAGAGATTAGCACACTGATATGCCAGGGGGACAGGGTAACAGCCAGCAGATATGGGCTGATTAACTGGACAATCTGGACAATTCTGTACACTTGTGGGGTATAATTTTGCATACAGCTTACTACCACTCCCAGGATTCAAACCATGGCTGTGTCTACTAAAATAAAACAGTGTCCATCACAGCTGAGTGCGCTATATACTTATTGCTGTGTATCTCTTCTCTGATTTCTATCTATAAGTCTCCTGTGGTTTTACAATCTGACCTTGTAATTACAACATTCTTATACAGGATTTCCTAGACAGTTTTATTATGTAGCACAATGTGGTGACAGTAATGAGTAATACCTTATTATTCAGAGCAGCTGCAACACCAACAATGCCATACAATACCAGAGTAAACAGTACAATTACAGGATATGAATCTTTTATTTCTAGGCACAGTTTTCGTATCTGACAGACCTGTGGGGACAATGTTTGTTAGCACTACCTGAATGTTGCCACACATATTACCAGATTCCACATTAGTATTATGCACATATGTCTCACTCTGTTATAACACACATTCTGGTCACAGCTTCACAACATGGGGGTGGAGATGGGACATACTTGGCTTATTACTCTCATAACATTTTGGAGAGCTGCTAGAGTAACAGATTTGTTCTTATAGATGTCTGACAATCAGTTGTATTTCTTATTTGCTGCCTAAATGTCTGGGATCATCCCACTGATTTGCCAGGGAGACAGGGTGACAGGCAGCAGATATGGGCCAATTAACTGGGCATTCTGGACATTTCTGGACAGTTGTGGGATATGATTCTGCATACAGCCTACTACCACTCCCAGGATTCGAACCATGGCTGTGTGTGCTAAAAATGCAACAGTTCACGTCTCAGTTGAGTGTGCTATTTGGATTATGTTGTCTATCTTTTTACTGTTTTCTGTCTAAGTCTCTCTCAGTTGTACTATATGACCTCTTGTGATTACAACAGTCATATAGAGACATTCCTACACATTTTATTTATGTAGCACAGTGTGGGTAACAGTGATTAATACAACAGTACTATTAAGAGATTGCAACCCTACATTACCATATGATACCACAGTAAACACATGCAGTCTAGCAGTTAGACCTTTATTGTCAGGCTATTATGCTTTTATTTACATACAACCTATATGAGACTCTTCTTGCCATATTCGCTGGTGCATGCAGTACATGCCTTAAACAATACAGGTTTTATACAGGCGATTAACTTTCTACTATTTTTAGATTTATTTCCTATGACAGTACATGCAAGAGTATTACTAATGTGCCTCGTGTAGCAACCGCTGCAATCTATAGGCATGGGCTTCCTGGTTCGCAGCCTGCTCATCTGCCACTGTGAAAGACTTAAGAGGAATATTTAGCCATACCTATCCATAATATACATGAGCTGGCAATTATTAAACAGGTAGCGAACTGATACTTACACACAGCTGGGGCATCCCCCGTCTTCCTAACCTCTTGGATCCACTGATCCAAGTGATCCCTCTTTCTCCACTTCAGGTCGGCATAGTGATGTCTGACCTGCTCACCAGTTTGAGGTATGCCAGTGGCACTGGTGAGGTCACAGGTGAGATGATCCCAGGCTTCCACTTTGTATTGGGAACCCTGGTACTAACCCTGCAGCAGTCTCTGGTCATGGTCTTTAACAAGGAGTCCTGCCATGACTCTGGACGCCTGGATGCACCAGAGCTGCACCCAAAAGTGCACACCCTCTCCCATACCAGTCATAGTGCCTACAGGAGAAAGCTGCAACCAGTTATGAGATGTATTCCCACCTGATGGGTTTAAATAGGGCCGATTTCCCGCACTTTGCTGTGATTGGATGGTTTTGAAAATGCTAAGCTATGGGCAAACCTGCTTTCCTGAGGATGGCATTGCTTAAAGTGGTATACCATTGGGCAAACTGATTTAGCTGGCCTATACACATTACTTACACCTCCTAAGCTGGGCTGTGCAATGATTAGCGTTGCTTAATTTTTAATTTGCATACTATTTGCTGTTTGGCATTGATTTATTATTCATTACATGTTATATATGTGTTTGGGATCCATGATTCATGTGTATGTATACTGTATGGGGTCCTTCTTTATTAGGGAATTTCAACACTTTATTACAATGACACCTCACATCTGGGCTTAATACAGTACTCCATTTCACATATTTATGTTATGTAGTAGGTTATACAACATAAAACTGTATATAGATTCCTTTCACATGTTAAGTTTGATTTTCCTATAGTGAGGATCTGTTTGGTGATGCCACGATCTTATGTACTGCTGTGATGGCTTAGTGGTTAACTACTGTGACTATAGTGTACAGGGTTTTGGGTTCACAACCTGCAAGGGTTGTTTATTTTGTTTCTGGCCAGAACAGCGGCTTTTGCATACAGAGTGATTAAGGTACCTTTAAGCAATTGTAAGTGGCTTTACATGGGTTTGCGCAAAGGTAAGCTTACCCCCATACAAACGGGCTTAAACCCGCTTACTGCTGCTTAAATATGCTTACTCTTGCTTAATAGTGCTTACTCCCACTTAACTTCACACTAATTTAGACAGCAATATAAAATTGTTCTTGGGAAGGTGGTGGATTTGGGCACTCACTTGATTTATCATTCATTACACATTGTACCTTTGATTTGTATCCCTGATGTGTACATATGCTGTATGGGGCACCTGTGTTTATCTGTGGATTTTACAACATTATGACAATGACACCTCACATCTGCATTTAATGCAGTACTCCAGTTCACAAATATATGTTATTTAGTAGGTTATTTACCAAAAAATATTGGTCATAAAGTGATTTGACATGGAAAATGGAATGTACTGGAGTGAGACTCGAACTGGAAATGACAGCTCGTAAAGCGAATGCTCTGCCCACTACACTATTGCAGTACTGCTTCATTTGCATATATCTTGATATTTATCCTCTTGTGCCATTTAAGCTGCAATAAATATAGCTGTTTGATAAAAAGAAATTAGCTTGTTTATATTTTATATTTTAACTATTGCTCATAAACTTGGGGGATGTTGCTGGGGGTATGCAAACACCTATGAGCAGTCTCACTCACTCTTATTGCTAACCTGCTGTTCTTGCTTGCAGGGGCATGAATATTCTGAGAGCTCTGCTCTCAGACATGCCCCCTGCACTCATACACACTCCGTGTCCATTTAGGAGCTCAGGTAGCATGCCTTCATTAATATGTTTGGCACACTGCCATGCTGCTCCTAGAAGGCCGCTTCTGTGCAGGACTAACAAACGTTTTAAAAATATGTTAAGACATGTTTCCGTTTTTTAAAAGAAATGCAAGTAAATGTATAACCTATCCATGATGAAGCAATGTTCACAGGTATTGTGAATTGCATGATGGATGCTCTTATTGTGATAAACTTTTCCATTCCCGAATTCATTCTTATGTAGAGTAATATCTCCAGCTACTCTAAATATGTAGGGAAATTGGCATGCTTTGGCTGACCGATCAACTGACTATATTTTGGTGGAAGTTTCCTATTTTTAAGACTGATTTGGGATGTCCCTACTTTCTGATTTATCTCTTCACACAATTTTCTGAATCCCTCTCATCACATGTAATTTTTGAAATTGTCTAGTATACAGAAAACTATAACCACATGACCAACACACTAGTGGTGACAGATTTTATACACAGTCTCTTTGATAATATGCTTATCTTTTTCCATCAGTTTTGTATATTTCTGTTTTTTAAATCTGTTCCTGAATGGTATCCCACATTCCTTCCGGAACCAAGAGGATTTATTGCTATTTGGTATTTACATTTTATACTAATTAGATGTCCAGCTTTTTAGCTGGATGTTCCTATTTTTCAGTGTTTTTTTTTCCCTATTTTCAATGTATAAAGGTTGAGAAGTATAAGCCAAGAAGTTATCAGGTGTCAGGATTTATGTTTCTGCAAAAACACATTAAAATATTTCAAGTACTTAATAATTACAATAAAATTTGAATAGGACAATGTTTGCATTGAGTCATATTTGCACTCATTAAGTGAAGGAAGAAAAGTGGTTTAAGAATTCAAAGCTATAAATATCTTATTTACTAAGTGCTCTAGAAAGCAATCCAGGAAATCATGGTATTTGTGATGTATTCTGATATCTATTATTTTTTTGTACTTAGAATTCTTTATAGTGTGTTTTAACATTTTGCAGGTACTGCCATGAGTCTTTTTTGCTAGTGTCGCATTCTGAGTATTCAAATGTGGTTAGAAAAAATGCACCCCAGTAATAGAAAATATTAAATCTGCGGTTGGCAGTATGCAAGCTTCGCAGCAAAGAAGTGTAGGATAGAGGTCATTGCAGGCCAGGTAGCTAAGAGCCAGTCAGTCACCACACCACACTAGCTACCTACACTCTTCAGTAGCTGCTGGTTTCATACTTTTGTGAAACCAGCAGTAATGCTTCCAGTATATGTTAGGGTAGTTGAAGTCACCCAATATAATGGTGTTTGGAGAGACCTTCATATTTTCCAGTGTTCTCAGGAAGGTCGAGTGGGGTTCCTGGGTTTGGGAGGGTGGTCTGTAGCAGGCTATAAACTGGAAGGCAGTTTTACCCACTGTTAGTTGCACATGGATAGTCTCTGATGCTTCATGCTTTGCCACCAACCTGGAGGTGTGGGTATCTTTGATGAATATCGATACTCCCCTTCCTTTTGTGGTTCGGTCCAAGTTTTGGGGACGAAAAGCATGGTATGAGGTATAACCTGGTAGTGCTGGGGTGTTCTCGGGAGCCCTGAACCAGGTTTCTTTTACTGCACAGATATCGATGTTCTCTATGCTAAGGAGACACCCAAATGAGAAAAACTGGCTCCAATGCAGGAATCCACTTGAATGAAAGATTTGTTATCAACCACCATGTAGATAGAAAAGACAATGAGGCACAAACCAGGAACTCGATGCAGATACAAAATACTTGATGCAGATATAAATAAAAAGAATTTATTCCAAAGACAAACACACCAACTGAGTGCTTTCACCAGATAAACTGGCTTCTTCAGAGTCATAAAAACAAAGGCCAGCATCACAACAAGTTTCAGCAAATGAGCCCGAGGAGAAAGGGGAGAAATTATTAGCTGAACTTTTTGCTTGTGAACATTTTGTTAATTTTGAAATATGCAAAGATATTGATGCTTTATTTGTTGTTGACAACTTACGAGACAACATTTTTTATGATGAGTGTGTAAAGGGGGGGTCCAACGATCAGGTTACAATAAGTACACTAGCATCCCCTTCCAGAAACAGCGTTGTTGACGACGACGTAGGTAATGAGATTTTACATCATAACATGCAGTACGGGATTGTCAGTGCTGTAGTTGAAGGGTATACATCTACATTGGTCAGTACTGGTAGTATGGAACTTCCTGAGGTCAACATTTCATTTAACATGAGTCAGGATGTGTCCAGATTAGATGGGTGTGAAATGAATGTGGAGGATGATACACTGGTTAATGAGGTATGTACACCATTTGGAGGGATGAAACACAGCATAACTAAAGCAAAAGGATTCATTATATACAATTACACTGACCTTGTACTAAATGAATCACATTTCCAGTTGTTCAGTAGAGGTGACAAATTTATACCAAGTCACAGGGCTGATTTAACACAGTTATTAAAAAATCTTAAATTGTATGTGAGAGAATTAAATTTAAAGCTACACTTTCATGAGTCGGGCCCTGGTACTGTTGTGCAGGACAAAGGGCAGAGGACTAGAATACTTAAAAGGAAGAGTACTTTTATGCCACTTCCCAACAAGGAATTGAGTATTTTTGAAAACATAGTTGAATATGAATTGAGGAAAATTTGTGCACAAAAAACTAGGTATAGTGACAATTTGACCAAGGATGAAAGAACTATACTTCATGAATTTAATTCATCTGGGCAGTACAGGTGCATGAGACCTGATAAGGGTGGGGGGATGGTAATCATGCAAAACATCGATTATACCTGCCAAATCATGAAAGTATTAAGTGATGACAGTACATACAATAGGGTGTCTATGCATGAGGTGAACGTAGCTTATCAGAAAATTGACATGTACCTTTTGGATGCTTTATATCAAGGCATAATTAATGAGGTGGAATATAATTACCTTTTAGTAAAATTCCCTAAAATACCAAAATATTTTTTGGAATACCAAAGGTGCATAAGGGAACTGAACATTAGCAGTTCCGACCTATTGTTTTTGCCAAGGGTTCAAAAACTGAACCTTTGGCAGCATTTGTTGGCCATTATTGTAAAAAAGCCTTATTGGATGCAGGGCACATATTGAAGGACTCGTGGCATTGCCTTGAAAGACTGAATTTGGTTGATTGTTCTGATATGGAAAACTTTGTTTTTTTGACAATTGATGTCATCAATTTGTTCTCTGTAATTCCGCATCAAAGTGGTCTTGAATTGTTTTATGACAGTTTATTATCTAGTCCTAGTTTTGACTTAGAAAAATTGGAGATTTGTCACGGGTTGATGGAACTCGTTTTAGAAAATAACTTCCTATCATTTGAAGGAGAAATGTACAAACAGCAAACTGGGGTAGCAATGGGGGCCCGCTGTGCCCCAGTTTTTGTGAATTTAGTCCTTCTGGCTTGGGAAAAAGCACACATTTTTGGTTCTGGTTTCACTGAAAACATTTTACTTCACAATAGATTCCTTGATGACGTGTTAATCCTTTGGCAGGGGGATGAAAATAGTGTTGAGGAATTTATGGTGTATTTGAACAATAGTTCTGGGTTTCTTAAATTTACTTACAACTGGAGTCAGGATTATGCCAATTATTTGGACATTAGGATCTACAAGAGTAGTACGGGTCTTAACAGTAATATTTACAGGAAACCTAGTTATGCAAATTCTATGTTACACTTTGCAAGTTGTCACCCATTGCATCAAAGAAAAGGTTTGGTGAAGGGCCAGATGGTTCGCTTATCGAGGTTGATTAGTGAGGACACGACATTCAAAAATGAGATATACACGCTCATAGGTTTATTCCTCGAAAGGGGTTATCCGCTAGCATTGTTAATCAAAAGCAAAAGAGAGGTTTATAAAAAAAGGAACAGCAAATACACCCCAATTTTGAAAACTACAGTCACTCCGTCACATCAAGTCAACGTGAACAAGGAAACTGTAGGTGACAATACTGTTGGGGTTGGTCCTACATTTGTTTTGAAGTACAATAAAGCCTCATTTGACATATGTACAAGTCTGAGGGGACTTTGGAACCATTTTTTGAGTAGGGATATGAGAGTAATTTTGGGTAACACCCCTGCTATTGTTTTCAGCAGGGGGCCTAACTTGAAAAGCATTCTAGAAAGGAATGAGAATGGTTACAGACGATCTCTCATGAGCAAATGTGGTTGTTGTAAATGGTGTAGGTTTATAGCCGAAGGGGCTTATCTCTCTATAGCTAGTTTTGGGCGTACGATTGCTTGCCCTGGATTATGTAGTTGCAAGACTAGAAATTGTGTCTATATAGCTACTTGTATGTCAATCGACGCATTTTACGTTGGCATGACTACGAGAAGTTTAAAAGAAAGAATCAGAGAACATTTTGGTTCTATCAGAAGAAGGGATGAACACAATGCACTTTTCATACACTCTAAGGGGTGTCATGATTTCAAAAAATTTTTATTTTTTGTAGTTGACGGTCAAATCAAGTTACCATTGTGATATCAATAATTATGTAGCACTACGTGAAATGGAGTGGCAGATTAGATTGAATGCCACAAAATTTCCTGGGATCAATGAGAGTATTTCTCTAAAACCCTTACTGAAATATAGGGCTAATTTTATATAAAATATACAAAATATTCAAAATATTTCAAACATGTAAAATTCTGACCACTTTAAATATTCTGATAACTTCAACAACTTTTTCTTCTTTTTTGTCAGAAGTTATAGGGTAAATGTTTTTACAATACTTACGAATAATCTATTTTGTAAGTAATTCAAAACAATATTACACACTATTTTCTGTTAATGCTTGTTGTTTGGAACGTAATACTGTTTTAGAAAAATGGTATTTTAAAAGTGTGGTTTGTGCTATTCAGAGCAGAAAAATGTTCAGTAGTTCAACATTCTAACAGATTGTTGTAACAGGTTGTTTTAATCAACATTTATCAATTGAATAATTGACAATTTGAATAGTATTTAAGAACAGCATGCTGGGTGTGTTTTTTATGACTCTGAAGAAGCCAGTTTATCTGGTGAAAGCGCTCAGTCGGTGTGTTTGTCTTTGGAATAAATTATTTTTATTTATATCTGCATCGAGTATTTTATATCTGCATTGAGTTCCTGGTTTGTGCCTCATTGTCTTTTCTCTCTACACGGTGGTTGATAACAAATATTTCATTCTATGCTAAGGAGAGTTTCAAGTACATGCATCTTGAGGTTTAGACTTCTGGCGTTGAGTAGCATTACTCTTAGTTTCTTATCCCTTGTGATACCTATGGAGGTGGGTTTGTCTTTTGTGCCTTGCCTAAAAAAGGCACAATGGGGGTAGCAAGAGCCTTTGCCAATATCCAAAAGCCCAGGGGTGACAGGTGCAAGCCGTCCCTAGTGTAGCATCGTGGCTTGTCGAGCATATCATCCCAGGCTGACAGGCATTGGATCCCCTTTGAATGACACCAGTACTTAAGCCAATTGTTGAAATTGATCATCTTGTCTTCATATTGTGGCATCATTCTTGGTGAGGGTAAGATGCTACTCAAGGTCAGAGTCATACCGCCTGGGCTACATGCTCAGAGAGCTCCTCTATGTCTCTTTTCATGCAGTCCAGGGAGGTACGTCTCAGGTCATTCACACCAGCATGGACAATGACTGAGTCATATTTGTACTTGCCTTGGAGTGACCTGAGTGCTTGTGTTATGTGGCGGATCCTAGCACCTGACAGGCTGCTCACCGTGACCTTCTCCTTGTTCAGCCTGGTGAGTGGAACGTCAGTGTGTCTGACGATAGAGTCACCTATTACAAGTGTATCAGGTGTGTTGTTTAGCCTTAAGGGCTGTGACTGTTCGGCACACTGGCTTTGTGAGATATGTGTTGCACGTGTTTTGTTTTGGGGTAGCGGTTGCTTAGGTGTCTGCCTTGGAGGTCTCTGCTGCTTAGGCAGATCTTTATTTAGAGCCTCTGAGTATGTTTTTGTGTGATTATGTGTTTGGTTTGCTGTCGTGGTAGGTCTATGTGAGATTGGAATTGTAGTGAGTGTGGTTTCCTTCTCCTCCTGACTGGTTATGCCAGTACTGAGTTGAGAGAGCTTAGCCTCCAGTTTGGCTATATGGTTGCATCTCTCACATGTGTTGGAATTTGTTGGGAGGAGGAGAGGGTTGTCTGTGTACATGAGGCAGTTGTAACATTGTCTCAAGATTCCCAGGTTCACCAGCTGGACCAGAGAGGAGCTTGACAACTGACCTTTGGACATGCTAGAATAATATTGGGAATTCCTTTATAATTGAAAACAAGGGCCAATGGGGAGTGAGGGTGTAGTGCTTTTAATTTTTAGTGCTGACTTATATAATTGCTTTAGTGAGCAACTGCCAGGTAACTTAAGTGCAATGTGTTACAGGTAACTTAAATGCAAAAACGACAAACAGTGACTTTCTTTCAAGTGAAACAAGGAAATAAGCACAGTAAGCAATGCAGATATCACTAGGGATCCACAGAAGCGCTGAGAAGCCACGTTTTAGGTGAATTAGCGTTCCAGGGAAATAACAAGCAAACAAACAATAAGCATACAAACAAAGCTAGATTCAGCAGGCCTGGATCTAGTCTATGCTACAGCAAACAAGGTGTACCAATTTCAGTAAGAAACAGTTCAAATATGCAGGCACTATAAACCTTTAACCAGAAATTCCCAGCTCAGAAGGGCAGAGTCCAGTCTCTCCTCCCACAAGAGTGCAGGCCACGAACCTTCTTAATGTAAAATAACTGGCCTGAAGCCCAAGTGCATAAACCAGAACTAATACACTTTAGGAATAACAGACACTGAGCTCTCAATCAGCAGTTCCCAACTTAGAAGGATGAAAGCTACCTGTCCTGCCACCACAGTACATGCCACAAACCTTCCTAATGTAAACAAAAACTGGTCTGAAGCCCAAGTGCTTAATCCAAAAAGACTTAGAATGATAGCTACCCTTTAATCAAGTTACTACCAAGCAGTAATAAATACAATTGAATACTTTAAAGAATGCCTGGATTAGTGCTCAAGTTATACAAACAAAGCTAGATTCAGCAGGCCTGGATCTAGTCTATGCTACAGCAAACAAGGTGTACCAATTTCAGTAAGAAGCAGTTCAGATATGCATGCATTATAAGCCTTTAACCAGAAATTCCCAGCTCAGAAGGGCAGAGTCCAGCCCCTCCTCCCACAAGAGTGCAGACCACGAACCCTCTTAATGTAAAATAACTGGCCTGAAAGCCCAAGTGCTTAAACCAGAATTAATACACTTTTAGAACAACAGACACTGAGCTGTCAATCAGCAGTTCCCAACTTAGAAGGATATAAGCTACCTGTTCTGCCACTACAGTGCAGACCACAAACCCTCTCAATGTAAAACAACTGGTCTGAAGCCCAAGTGTTGAAACTAAAAGGCTTAGAATGAGTTAAACGAAGCAGTAATAAATACAATTGAGTACTTTTAAGATGAAGCAAAAGCAAAATAAAGTAGGAAGAAACACAAGTACAGTAACATGGGAGGAGGAAAGTACTGGTTGCCAGAATTTGAAAAAGAAAAAGGATATGCAAGCAGATACTGGGTGTTCATTATCGTAATAATATGTTGAATTAAGTAGTGATCAAGTGCAAAAAACTTGACCAATTGATACTTCATCTGGAATGGTTTGCTTTGGATGCAATAGTAAAATCCCAAGAAGTGATAAAGACCATAATTGTGAGGGTATGACAGCTGCTGCAGCATATGAAGTGCCAGAAAAGAGGCAGAGTCAACATCAATACCTATAATTAGATTTTATGTTCGTGCCATGGTGTAGCATGGTATATGAAAACAGAGGGATAATCAGAGGAAAGACAGCCTTTTGTACAATAAGTTGAGGGCATGGAGTTTGACAGCAATGATTAGAAAGCTCTTAATCAAGTAAGTTCATCAAGGGAGGTTAAACTGAACCAAGATAAGATAGTACAGAGTGAAGTTCTAGAAGCAAGTGGAGGGACAATGGACGATCAGCAGAATAAGTGTGATAAAGGTCCCAGTTAAGGAGTGAGGCAGTTATGGAGTGCCTGGCGAGATATCAATTTGTAAGCTGAGATTTTTTAAGAGAGTAGTGGCAGAGTGGAATCAAGACAAGAAAGAGAACCTCATGGATCACACTGAAGAGGATAAGAGATACAAACATCGTGAAGGAGACGTACTGTAGAAAAGTGGATCAGGAAATAGCTGACACTGGGTGGAGTCCAGGAAAACTGATGCTCCAGTAGATGAAAGTCTGTGATTTGGGGACAGACGGAGTCTTGCAGTCTGATATTTTCAGTCTAGTGGTGTTTCATGTTTTATTTGTCTGTATGATGCTAAGATAGCAGAAATACAGATGAAAAAAAGAGTATTAAGTCAATAAACAGACTGCAAAAAAAATGAGCACATGGAAGGAGAAGAGAACAATTTGTTGTGAGTATATAGTGACCAAAGGTATGTTAAAATACAGTACTGGATACTTGCATGAATAAAGAGGTTGGTGGGTTGAATATAATAAAATCTGCAAACATAAGAGATTGACTTTTAAGCTGCTATGATCTCTGCTTGATTGTATAAGTATATATTGGACTGTAGGCTTACAGATAATTTATTTTAAAGTAATACAGGGTAAGATTGACTTTCTGGATATTTTAAGAGGGTTCTAATGTTAACCATCTGAGCATGTAATAATGCTCAAAAGGTGGACACTGCAAAGAAATAATAAACTCCCAAAAGTGTTGGGAAGCCCAAATGCCACAGGCAGAGCTCTCCACTCCTTGAAGGTCTGTTATTTCCCATCAATGCCCATCCTGTAGAGTATTATTGTGCTTAGAAAATGGTCTCTCAGCTAAATAGTTTTGTATTTGTTTTATTATTAGATGTGCTTGTTTATATTGCTGATGTGTAATAGTTCACTAACCTAATGTTTCAAAGGTAGTATGGGAAATGTAATTAGTGTAGGTGGACGTATTTTCCATTCAAAATTTAAGTTATGTAAGCATCTTATGTCTACCAACACAAACACATCACACACACACACACACATCCTTATAACTGCTTTTGCATTTACTTGCAGTAATGTTACTATTTATTTATGTGTTGTTTTATTTGTTTAATTAACTTTATGTTCCTGCATATTAACTCCTGCTTTTTAAGAGCTGTGAATAGTGAATTGAAAAGAAATGAATGCTCCAGTAAAGGATTTCAGTCTTAGCAATGATTTTATGTCAGAATATGTGCTCTTCTTTTTACTGGGCTCTCCCTTTTCACTAATTCACCCTTAGGGATGGTGATTGTCCAGGGGAGATTCCTGAATTTCCAAGTCCAACAGGGTTGGTGTTATCGGGAGAAAATGGACTGCCCAAGGTGTTCTGAGGTCCTATGCCACAGACATAATATAATTAGGCAATGGTGAAGGCGGGAACTTAGAAAGTGTTGAAATAACCCTGTTCTCACACCTCCTGTTGTTGTGACTCATCATCTAGTTCTCTTAATGCAGAAATAATAAAAGATGTCAATAGTTTGGGCCCAGGTATGGCAAGTCATCCATCTCCTGAAAGTTATGATCTCTGAAGAATTTGTTAATTAGACTCTACCCACACCTCTGCTTTCATCAGGTGTGTTTCAATAAACAGTTATAGCCATATGCTCTTTTGTGGAAATACAGCCCCATCCATCAACAAATTACAAGTATCTATTCAGCCCTGTGAAGACAGTTAGAAAGACTCTCCTTCTTTTTGTCCATCAAATGCAGAAAGGTATAATAAAATTTTATACCTGAAAAAAGGCAAAGGGAAATGTCTGAAGCACAGTACTACCTGATGTACTTTAATGACTGAAACAAATATTTGTCTTCTTAGCAGTATGCAGAGGTAAAAGGGTTACCCATAGCTCACTTAATGCTCAGCTTTATGTTGTCACAGCTGCTGTACAGTTTTTTAATTACATCACTAAGTTACAATTAGTTGTTTACCTAGTAACATGGTACTATCAGCTGTCTAATGTCATTTCATAGCTATTGCATTTCTAATAATTGTACAGCAGCTAATGAATGCAATAAATGGGTAAATACAAGTACTGCTACTACTTCACTCACCCTCCCCTTCACATTGCAATGTGTTTCTCCTTATCCCTAAAAGACTAATAGATCAGATATTATAAAATATGAAAATGTTACATTAGGGAGCAGCCTTTCCTCCACAAAGTCATAGAAAGAAGTAAATGTCAATCTCATCTGTTCTTATTAGCCCAGTGGTCCCAGGCTGCCATCACACCTTAATTTCTGTCTGGATATGTGTGTCTGCTGCTTCCCTGCAACTTCTTTGTTTTTAAAATAAATGGCTCAGTGTTTAAACCCTCCTGTGACTATTCGTTTTCATCCACCTTATCTGTGTAAACAGAAAAAGTTTTGTTCCTCATGAGACTTCTGTCTGGACACCCAGTTGTCATATTCTGTTGAGGAGAGTTCCTAAGCTTACTCAACCGTCTCTCCAGCCTGTGGGAGTGATGGTGAAACTTCTAGGTTATTACTGTCTCAATCTTGTGCACACTGCGCCATCAGTGTTCACTTACCTAGTAACTGAATCATTCATGAATTTGATTGGCATAAGTTGCTGCTTTATTGACAGATGCAAATGGCCACTAGTTTATTTCTAGTTTAAGAAGTAATAGGCCAGCCTACCATTCAAATCATTTGTTTCTTGACCAGTACATTTATTTCATCCAAATACCAACCATTTCCTTTGACCTACTGTGGAGGATAAAACTATGTTGAAGTCATGTTTTAAATTTTACAGTATCAGCTGTGAATTCATTGAGGTACTTTTGCTCTTTCTAGACTACAACAAGCAACTCACATCATTAGTAAATTTTTAATAAATTGTACCATATGCTGTGCTTTGCTAAAAAAAATGAATGCATACTCTTTATCCAGACAAATGTTTACATTTGATACAGTTATGTTCAGAACTCTCCCTTTTCTTAGCGTGAATTCATCTGAAATGAATGAAACAATGCTAGAACATTTCTAAGTGGTATACTGGCAGGCATCCTTCTTCTAACATTTGATATTGCTTCAGTCTTCATGGAGAACATTGTTTTGATCTTCAGCTCCTCTTTACAAATGATTTTAGGAGATCATTTAAGTCTATCTAGGAAGGATTCTGGGCTAGCTAAAATTCTTATATTTTTTTCTGATTTATTTTTTTCTTTAGCAACTAAATTAGCAAACTGCTTTCCAGTCAGTGTTTCAACCCCAAGTGCAGTGTTTTATTCTCTTCAAGTTATATATTTTAATGCACTTCTTCCAAACAATTATGATGGAAGGAATTTGCTCACAGACCATTTTCCATCAGTCACTAGAATAACTTTCTCAAAGACGGTATGATTTGTTTTCTACTGTACCTTTTTAAAATATGTTCATTAATCACTACTTTGATTTCTGTCACTACAAATATATCCTTCCCATTCTTTAGCACTAGCACCAAGATAAAAAGGTTACTTTTAACAAACAAAGGAACTAGGATAAATATTTAGCTTATCTTTAGAAGTGCTACTTCTGCCCCCCTTTAAAAAATTACCTGTAAATAATCTGTATCTTTTGTGTTTTAAGATTGAATCCTAGTCTGTTGGCATGGTTGAAGGACTTGTTGGGCTGCATACATCATTTTAGACAAACTACAGCTCAGATTAAGGGTCAATGTGGTCTGTATTCTGAGCAGAATTAAGCCTACACTTCTCAAATGCACAATGGAATAGATGATTACAAGTACATAATTTTTCATCTTGACAGGACAAAGCAGAGAACTGTTCACCTCTGTTTGCATGATTATATTGCAGACCTTCAATAATGCCTGTTAAGTGGAACAGCTGTGTCTATGGCTTATGCAAATGTAAGGGTTATACAAATGCTAACCTTACAGTTTGTGTGATTACATCACTTTCAGCTCATAATGCTTAGGGGATTCTAATAAATTATTACACCATTTTCCTGATTAGAAAAGCTTTTCATTATGAATGCTACTAATCTCACTTGTTATCTTTTTAAAGTTATTTGTTAATCTTTGTGTGTGTGTGTGTGTGTGTGTGTGTGTGTGTGTGTGTGTGTGTGTGTGTGTGTGTGTGTGCTGCTGTAACATTTTATGGAATATTACAGTGCCTTTGTGCACTTGTAGTAGTTTATACATGAATACTTTTCTCAGTTCTAACACTGCAGCATTCTATCCTAAGCCCAGGTATATGCTTGCAACTAGATACATTATATTTCAATACAGTATTGTTTAGTTTTTTCCTAGATGCATAAAAAAATGCAAGTACTATAAACCTGACAGCAGAATATGATATTTTGGTTGCCTTATCAAGTGAAATGAGAAGTTATGTACCTACCATAACGTTCCATGTTAGTTGTCTTCTCTCGCCTTCTTTCTTGCTGGATGGGTTCGGATCCGATCCTCGGCTCCGACTCGGCACTTGCTAAGCTCGAGAATCACTTTTACCAGCTCGAGGCAGCCCTATATCCCATGATGCAAGGCGGTAATTACCCAGATCTCGTTTGGTATCTAGAGGAAAACTGCCGGCAATCTTTCCACAAGGAAAGCAGAATAATTAGCCTAGAAGACTGTAAGGGGAACTAGGTAACAGAGATCCCGAGCTAACTGGTGTCCAAGGGAGAACAATCTCCTCGAGAAGGGGAAAATCAAGGTCTGATCAGGCTAGGGGGACAGGAGGGAGGGACGCAAGAAAGAAGGCGAGAGAAGACAACTAACATGGAACGTTATGGTAGGTACATAACTTCTCAATGTTAAGTTGTCAATTTCGCCTTCATTCTTGCTGGATGGGACCGCGTCCCTAGCACCCCTATCCTGGGAGGCTCAATGGAACAGACTCTTGAGAACTTTGGAACCAAAACTTGCCCTGTTCCTGGAGGCAAATCCAATTTGTAATGAGAAACAAAGGTATGAGGAGTGGCCCAAGTGGCTGCTGCACAAATAGTGTCCAAGAGTAGTCTAGCCTGAAAAGCTGTAGATGTGGCTAGACCTCTAGTAGAATGCGCTTTAGGTTTTGAGATCAGCTGTTTGTCCCTCAGCTGATAAATGTCAGAAATGGTGGAAGATAGCCATCTGGATAAGGTTACTTTAGAAACAGGAAGACCTTTCCTATTCAGCATAAGAAAGAAAAAGCTGATCAGATTTCCTAAATTGCTTTGTTCTGTCCAAATAATATCTGAGTTGATGATGAACATCTAGGCAATGCAGTTTTTGTTCTGCCCTGTTAGAATGATTGGGAAAAAATACAGGAAGGTCAATGGATTGATTTAAATTTGTTTTAGAAGCAACCTTGGGCAAAAAGGATGGATTAGTTCTTAAGGATACTCTATCCTTGTGGAAGACCAAGTAAGGGAGACGAACAGAGAGGGCATGTAGTTCCGACACTCTCCTAGCCGAAGTAATAGCAACTAGAAAGAGAGTCTTCCAAGAAAGACATTTTAATGAGCATGTAGCAGCAGGTTCAAAAGGGGGAAGTATCAAGGATGCCAGCACTAAATTTAGGTCCCACTGTCGTGGAGGATCTCTAACAGGGGGCTTAAGAAGGAACACGCCTTTGAGAAAGGCTTTACAAAGTTTGTGAGACATGATATTGTGGTCTGCAAATCCGACATGGAAATTAGAGATTGCTGCCAACTGGACTTTAACTGTGGAAGCAGAAGAACCGGAGCGAAATATTTCAGCAAGAAAATCCAAGACCGATTGAATAGGGGCAGTAAAAGGGTCTATGTTCTTAGACTTTGCCCAAAGAGAGAAATGTTTCCACTTACTAGAGTAAATCCTCCTGGTAGAGGACTTTAGAGAAGCTACTATTATATCTCTAACAGTGTTAGAGATCATAGGAAGCCTGGCTAAGGAAGGAAGTGGAGCAACCAAGCAGTGAGGTTGAAGGAACTAATTGATCGGTGCAGTTGACCCGACTGGTGGGTCAGAAGATCTGGAATTGGATCCAGATGCCAAGGCTGCACCATGAGATGGCGATGAAGTAACGGGAACCAAATTTGTCAAGGCTAGTAAGGGGCAATGAGAATCATTTTGGCTCTCAAGACGGTAGCTTTCTGGAGTGCTTGTGGTATCAACGGAAAGGGGGGAAAAGCATAAAGAAGTCCCCGGGGCCAATCTTGGGTAAGAGCGTCTCTGGGGGGATGGCCCGGAAGTGGAAAGAGAGAAAAGAAGTCTGGGCATTTGCTGTTTTGGGGTGTAGCAAAAAGATCGCAGCATGGGCGGCCCCACTTCTGAAAAATCTCCTCCACTATGGATTGCTTGAGAGACCACTCGTGAGGCATGAGTATAGCTCTACTCAATCTGCCTGCTATTATGTTGGTTTTCCCGGGGATATGCGTTGCTACCAGAAACTGATGAGAGGAGATCGCCGATTGCCAAAGTCTGAGAGCTTCTCGACACAAGGGATAGGACTTGGTTCCGCCCTGCTTGTTGATGTACCACACCACGGACATGTTGTCCGTGTGAACTGCAATAGTTCCTAAGGGAAGAAAGTCGTTGAGGGCTTGCAACGTTAAAAGCACTGCTCTCATCTCTAGGACATTTATGTGCAGGTGGTATTCGAACGGTTGCCACATGCCATGAACCATCCTGCCCTGATAATGCCCCCCCCACTCGATCAGGGAGGCATCCAAAGTGACCATGGCTACCCGGGGCCGGGGGGACAAATGGTCTGCCCTGATGGACTAGAGGAGAAGAAGTCCACCAGGATAGATGGTTCTTGCAGGTTTGTGTCACTAGGATCTTGTGATGCATGGGAAGCTGCTGGAAGGACCATTGGGTGAACAACATCCATTGTAGGAGACGCATGTAAAAACGAGCCAGAGGGAGAAGTGTGATGGCAGCTGCCATGAGGCCCAGCACTTTCAGGACCAATCTGGCTTGTACCCTTTTGCTGGATAGGATGATCTGAACGTGGTTTTGGATATCTAGGATTCTTTGACTTGTTAGGTTTGCTGACATCCGAGTAGTGTCTAGATTTGCGCCTATAAAGGTAATAGATTGGCAGGGCGATAAGGAAGACTTTTCGAAGTTGACCGAAATTCCTAACTGACCGCAGAGACGTAGAGTATAATCTCTGGCTTGGAGAAGTTGATGCCTGGTGGTGGCTGAGAGGAGCCAGTCATTGAGATACAGAAACACCTGGAATCCTTGACGTCTCAGGTGAGCCATGACCGCTGCCATGCATTTGGTGAACACTCTGGGGGCTGTAGTGAGACCAAAGGGCAGGGCTCTGAACTGAAAATGACTGGTCCCCAGCCGAAAGCGGAGAAACCTTCTGGAGCTTCTGTGGATTTTTATGTGATAGTACGCATCCTGAAGGTCTATGGAGCACATCCAGTTGTTTTTGCCCAGGAAGGGCAAAATCGATTGAAGTGTGACCATCCAAAATCTTGTCTTTTTGACAGACTTGTTCAGTCTGCTGAGGTCTAATATTGGTTTCCAGTCTCCCGTCTTTTTGGGAACCAAAAAGAACCTTGAGTAGATTCCGGACTCTAATTGATCTGTTGGAACTGGTTGGATAGCCCTTTTTCTTAGAAGCTTTGATACCTCTAGCTTCGCAATTTCCCTTAGACCGGGTGGAACATCTGGAAGGGAACCTTTTTGAGGGAAGGGGCTTTCCTCGAAGGGGATTTTGTAACCCTCGGATATGATCAACTGTACCCATCTGTCTTGAGAGAGGGAAAGCCAGGCTTCTGGGTACAGCGACAATCTCCCCCCGACTGCCTCCAAGGGTGGGCAGTCGGGCAACACCTCAGGGATGCTGGAAGGGCTTGTCAGAGAGAGGCTCTCTGCTGCCCTGGTTCTGCGGACCTCCTCTGCCCCTAGGGCGGCATCTGTTGTTATTACCCCCTCTGCCTCTGAGGGTAAATTGACCACGTGCGTCAGGCGTGACTCCTTGAGATTTTTGGAACCACATTTTCCCCTCCCTTCTGACCTTTGGGGTAAGGTCTAGAAGGGGTAGAGAAACGGACTCCTACAGCAGAAAGAGTCTTGCCATCCTGTTCGCACCTGGTTAATGTGTCCTTCACCTGAGGCCCAAACAAAGTAGTGCCATCAAAGGGAGAATTTGTGAAGGATGCCTTAAAGGGGTCTGCAAAATTGCAAAGCCACATCCAGGACTGACGTCTAAGAGCCACTCCTGTTCCTGCAGCTCTACTCACCCCATCGGCTGCATAAGAAATGAGCCACATGGAGGAGTTAGTGATGTAATTTAGGATTCCAAGCTGAGAGGCAATCTTCTCTTGAGCCCCAGCAGCTGACGGATCCTGTACTACCTCACCTAATTCTTTGAGGATATCTCTTTGAAGTCGGGTGAAGTGACATAAATAATTCAGCGAATGCATAGCAAAGGTCGCTGAGGAAAACATCCGCTTACCATACCTGTCCATGGTCCTAGACTCCTTGTTAGGAGGATGGACTGGTACGGAAGGATCTGCAAGTTCCTTTTTGGTGGTGGCTGCCACCACCATGGCATCAACCGGAACTCCTTTCGTAAGAAACAGTTTCTCAGTGGGGGCCGTGATAAATTTAGAAGGCCTCCTGGGGACTGGTTCCACAGAATCAGGAGATGCCCACGCCTTTCGAGCTATCACCTCCATGAGGGGGTCAAGAGGCGGAGGCACCCAGGAGGTGGAGGGTCGAGATCCAAAAGCCTCCAGGTATATCGACTCATCCTCGGAGGGATTAATGGAGGGCCAGTTTCCCCTCTGTTTTAGGAGTTCTAGGATGTCTGAAAAGGAGACATCCTCAGAGGGGGATCTTGGGGACCCCTCTGACCCATCTAAGTCGGTATCTGATGTTGTAGACTCAGGGGAGTCTAAGTGCTTCCTCTTGCAGGTCCTCTTACGTGGGGGCTCTCCTGAAGGATCAGGAGAAACCTCGGAAGAGGAAGTTCTTCCCAGTGGGGAAACCTGGGGCAATGGATCTCTGGGTCCGGGAGCAAGAGAGTGGGAAAAGACATCTACAGGCACCGTAGAGGGAGGAGCTAAAGGAACCGACTGCTGACTAAGCTCAGGGGCTAGCACACTCCTCATCTCCTCGAAGGCTCCCCTCCCAGGGAGGGCCGAGAGACCCCACTCCAAAGAAACGGGGATCCCCGGCCCCACAGAAAAGGAAGGCTCCGAAGCAGATGTTGGCACCGAGCTCACCAAGGCCGAAGCTCTGAGAGGGAGAGCGGGGTCGGACAAGGGTCCGATGCCACTCGCCCCCTCGGAACTGACCAGGGAAGCCCGACGACCAGATCCCTCCAAGGACGGTCTCGAGGAGGAGATAGGAGTCAAAGACGACAGAGCTGAAAGGTGTGGTATCGGCTCCGAAGCCGCAACAGTCACGGTACCAATAATCTCCGGCTCCGAGCTCTGAAGGAGAGTCAAGGGAGGAATCTCAGGAGGGTGTGGAATAGTGGTAGTCTGCTGAGACGGGCTATGGAGCATCTGGGCCAATGCCTGTGATTTTAGTAGTCTACTCACCACTCTCTCCAAATCATGGTCTGAGAGCCTGGAAGACCTTGATGATCGGCTCTGATGGCTCCGTTCCAAAAGTAAGGGGGGGGCCGGAGCCAAGTGGATAGACTCCAGTGAAGGAGATCTAGACCTCTTCCTCAAAGCCATCAGAGCCGACGAACCTTCGGTCCCAGTTGGAGCCGACAGCTTGTCAGCTCCGAGCTGAGGAAGAGACGTCTCAGCTCCAGCCGGAGCCGAAACATGCTTCGAAGCTAGGATATCGGCTCCAGCCGGAGCCGACATGGGTGCCGAAGCCAGGGTATCGGTGCCAATCGGCGCCGATACAGAAACTTCCAAGGAGGAAGGATCGGCTCCAGACGGAGCCGATATCGACTCTGGAGGAGTCAGAACCAAGGCCACAGACTTGGACACCGAAGTCTGGGTCTTGGGTGGCTTAGAGGGCTTCCCGGAACCGACCTTAGCTGGGGAGCTCTCAGGCTTAAGGAGACCCCTAAGGATCAACTTATTTCTACGCTCCTGCAGGACTCTCTGGCTAAAAGAATGACAAATAGCACAGGAGTCCTGCAGGTGTAGGGGTCCCAGGCAATAAATACAAGAAGTGTGACCGTCTGTCAGAGACATCTTCTGACAGCACAAGTCACACTTCTTAAAACCTGAGACCCTAGTGTCTTTTGACATGACCTAGTAGGACACTAACACACACACACTCAGTCCTTAATTACACTAATTAAAGCAAAGCACAGACACACCTACACACAAAAAATCCTGACAGGAAAAAGATGGATGGGAAGGCCAAAGGCCTGACTGACAGAAAAAATTATAAAAAGGGGTCGAGGAACTAACGGGAATAGGGTCTAAGTGAATCGGGAACAACTAACTTTAACAGGGAATAAAAATTTAAGACTATGGTGGTTGAATCTCTTTGAAAGTGTAAAGAAAGTTCACTTACCAGGAGCTGGTAAAGAAGGTGACCTCATGAGTGAAGCAGCAAACGAGATCTGGGTAATTACCGCCTTGCATCATGGGATATAGGGCTGCCTCGAGCTGGTAAAAGTGATTCTCGAGCTTAGCAAGTGCCGAGTCGGAGCCGAGGATCGGCTCCGACCCCATCCAGCAAGAATGAAGGCGAGACTGACAACTTAACATTGCATGTTTAAATAGATGGAATGTAAAGAGATTTTAGCTGATCTTTTCTGTAGCATTATGACTCAAAATAGTTCTTCCTTTCCTGCACATCAGAGTATGTTTATTGCCTGAATGAGAGGATCACTTTTAATGTTAGTTCTGATTGCTTGATTCAAACATTTTAAGAGTCCAAATGTTTATCTGTTAACAAATCTGTGAAGCAATGTTCTTATGCTAGGGGAACAAGTGGCAAAGTGACAGCTATATGCTCACCAGTTTTACTAAATGGAACAAGCAAAGGAGATTAAGGTTCTACAGATAAATCTTTTATTCGTAAATTGCATAATGTTAAACTGCATATTAGAAACATCGTTGAACAGCTGAGTTCATTTTCCACTGTTTTTGCAATGATATACAATGACACAGTTAATAATTAAAAGACTTAAAATCAGCCTCATCACCAGTTGCCAACACCTTTATACTATGTACATGATTGTACCCAAAGTCCTACATGTATGGTTAAAAAGTGCACCTCTTCATTGCCTAAGTCCATCACTTATAGCCATACACAGCTAAATCACTTAACTTGCTTTGAAGTGGTTTGTTGCTTTTTTAAAACTGTTAGTAATGAATATCATGTAAGTTCATTACACCCCATTTTTAACACAGTACATGCTCATGACCTGGGTGCAAGTTTATGCAAAAAAGAATTTATATGAAATTAAGCATTTATATTTACTCTAGACTTAATTAGTATTTAGTTTTTAAATGGTGTTGTAACCATTATCAGCCACCATGAAAAGAAAATTAGCAAAAAAGAACATTGTCATCCATGATTCAGCAACACTTGTGATTTTTATTTTCCTGGCACTTAATATTTTGCTTAAAAGTCCAGAAATAAAACTTTTCTGCTAATTTATGTTAGTGTAGTATTAAAGAATCCTTTAGATTGATCTTGTGAATGTTTTCTCTTCCTTATGTCAAACAAAACTTGCTGGAATTCTTCTTTCCAAAATTACATCACTGAGGTCTGGATGCACTATTCTTTGGAAAATTCATGTACTGGTTGTTGTAATTGCAAGTCAACACAAAAATTCTGCATAAATTACACAATCATGTAAAAGCTGGAAATATGCCATCAGTATATAAGAAAATGATGACTGCTGTATACTGCTTCATGACCATGCCCTAATATTTAACTACACCCAGCAGCACTGTCATGAACACTCTGTAGAACTAAGAAAACAATTTTGCATTGCAGTAGCTGATTCTCTGCAAAGAGCAGTCACATGCAGGGTAGGGTAATGCAGAGACACAGTGAGCACTGTTGCAGAAAGCCTACAAATCCCATGCATGCCTTGCCTAATATGCAAATGGTGGTATAATGAAATAGATGGAAAGGAGCAACAGTATTAAAATGGAGTAACTGTGCATTTAAATAAAGGTAAATGATATGGCAGTGTGATTCAGAGAAGTAGAAGTCATCCATATTATTGGCGACCACAGCCAAAATGTGGAGTTATAGGAGACAGACCTCAAAAACATTCACAGGCTTGCCACAACATTAGTAAATATGTGTATGCAAAAGGCCGTCATTGCTGGCAGTTGTCATAATGTTGCCCTTGACAATGCTGATCCTTGCTACCATGATATGGCATGAGAGAGAGAATATGTGGTTTCCACAAAACTCAGAGAAGAGAGACAGTATGTAAGCTTTTTATAACATAGCAGATTTCCATGACATATTGGTGGCAATAGACTTCACCCATATTGTAATACAGGCCCCACTGGGGAGCAGAGAAAAAGATTTAGCAACTGCAAGGGTTTCCACTCTATCAACTTCTTTGTTGTGTATAATACTCATAGTGAATAATGAACAATGTATATGCAGATGACCCAGGCAGTGCCCATGACTTCCACATATGGCACCCATCTAACATATACCAGTTGTTTGTGCAGAGTGATTTTCCTCTGGACATTTTATTGCTGATGCCAGATATGCCCTGCAGCAATGGCTAATGACATTAATTAGGAACCCCCCCCCCAGACAATGGCAGAAAATGACTACAACACTGCCTATCACAGACCTGGATCACTGTCAAATGTGTGTGTGTTTGGTCACCCGGCTTCAGCTATCTGAATGTATCTAATATTGCACTGCAGTATGACCCTGCAACATGCAATGAAGTCTTTGCAGACTCTGCAGTGGCACACAACATTCTGACAGGGAAATGGTTAAAGCAGGACGGAGACAATCAGGAGGAGAAGAAGGAGGTATCAGGCTCAGTGGCTGAAGAGGTGTATGATGAGAAACCTGTGGAGGAGCCAGCTGCAGGGGATTTATACCAGACTGAGGAGGGCAAACAAGTATGCAACAATAAATAATTTATAAACAAAAGGGAATTGTACTGACAGCTCTTTTTTGATGCTTTGAAACCCCCCAGGACTTAATGATACCTGTAATATAGCTTGTTTGTTGAGAATAAAAACCTGTAAAAGATGATTCTAGTGTAGTGGCTATTGCATCTACATTATATACCAAAGGTTCTTGGTTCAGTTTCCAGTAGATGTAATATAGATTTGTGTGTGTGTGTTTTTGATATTTATTTGTTTTTTTTTTTTTTAAGTTTTATTGTGTAATCTTATATAATACTTGCAATACACATACACTGTGACAACACACAGTGCAATCATGCACCAGTAGTTAGCACAGATGATTAAGGCTATGAGCTGTTCATGAGCTGCTTCTTGTGGTCCATAGCTTGTTTTCCTCTGATTTTGTATTTCTACTGTGTGACTGTGAGCAAGTCACTTTACCAGACAATGTTTCTGGGCAATTGCACTAGGTGCTTAATGGTTTTCTGGACTGCATCTGCAGTGGTGGTGCTGCAATAGTGTTGTCACCTCACAGTTAGACGTTGCCCGTTCGATTCTCAATCAGAGCGTCTTCTGTGTGGTGACATGTGTGAACGGGCGTTCCTTCATTGAAGGTTGTGCATTAGGCCTGGCAAGCCAGCATGTAAAACTCTACTGTCAATCATTAGCGGACCGGAGTCCCGCTGTGGCGACCTCTAACTGGGAAAAGCTGAAAGACACAAACATGCCTAGTAACTACCAATGAACCAATAACATATGTGAAATGTAGCTTGCAACATAACTTACCCCCCATTACCTTCCCACAGAAGTAGACCCTTAATCAAAGTAGAACTCTCCACCACAGCAGCAACATTGCTGTCCCTTAAAAACAGTAATATAAACAAACAGTAAGGTAGCACAGTGTCAAGGGCATCATAAAGTGCCACAAACATAATGATAGCAAGTGATTTCAGTACCATTTACCATAAACTTATCTTTCAGAAATACATGCCAGTTGTTGAAATCCTTCCACCCAATTCATAACAATGCTGGCTTGCTGCAGTGTAGCAGTCTTCTACAGGGCCAAGAAGTCCATGGTAGGAACACATGCTTATATTGCACAGTTTGAAACTTCTAGTCTGGCCTCTATGCTAAGGAAGCATATCAGAATGAATGTTCCTGAATCACACATTAAATCACACATTTTTCTCATTGCACCAATAACCAATGCAACACTAAGAGGCCTGCTCAGCTACATGACCTTGCATGAGCAATTGCAGCAATCATTGAACACGGAGAGACAGTTCAATGGCCCCTACAGGGACATGGAGACATATACTGCAATTCTCACATCAACAGAGGTGTCAAAGGGAAAAACTGCTGCGACATTTAGACACCATAATGCTTGAAAACCTTTTCCTATTCATGTGCTCATACCATAACACTATCATGCCACATCAGCTATCACCACATTAGACAATACTGGCACCGTGACTTGTTATGCTAACTAGCTGATCAATGCTGCACATTGCATGCTGAATCCATCAATGTACGACTGAGATAGGGCTACAATATTTATCTGGAATGTGAGGCTATATTTTGCAAGGGCTCTAATGTTGATGGGGCTCCCAGGGGGTGTTAAATCTTTCTTTTCCTACTGTAAAGGACCACCAGGAGCACTTGACTGTAGACCACCATGAAGGGCCTCAGTATAAAGTGAATGGCTGGCATAGTGTTGCCAGGGTGATGTTGGATGCTACTGGTTACCCTGCATTGGTTGGCAGCTTCAGTACAACAGCAACAACCTGCAGAGGTGCTGTCTTGGCCTTCTATTCTGGTTGGAAGAAATGGTCACAGAAAGAGTTCCTGAGACGTATTTTGGGCATATAGAGTTCATGAGATATATTTTGGTCACAGAAAGAGTTCCTGAGATGTATTTTAAGTATGACATTCTTCATGGTTCCCTGTTATTTGTCTTCCAGACATTTATGATGTTATTAGATATTCGGTTAATGAATACTGCATGTTCTTCTTGTTTTACAGCTCAGGCAGAGATTATGGATAGCTCCCTTGTGTTCCAGAAAAGAATGGAGAGGCTGTCTGAGCAAAAAGGTGAATTTGTTTTCTTAAAATTTTATGTAGTATTCAGTAATACTACAACCACTTAGCTGTGACCATTGCCAGAGTTTGTATGATTATCTGTACAAGCCCTCTGTACATCCCTCTGTACATTGCTACAGCATATGTATTGCCACATCATTGGCATTCTTATGTAACAGACAAGATGTATTTGGTTATATTATGTAACCTTCGGCTGGCAGGTGACATACTTTGTAATAGGTATAACAGCATCATTATGTTTCTTTTCTTAGGAAGTGAGACAAACTGTGTAAATGTATGCATGCTGCTTTCTGCACCCACAGGAAGGGCCCTCATGTTCATAAGTCACACAGATATTTTTTGTAATGAGATGAACACAATTATGCTACTGTAGAAAAACCTTCTGGAAACTAATTTTCTGGCTGGTTGTTAAATTAATGACCTGTGCTGACTGCCCAGCTCAGGGAATACTTGGGTGGAAGTGGTTGTGTTATGAGGGAGATGTGAATATTTTTGAGTGTGTGTCATTGGAGGTCTAATGTGGGATTAGATTTAGAGGGGAATAACACGTGGGAGGATGGTTGAGTTGGTGGCTTGTATGGGTGGGGTATGGGCCATAGGCAGTGTATTGCCTATGCTTCTGTGACTGGCATACGTTCACCTGCTTACAACTGTTTATGTTGCTACAGTCATGTTAATTGGGCTACTGGGTAGAACATCACTGTGAGTACTTGCATGAGCGCCACATACAGAGTGTTCCACACACACACAATGGCCATAATATCTCACATCAGCAGTCATGTGCCCCTAATGTATCCTCTGTATTTTCACACCCAATTAGGGCAGCTGGGACACTGACAATGTACACCTGCTTGGGGACCTTGCCATAGGGAGTTGGGTAATGAACTTAGGCAGTACTATCTGTGACGGGACAGTAGCATATGTAGAAGTTCTGTAGTACAGCATTGCATAGCAATCTGAGAGCTCATGATGTCATCCTTTTTCTTTCTTTCCTTCCTCTTCTCTTTGTTACTTTCCTTCCTATTTATATTGGATTTGATGTGTGTTGTTCTATTTCTATTCATTTACGTTACTATTTTCTGCAATATCTACAATGCCTGTGCAAGTGTCAGGGAAAAAGTCTACACCTCACCAGCAGGCATGGCCTTCTCCCACCAGCACTCCACCTGGCTCCAGACCTGCCTCTCCATTTCATGCAGTGGGTGCAGCACAGTGGCATCACCTGTAACTTCTGGTGGTCACTCACATGAGATTAATGTTGTTGTTCCTTCTGGTAGGACTGCCAAGGTTGAGTGCTTGTCACACAGTGGAAGATGAAAGAGGTAGTAGGGCACTTGGTGGATCAGTGGCTGCAACCCTCATTGGCCACTTGAAGAAGGTCCATATGTGACATTAAAAGTCACACTGCTACCATGTTCGGTCTGCACCACCTCAGGTGGAGCCTAGTGAAATGGGAGGTCATAGTGATGACTGACCTCTCCCTGGCTCTAGCCCAGTTAGTATGTAAATGAGAGGGCTATACCCAGACTTTTTTATATATCATCTTCCTCCCTTCCCTATTTGTCTACTCCTTTCCTTCACCAGTGTCTTCCTTGCGTGTGTATGTCCATAATTCCACTGTTAATCCCTCCATTTGTCAGCACCTCCCATGTTACTTTTTTGTTTGTCCTTTATGTTTGTATGCTCTTTCTTCCAACCCTCTACCCAATATCTATTTACTGGCTTGCACTTACATCATTCCCCATCTTTTCTTCTCAAAAAGTGGTTCTTTTCCTTCAAATCAAAAATCATATATTTCCTCCTCTCTCCACTCCCATTCTTAATTATCATATTTCCTTGCTTATGTTCCTCTATATGTTCTCTACCTATTTCTACTTTGCTATACACACATTTCCACACCACCCCATTTAAGGTAATTAAAACAGATAGAAACATTACTGGAGGTTGTGGCTTCCAGCCATCTTTATTGCCTCACTATGTAGCACATGTTCACAGACTTATGCCTCCTACTTACTCACCAATTTTCTTCACATAATTTTTGGCCACAGTTGCAGGAAACAGTCTCTCTCTCTGTTGAGTCTTCCATTTGTATGAGAAGGATTTTAGCCACTAACTGCTTAGGCTGTAAAATTCAAGCTAGTTAATTGATAATTAACTTTGAGCTGCACTGCACAAAATTGCATACCACAATAGCCTCAGTCATGTTTCTGTGTCACAGGGACTGTCCCTTATTCAATAAATGTCACTTTATTTAGAGTTAACTTAAGAAAAGTAGAGTATCAGTGTAGCAGACTACAAAAGTGAATATCAAAGTGAGTGCCCCTTTATATGACAACTTTAGCTCTCACTGTAACTAGTGTTGGAGCACTAACCAAATGACTGATAAGGCAGTGGATTAATAGACACTGAGAACAACATTATAAATTATAACTCTATGATGTCAGCTAGGTACTACTAACATAATAGATAAAGTTAGTATATTATAAAGGATTTAGGGCACTTTCAAATAATTTTTTACCTATCACAAGTTTTGCAGTCTTTTATATTTCCATAGATCTCTAGCATTAGTAGTTCATCTGTACTTCCGTGAAACATTTATAACCCTCTTTGCTATGTGTTTACATATGTGCTTATCATACCTCTCAACCTGGAACCATCAAAAATATAGACAAGGTCCATGAAAAATAGGTACAAATCTGCATGCTGATTAACATAAAATTTGCAACATTATTATGTAATCCCACCCACTCCAATGTAATTGTGAGATACCGATTTTCAAACGCAAACTGAAGAACAGACAACCAAAATATGGCATCAGAGATCCACTGCAGCCATTCCAATGTCCCTACCTGGCTATTTCACCCTATTTACCATAAACACTAATGTGCATACTGCTTTACTTCTACAATGATTATTTGGATTTTATTTTTACATTTTATAGCACAATGCACAAACACTAATAGACATCTGCTAAACAAAGCAATACTGTCTCACAATGAAAATAGACTTGGCATTAAAACTTCTCTGCCCTTGAAACTCACATTCATTGAAACAGCATTGAAACCCACACCACATCCAAAGAAAATGCATATGGCCAGTGGTGGATGAAGATTACCTTTGGGCTGTTTTCAAATCACAGGCCCCTTGCACACAAAACAAGAAACATACATGTGTTCTTTGATCCACCTTCCTGACTTTATTAAATTATATTCCTTGTATATTGCATATATTGTAAATATATACAGTATTGTATATTGTAAATTTATTGTTTGAGCATTTTTTCAGTAGGCAATGAAATAAAATACATGAACCAATGATGACAAAACTGCCCAATTCAGAACATTTCCATCATAAAAGTCTACTTCCACACACATGCACACACTCACACACACACACACACACACACACACACACACACACACACACACACACACACACACACACACACACACACACACACACACACATATATATATATATATATATATATATATATATATATATATATATATATGGAAGACGAAAGAAGGAATGTAAGCGACACCTAAGTAGTATCGATAGTGAGGATTTAGGAGGGCGGACAGGTAAGTGTGCAATACTCAGGGATGTAGGGTTAGGGTGTGTGATAGGTGTGCGGTAGTGTCGGACTTGGGGTTCGGGTGTGTAAGTGAGTTAGGGTTAGGGTGCAGGTAGGGAGAGTGTGGGGTAGTGTCGGAGCTTGGGGCTGGGGGTGTGGAAGTGAGTTAGGGTTAGGGTGCAGGTAGGGAGTGTGTGAGTGTGTGTCGGAGCTTGTTTGAGGTGTGTAAGTGAAAGAAAGTGTAGTGTCGGAGACTTGGGGTTGGGGTGTGTAAGTGAGTTAGAGTGTCGGACCTTAGGGTTAGGGTTTGGGTTAGGGTGGATGTGTATGTGTGTGTGTGTGTGTTGTTGTGTGTGTGTGTGTGTGTGTGGTGTATGGTGGTGTGTTCGTGTTTGTCGTCGGTTTTGTGTGTTGTCGTTTTTTCTCGGCGCGGTTATTTCCTGTTCGTGAATCGGCATTGGTCGTCATTAGAAGTAGACCCATATATATATATAAAATGACAGTAGTGTAAGCCATGGGCATCTTGCACAGCTTCTCGAACTTATTTTCAATTTCAGTTTTTGCTTGACTTACTCTGATTTGTGTTATCAGACCAACTCAATAGCTCTAAATGCACAGCAAAATAAACTAGGCAAACTGCATGTTTTAAGACTTCCAATTTTTAGTCCAGGTACTGACAGACCCTCTCCTGCATTCATCCTGAAGCATTAAAACTATCATTGTAATCCAGGTGCTGTTAACTGGCCACTCTTGCTTCTCCACTATCTGTAGTGGAAAAATATGTTTTATCTTGAATGCTGGAAAATGTACTGTACTTGTTTAAAATATTTTTCTTATAATGCAGCACAGAATGTAATTCTGATTTTCTGTTTCTGAATTTGGGTTAATGATATTTCTTACTCTTTCCACTGAAGCATAAATGCCCTTGTGGATGCCATTTTCTCACTTCTGTTGTATCTGTAGCTACACCCTTGACTTGTTACACCCACCCACTTTAAAAGTACAACAACACAGTACAGTATCAGCAATACATTTACATGCTGTGGGAGTAGAATCCATGGCCTTCTGCAGCAAAAGCAAGCATTTAACCTGTTATGCTTTTAACAATGCAAGCAGACTCAGAATAAGCAACAGTAAACTCCTCTTCCCCTGAAGCTCTCAGCTCCTTGTAAAATCTACTTGACACTCAACTGTATCTCTCAGCTTTGCAGCACAAGAAATCTGAAAAAAGCTAAAATTTATTGGGGGGGTCCAAAAACCAGGGACACATTTTAAACATTGCTTGTATAATTTTGAAAGTTTCTAGAATAAAATGGTGTGTTGCCAATATGCATTTCACTGCCAAGTCTTGAACCCAGGACCCTGTACACTACAGTTAGAGCAACATACACCAAATTAACAGTTGCCTGAAAGATAGGAAGACTGCAACTTAAATGGCTATTATTTAGTGAATTCAGTTATCACTTCTCACCATAGCTCTCAACCTCTTAGCACAAAAAACCTGGACAAAGCCAATAATGGCGTAATACAGAATTCAGTTCTCACTTCTTATGGTAGCTCTCAACCTCTTAGCACAAAAAAAACTGGACAAAGCCAATAATGGGGAATACAGCCCACAAAATAAGGACAAATTTCAAATAGTGATCTTATAAACTTACTACTAGAATAAAAGGTTTTGTGTTACAATTTATTTTCTGGAGAATATGAAGTTTGAAATTCAAATGCCTGTCATTATTTAGTGAAGTCAATCCTTCACTGATTTGCCACAAAAATCCAGAAAAACATAGACTTTATGAGGAACAGAAGAATAATATGAGGCATAAATTTCACAAATGGTGGTGAGTAGGGACTTTAGGCTCTTCACACACACACACACACACACACACACACACACACACACACACACACACACACACACACACACACACACACACACACACACACACACACACACACACACACACACACACACAAGCACCGTTAACTATACCTCAACTCTTCAGCAAAACACTAACATCTTTGTTCGTTCCATTCTTGCAGCTAGGAATCATTCACTCACACAGCTTGAAAGAGTTGTTAACTCTACCTCAACTCTGCAGGAAAAGCAAAATGCTAAAATGCTAACAGCTTTGTTTATTCCAATCCTGCAGCTAGGAACCATTAACACACATAGCTTGGAAAAGCTGTTAATTCTACCTCAACTCTGCAGCAAAACTCTATCTCAAATCTGCAGCAAAACACTAACATCTTTGTTCGTTCCACTCCTGCAGCTAGGAACCGTTGTTAACACACACAGCTTGGAAAAGTTGCTAACTCTACTTAAACTCTACAGAAAAACTCTTCTCAACTCAGCAGCAAAACACTAACAGCTTTCTTCATTCTGTTCCGCAGCTAGGAGCCATTGTTAACACATACAGCTTGGAAAAGTTGTTAACTCTACCTCAACTCTGCAGCAAAACACTAACAGCTTTGTTCGTTCCGTTCCTGCAGCTACCCATTAAGGAACCATTGTTACCTCAACTCTGCAGCAAAACACTAACAGCTTGGAAAATTAACTGTTGTTAACTCTACAGCAAAACACTAATTACCGCAACTCTGCAGCAAAACACTAATTACCTCTAGCCTCACAGCCACGTTGCAGCTACCCAATAGGGAACCTTTGTTAACTCTGCAACAGCTTTGTTCTGGCGTCCATAACAGCTAAATAACTCTCATAGCTGGAAATGCATGCATGCACATTATTGAGAGCTCAGTTCTGACAATATGGCAGACCATTTCACAGAGCTGACATCATCAAAAAGCTGGAAAATATTCAAATAAAACAGCTGGGAAATTCTTAAATTAAGGGGTGCCACTTGGGAATCATGGCACCCCATTATTTGGACACCAAAGCATGGTAAAAAATGAGTAATTCAGTACGGTTGAGAGGTGTGTGTGTGTGTGTGTGTGTGTGTGTGTGTGTGTGTGTGTGTGTGTGTGTATATATATATATATATATCTATACACACACACACACACACACACACACACACACACACACACACACACACACACATAATGTGTGTTTACTCTCAAAATCTCGCACCTGCAATGTGCAAATGTTTATATTTCTGACCTGAAATATTGCAAATCAAATGTAGAAACATAAACATGACCAAACGAGGTATGTCAAGAAAGTCAACATCTCAGGAATGTTGACCGTACCAAAAATAGTACACTGCTGGTCATGCACAATGAACGTTTTTGCAGGGGGGAAAACTCCCCTGCATCGCCCATGGGGGGGGGTTGTGTCCCCCACACCCCCTGCTATTTATATATGCAAACTCTGAGATTGCACTACAGTGAGGAAAAGGGGACATTTCCCAATCCCGACTATAGTATGATCTGCATTCAAAATGTTGAATCCACAACAGCAAATGCTCATGTGCATTCGCTGTTGTGAGTTCAACATTTTTTTTTTGTCATTTTCAAATGTCGAACTAGGGAGTTTGGTGTTTGCAGTTCGGACATAGTCTGATCACCCTTTTAATAGCAAACTATATATATATATATATATATATATATATATATATATATATATATATATATATGCTTTTAATGCTCATATTACCAAATGCTCGAACTGCACAAGATCGTAACCATAAACCCGAATTCTCATTATGCTGAAACTTTAAATCCTCAAGTGTTATTATATCAAAAAATAATACAATCACTAAACGGCAAAATGTTTAAATATGCTTGTACCACTTTAAACAATTGTACTTTGTAGCTAACAAAATATGGCAGACATTACATTCTATACTCCAGGGACTGTTGTAGATCTTTACAGAACAACATTATCACAGAAAGGGAAAGAAGTGCTTATCATTGAAGTGTACGTTTCCCATTTGGAACGAACCACAGAAGTTAGAAAATAGTAGTGCTGTAAGTACAAACATACAGCAAATTGTAAAGAAAGAGTTATTACTGTATGTTTACCAAGCAGTGAAGAATTAAGTAATTCATTTGCTTACAATCATGCAGCAGATCCTGAAGAAGTACCCATATATACATTGTGTAGTTAATTTAAATGTAGAGCTAATTTATCCAGAAATACACCCTGTTTAAAAGTTGGTGATGCTACGGCAACAACATTGCTAAAGTGTGGCTACAGTTCTGTTGACATTTTGAAAGCAATTGCTAGAATACTAAAGATGTAATATAATCATTTACTTATAAAGCTTTAAAATGTTGTTTTTCTGTCTGCAAATATTGAATAAGCTGAAAAATGTAAAAAAGTGGTATTTTGAAATTAAATGAAATTTACTTTCTCAGTTTAATTGCAATGGTGATGGCACAGGAAAGTAACGTGCGCTATGTTATTTTCAATATTTTGAAATTCGAATTTAAAACATTTCAGGAAAATGAGAATTTGGGTTTTTGGTCTCAATCTTATGTCGTTCAAGTACTTAGTAATTCAAGCATTAAAA